>NW_020954564.1:7247583-7251243 GCF_900497805.2 Vombatus ursinus | reverse complement strand
TGTGTGTGTGTGTGTGTGTGTGTGTGTGTGTGTGTGTGTGTGTGTGTATGTGTGTGTATTCTTCCTTTATAGGTCATGGTAAAGAACTGGTTCCCTGGGAAAGGGGATGTCTGCCATCTGCTGGAAATTGAGAAGAATTACAGGAGAACTGTAGCATGACGGGAAGACTCACAAAGGGAGCTGCAATGAATGACCATTACCTGTTGGGATCTGAGAAGAAATGTTGGAAAAAGATCTGAGGAGGGCAGCAGTAGGATGTAGTCTTCACAATATCAAAATGAGGTCTGCAAGGATTCTCCCTTTCAATTTTAGTTTGACACCACTCACCTAGTAAAATCTCACTTCAGAAATGATAAAAAAAAAGAAAAAGAAAATGAGGATTTGAGATACTAAATGATTCTCCAAATATCTGTATATGTTAAGATCTTAAGATGGTACTGCTAAATCTAGGAAGGATCTTATAAAGCCATCTAGTCCAGTCCAACCCCCTCTCACTTTAGCCATGAGGAGCTGAGGTTCAGAAAGGTTAAGTGATTCATCCAAAGTCACATAGGTGGCAAGTAGCAAGTAGTGTTGTTGTTTGTTCTCCATTTTTGAAGAGGACCAATGATATCATGGGGTAATGTCTTTACTTGGATATGCATTGGATTTAAGTGAGGCAGAGTTGCGCAAAGTTGTCAGCCTCACTTTCTCTTCCAGAGTCATCAAAGATCAGTAGCAAGACAAAAGTCAAGATGCCTGGCGATGGCCTAGGATGCAGTGGATGATCTTGGAATCTTCAATGTCCTATGACTTTACATTTTGTGTTCCCTCTGCTTTTTCCAAGACTGGAGCATTGCCTGGGAATAAAATTGGGGCAGGAATTGAATGCCATTTTACCGTTAGGCATTTTACCCTGTCTTGTTCATTAGTTATTCTATAGAATTTAATCTTGCTCCCTCCCCCCCAATTAGATTGTAGTTCTCCAAAGCCTGGTGGAGTCAGAAGGCCTAGACTTGAGTCCTGGCTTGACCATTTAGTAGCTGTGTGACCTGGGGCAAATTACTCAACCTTTTTCTATGTTTCTTCACTTTTAAAATGGGGACAATATCTCCTCCCCAACCAACTTTGTGGATTAACTATGAGGATCAGATGAGATACTGTGCATAAAACACTTTGTAATTATAAACTGACACATAAATATAAACCATCCTAATTATTCTAGGCAGGAACTTAGTGGTGTTCCCCACAGTGACTAAGCTAGTACTAATTTCACAGTAGGCACTCATAAATGTAGCATGCTATAGTGGAACAAAGGTTAAACTTGAAATCAATAGACCTGGGTTTAAAGTATGCCTTTGATACTTTCCCAGTAAGATGCTTAATGCTTCTGAATCTCAGTTTTATCATCTGTAAGATGGTGATAGTCATCTTTGTACCAGGTGTGTCCCTAGGCTGTTGTGGGGAAAGTACTTTGTTCAAAGTCACATAGGTAACAAGTAGCAGGATTTGAACCTAAGTCCTTTAACTCCACTTAAAACAACATGGGAATGTGGTTGTGATCATCATCATCATTGTAATAATTAGTAATAATATAATAATTATCACAGTTGTGATTATAATACATCATCATAATAATTATTACAGCAATGATAATATATCATTGTAACAATAATATATTATCACTATAATAATCATAATAATAATTACTATTATGATAATGATGATGACGATGATGATTCCCTATCTTCTACTTAAGTTGAATCTTTGTTCTCACCAAATTGATTCCTCTAAATCAATAAAGCAAACAAAAAATAGATTACCTAATGAGATAGTCTTTCAGAAAACCCACTCTTGGGATCAGAATAAAACATTGTCTTTGGAAGGGTGCAAGCCAGAAGAGACAATGCCAGAATGTTGGAGAGTAAAATACATTATCTACACTCTGCTATACCATGGCAATTCCCTATGGATAACACCATTAATACTCCATTTCAAATTAAAAAGCATATGCTTTTTTTTCCCTTAAGAAAAACAAGGGAATATTGCCCATTTTCTTTTCTTTACAAAAATACAAAAGCTTTTAAAAATGATAAAAAAAAATCCAGCTCATCTGCATCTGATTTAGTTAAGTGTTATTCTTGTATCTTTTTTTTCCCTTTTCTTCTAATGACTAGTGGGAGAAAAAATATATAAACACAAAGAGAGGTCTGAGGAAGTTCATGCAATTTTTTCATTCAATTACCAAACAACTTAACCCTATTCCTGATTTGACCTGAAAACCAAAATCAGAACCTTAATGTAGGACATTGGAGGGGGAATAAAGGTCCATAGTTATTTTTCTTCTTCCCAATGCCTTATTCTTTGCTTCTGCACTGATGGTGGAAACTAGATTTTGAAAATTTTTTTTAATTTAAAACAAAGAACCATTATTGCTTATGGCATTCAGATAATCCCCTATTACCAGCGTCATTTTTATTGGTTAGTGTATATAACAACTCAGAGAGGAAGATTGGGGAAGTTTAGCATTCAAAATAAGTTTCTCATAAGCTATTAACTTCAGTATTGTGGCCATGAACAGCCACTGGCATCGGAGATTGGCATAGGGTGTGTTCTCCCAATATGCAGTTAAAATAACAGGAGATACCATCGGCTACACAAATGCTTGAGTGGTTCTGAATTAATTGGGTTGAGATTGTCCCTTTAAGGTCAAGGCATGACTGTATCAAAGAATTGTGATTAACACTTTTCTGATCATGTGCTGAAACGAGGGTCTCCCACAATCAGACTTCTAGCCAGAATATGCTAGGGATTCAGGACAGGTGGCTCCACCTGATTTTCCAGGTGTTTGATGATGCAAATGTCTACTGGGAGCTCTAAAAGAGAATGTATGTTTTCTATCTGGGGGGAATATATACAGAAGGAATCCATCAGTCAACAAGCATTTATCAAGCCTCTACTATGTGCCAGGCATTAAAGTAGGTGCTCAGAATACAGACAAGATCAAAAGTTTCTATCTGCAAGGAACTTGTTCTTTGGGGAAAACAACAGTTGCGCATATTAGCAAATGCAAAATATAAACAAAATAAATTCAAGGTAATTTCACAGACAAGAACAGGTACAAGCAACTGGGAGGATCAGGATAGACCTCATGCAAAAGGTAGTAGTTGAACTATGCCAATAAGCCAGGGATTCTAAGAGGCACAGGTTGAGAAGGCAAAACACACAAAGCAAGGGAGATTTGCAAGGCACAAAGGTGTCAAGTGGGCTTGCCCACTGATTGGGTGCGTGGGCATTCAGGGAAGTGGAGTCACATATGTGCTGGATAGCCTTCCTCAGTCTGAGATTTTGTGTCCTTTCCTATAGAAAGGGAAGATTCATCACTGCCTCTGGCTACCTCATGGATGTGTTTCCAGGGTCAAAAGAAATAACAGAGATGAAAAGACTTTTGAAAATATTAGTCTTATGTGAGGGTATATGCCTGTCTTTTATATATGGATTTGTATCTAATATGACATAGTTGTATATGCACACACATACATATATACACATATACATATCCATACATACACATATATATACCTATATGATTGAATAGGTTTTACAGTGTATATTTTGTGAACATGTGTATGTATGTGTGTGTGTGTGTGTGTGTGTGTGTGTGTGTGTGTGTGTGTGTGT
>NW_020954564.1:7231945-7247573 GCF_900497805.2 Vombatus ursinus | reverse complement strand
TATATATATATATATATATATATATATATAAAACTCCGTACATGCATACACATATATGTGTATATGGCCTATGAATTTTTTGGACCACACCTATGATTTTCTTGGTTTAGGAACATTATACACACACAACACACACATACACACATGCACACAAATATATGATTTAGTTGCATTATGCTCATATCCTTTTTTATTCTAATGACTAATGGGAGAAAATGTATAAACACAAAGAGAGGTCTTGAGGAAGTTCATGCAATTTTTTTCATTCAATTACTATTCAACTTAATCCTACCCCTAATTTTATTTGAAAACTGAAAGCAGACCCTTAATGTAGGGCATGGGGGAGAGATATCTATCTATCTGTCTGTCTGTCTATCTGTATGTATGTATGTATATAATATATTTATATATGTGTTAAGTAATATATTTATATATAGTTATATATTTATATATGTATACAGGCCTATATATAGCATGCATGTATATACACATATATATGTATTGTATATAGCAGCTAGATGGCACAGTTAATAGAACTCAGGAAGACCTGAGTTCAGATTCAGCTTCAGACACTAGCTGTGTGACTTGGGACAATTCCCTTAACCACTATTTGCTCCAGATTCCTGAACTGTAAAATGGGAATGTAATAGTACTTACTTTCCAGGATTGTAACAAAAATGAAATGAGACAATGTTTTAAAGCCTTTCACATAGTACCTGGCATATATTATTGTTGTCCAGTTGTTTTCAGTCGTGTCCAACTCTTCATGATCCCATTTGGGGTTTTCTTGAAAAAGATAACTGGAGTGGTTTGCCATTTCCTTCTCCAGATCATTTTGACAGATGAGGAAACTGAGACAGACAAGGTTAAATGACTTGCCCAGATGAGTCTTCCTGACTTCAGGACCGATATTCTGTCTACTACACCACCTAGCTACCTCATCTGGCATTTTAAAATACTAGTTATTATTGCATTCATTATTATTATTACTTACATGTTTTATATGAGCAACAGCATGAATAGCATAACCTATGGCTCCTAAATGGTTAGAGCTAGGAGGAAATTGGAGCCATTTTTATAGACAGTGGATAAGACAGAATTAGAAGGATCCCAGAGATCATATAATCCAAACCTTTCATTTTATTGATGGATAAGGTGAGAGAGGTCCAAAAAAGGGAAATTACATGTCCAAGGTTACAGAACTAGTTAATTGAAGAGCCAAGATTTTAACCTCAACCAGGAGTGCTAGATTTGGAGCAAGAGTGCCCAAATACCAGTCCTAGCCTTGCCACTTACTACCTGTGTAACCTTGGGCAAGTTGCTTAAGCTCTGGAGGCCTTTTTTTCATGAAGGGGTTGGACAAGATGACCGCCAATGTCCCTTTCAACTCTGAATTTATGACCCTATGATCCAAAGCTAGTTCTCTTTTTACTACATTATATTGTGTCTTAGAGCTCCATTGGGGACATATTGAGTTCGAAGGTATGTGACAAGGTGCACTCACTGAAAGAAAGTGTGCTATACCGGTTAGAACATTAGACCTGCATTTAGGACAACTGGATATGAAATCTAGCTCAAATACTTATTAGCTCTTTGATTATGACTGATTCACTTAATAACTTAGAGCCTCAGTTTCTGCCTTTGTAAAACAGGAACACAACTGTTTGCACTATCTACCTCACATTGCCGTTGAGAAGATACTTTGCAAACCTTTAAGTGCCTATATTCATATGACTTATTATTACTATTAAAAATTCAATGAGTAGTATAAGCATTAAGTGTACCCCTATGGGAAGATTTTTTTCCCATTATAAGTTTCAATGAAGGAAAAGAAGAAAAGATCAGAGAGGGGAGGATTAAAAAGTACTTATCTTGGGCTGTGTAAGGCAATAGCAGGAGATGTTCTGAGTTAATGTCTCCCCTTTTCCCCACCCCACCCATTTCTGTCAGGCATAAAAAATAGACCAATTTGTCACTGCCTCTGCATAATGCCAGCATAAAAGTGGGTCTCTCTCTCCCTTGCCAGAGGTCACTGGATAGAGTGTCTCAAAGATTGTCGGAAGGAAAACAAATGAGCATGCACATAAAGTGGAGGCAAGATGCTCTGCAGTGACTGGGGAAATGTCGAGATGATGACTTTTGGAAAATTGCATAGAGTTTATCCACCACAAGAACATTTTAATCACTTTAGAGTGGGGCCTGCTTCAACGACAAGTGGAGAATGCCCGTTTCTTGAGAGCCAGTGGAGAGATAGGAATGATTTTGGTGAGTGCTGTGGTGGTCATTAAGCAAATTCCTGTCCTTGGGCATTTGCTAAGGGTGATGGGTTCCTTGTTGAAGAAACTTTGGATTTTCCCAATAGGCTTGAAAGAGTGCTTAGGGAACCAGAAAGACTTTGAAAGTCTTCTGTTCCTTACACCAATCCCAATTTTGGCTTAACTCCTTGCAGATCCTTAGGGAGTAACTGGAAGATGAGTGATTGATGGGTAGTCTGACAGATGCATTGACCTTCTTACACTCATTGTCTCCAAACTCCATTCTCTGAGCTCTTCTTTGAAACTGATCTGGTGCCATAAATTAATAGGGAGGGAAGGGGGAATTCAAATATTCCCTATAGCCTTCTTACTTTCAGCCTTTAGCTCCCTAAATCTGGTACCTTTAATATAAGAAGATGAGACAGATAAGAGAAAAATAAATTATTGCAAGAGGCAATAAATCAAAATACCCAGAAAGTATGGTCTGCCCAGTAAACAATGATATGTAATAGAAAAGAGAATGTCCTTTCTGGATTCAAACCTTGACTCTAACACTTTCAAGTGTTTGACCACAGAAAAGTCATGAGACCTTTATGAACCTCATTTTTTTTTCCTCTGCAAAGTAAAACATTTATGCTTCCTACCTTATTGTATTGTTATGAAGGGACAAAACCTTTGTAAACCTTAAAGCATTATATAATTGGGAGGTATTCTAGCCTAGAATAGAGGTTTTTTTTGTTATCCTCAGTACTATACTTTTTAGGTATAATCTAAAGAAAGTTGCCTGAGTGCACTGAGTATTCTAAGCCATTGAGAGGATGAATAACTTACCCAGGGTCAAACAGCCAAGCTATGTCAGAGAGGAGACTTGAATACAAGGCTTCTTGACCCTCAAGGAAACCAGTGTTCTATCTACTACCCTATATTGCCTCTTACAGACTCCAAATTGTACAACAGATGTTGATATTCCTTGGTAAAGATAATTTCCTCACCAGCACTTTCCTACACCAATGAAATCATAGGTCTGATCCAAAATTTTGCATATACCGTATTTACAGATATGCATATGTCTATATGAAGTTTTATATATACCTGCAAAAATATGCAAAAAAATACATGCTATAAAACTAATGCTATCACAATCTGTACATCAACATTGTTCACCCCTAAAAGACCTTGATTTTTTTAACTAGTCTTCCTTCCTTCCTTCTTTCTTTTTTTCTTTCTTTCTTTCTTCCTTTCTTCCTTGCTTTCTTTTAAATTTTGCACTGGAAACTTGTGGGATATTAGTTATACAACACTGATGATATGTCTATATATAACTATATATACATATATGTGTGTATAAATATATATATGTATATTTATATATATATACATATATATGTGCTCATATGTGTGCACACACATGCTTATGGGGCCCCAATATAAGATTTAGTTTGTATAAGAAACTTATATTCTTAGTAAGGAAATCAGGAGTATAGTTTCCTCATTGAAAGTTCCCTATACCAGTGAAATACATTTTGCCTCAAAGCACAATCATATGTATGCGCCCATGTGTGTATACATATCACATATGTGTGCATTAATACTTATATAATGGCTTATGCTTCCTCTTATTACATATATACATCTAAATATTTATATATGTGTAGTAGTAATTGTGTATACTATATAGATATATTAAGGGACAGTGTGGTATAATAGAAAGATCACTAGTTTTAGAACTAAAGATCACTAGTTTAGAACTAAAGAACCAAAGATCACTAGTTTTAGAACTGATGATTCCAAACTTGACACTTAAGTACTCTAAATCTTGAATTCTTTAGCTGTAAAAATGGAGATATTATCATGTTCTCTATCTCCTAGGTATGTTGTAAGTAAAATCATTGTGAAAAAAATGCTATTTAGAAGGAACTATAGAATACAGAAGGCTTTAATATTAGAGAAATGTGGGAAGAGAAAAAGTTAGAACATAGAATGCTATAGCAAAAAGGACATTAAGAGAGGGAATATGAAAACCTAGAGCAGAAGAGCAAGACAGAACATTGGAACAGAGAATGTCAGAATATAGAACACAGAAAGTGAAACCGCAAAGGAATTTTTAACAGAATGAGGTAGCTGGGTGGTATAGTGGTTAGAATATCTGGCCTGGAGTCAGGAAGACATCTTCCTGAATTCAAATCTGGCCTCAGACATTTTGTAGTTGTCTGATTCTGAGCAAATCACTTAAACCTGTTTGCCTCAGTTTCCTCATCTGTAAAACGATCTAGAAAAGGAAATGGCAAACCACTCCAGTATCTTTGCCAAGAAGACTCCAAATGGGGTCACAAGTGAACAACAACAAATTTAATAAAGAACAACTTCAGAACATTAAGATAATTCTCAGGTTACCTCGTACCACACCCAGTCCCCTATATTTTACAACCATTTATTCAATTTGATGAACCATCATAATGAATATATGTTGACATACTCTCATTTTGATGATATGGGCCCTTTGCTCTGTGAACCACATAGGAATCCAAGGGTCCATTCACTCTACAGGCTGGGAAAAAGAAAGAGAGTGAGTTTTCTCTCACATCTGAAAGCCATTGAGAATGGTTGGTGCAAGAGGCTCAGAGTTCCTTCCACACCTCTGAACTGCATGGCATTTGTCACTGAGTGAGGCATCTTTTCTTGATGAACAAAACCATCTGTTGTTATAACCTGACTATGAAAAAAGAGGCTTCTTTTTGGTGCTATTTCCCTATGTCACTTTGTACTGTTCAGGTGACATCTCAAGGAAAAAAAAGAAACAAGAAAGAAAGAAACAACAAACAGACTTCATGATAAAAGAGAAGAAACTAAACTTCCATCCTTACCTACTTTTCAACTACCACAAGAAAGAATGCACAAAATGTGTAGACTGTAAAACCAATACAGTCACTCAGCTGACTGTCTGTAAACATTATTGTCCTTGTAAGATCTGTATTTTTTTAACTAAAGAATCTTTTTCCCCCATTTCCAGGGTTATATTTTGCAAAGGCAAGTTATGATATATTACTTACATGACACTGATAATATCTATGTGTATATATACACATACATATCATAAGATGGAACTTTGAATGTGTGTATATGTATACATACACACATATATCCTACATATATTTAGAATATATAACACACACACACACACACACACACACACACACATATATATATATATACAGGGTGTCCCAAAAGACTTTTTTGTGTACAAATATTCACATATATTTGAATATTCAAATATACATGCATACACATATACATACAAATATACACATATATCCACATACACATACACATATGTGTATGTATCCAACATGGATTATGCACAAAGTATCTCAAAAGACTTTTGGGGATACCTTATGCATACTTATTTATGACCTGTGATTTAATTTGTATAGGGAACTTATATTCCTGGTGAAGATGCTTCCTCTACCAATGCAGATTGGTAGCTATTCTACAATTTATAATCTTAGAGATTTACCTTGGCACTGAGAGGTCAGATGTCTTGCCCAGAACCGCACGGCCAGGATGGGAAAGGGGTAGGATTGAATTCCAAATCTTCTTGACCTTTGACTCCAAGGCCAGACCTTTATCTACTGTGCCTCACTGCTTCTAATACATATATATATATATACACACACAAATACAAAAGCACTAAAGAGATCTCTGGTAGATTATAAACTCCCCGAAGGAAGAACTCCTCTTCATTTTCTTTTTGTATTCCCAGCACATAGCCTAGTGCCTTGCACATAGTAGGCACCTAATATATGCCTGTTGTATTAGATTGTAATGAATACTGCTCAATGGGAAGGCAGGTGGCATAGTTGGAAGAGCACTGAACTTAAAGTCAGAAGATCTTGGATTTGGGACCCATGTCACGTTCACAGTAATATAGAATACATACATGTGTAATATATACACAAATAAGTATATATTCACACATGCCTATTATAATCATATAAACTTTTAGACACACAGACATATCTATAAATATCAGCAGGTCAAGTACTGTGTTTTTCCTATGTGGAAATTCTTTTCACTGACCAAAAACATTTTCAACTCATCTAAAAAAATTAGATATTTAAAGACTTTCCTGAAGCTTAGATATACTAAGACATTTACTCAAGGTCACTCAGCTAGTAATCTTCAGAAGTAAGTATTATATTAAGGTCCATCTCACTTCAAGTTTAGTGCTATTTCCACTAATAATAAAGCTTTGCATTTATATAGTTAAGGTTGATGAACCACATTTCCTTCACTGCAACTCTGTGAGAATGAACAAATGAATGAATGAGTGAAGTATTTATTAAGCTCTTACTGTTTGTCATTCACTGTGCTAAGTACTGGGGATACAAAGAGAAAAGGATAATGGTACCTGATCTCAAGGAGCTCACATTCTAATGAGGGGGAAAAGATGTATGGAAGGTTTCAGCTCTAAGTCAGATGAAAGCTCCCATGGTCTTTAAGGGGCAGCAGCAAAGCACATGTTAATGCTTCTTCTTTAATATCATTTCCACTGATAAAGTCATATCAGTCACTGATGTTGAACCATCGGACAATACCAAAGACTTTGGTGACAAGAATACTCTTTTCTGGGTCTTTAATAACTATGGTTAGAACATCTGCTGGGGGCAGCTGTGGACTGAATCTCTATAGGAATCTGCTTCTGAAGACACTGGCTATAGACACAAGACTGGAACCATTGCAGGGTCCTGGACTGTCTCTATCAGGGTGTGAAGAGAGATATTAGTCAAGGCTGTAGTGCTGTTTTGACTTTCCTGGTGCATGCTGTCTCCCGTCTCTCCTTTATGGTGCCTTGCTGCTTCATTGAGGCTGGCTTGCCTGCTCTATAGGTGGCATTTGGTAGGAATAGCTGACCCCTTCTTCAAAAGTGTTGGCTCTCCAGATGCTGTGGGGTGTGAGGTCATCCACAGGCCTCCTGTACCTATCTGAGAGAGGCAGTGTAAGTAGTATTAGCCTCCTTTCACAAATGAGAAAGCTGACATTCAGAGAGCTTCAAGGACTCTTCTATAGTTACACAACTTTAAAATGTTAAAGGCTACTTAGAAGTAGAATGTCAACTCACATTTCCTGACCCAAGCATGACACTCTACTAACCCATGTTCTGTACTGTCTCTATACTAAATCTGTTCTAAAGTCAAGGCCTTCTAGGCCCTCACTCAAATGCATTAGAATAGTTAGACATGGTTAATGACCTATTTACATTCTAGTTCTCCTAAGAAGTTAGCTAGTGGATCCTTCATTTTTGGTATGTTAACCCATACTCAAGGTTCAATTGTTATCCGCTGGGCTGTCAGGAAAACCAGTCTAGCTGAAGCAGCAGGGCACCCAGAGGGAAAGCTGGAAGGCAGTATGTGCCAGACACATGAAACAACTATCACCATTTTAATCACTATCTCCAGATCCTGCTGGGCAAGCTAGGACCCTGAAACCAAGAGTCTTTGAAAAAACAATAATTTCAACCCATTGCCTACAGACATCCTCCTGGGATGTAACTTTTGTGGAGATGTAACCTGGCAACTACTCCTGTGGGTGCCATAATTTCAGCCACTGAAGACAGAAAACAAAATTCTTGTCATCCAAGTTCTTGGTGTGGTCAATTGGTTCAACTTCAGAAACTGCTGCAATTTTACCAGGGGAAATGCCATTAAAGAGGAGGCATTACCATCTGTTTTATTGTTGTATGCTAAACATCATGGGATCTTTCCATCTGACTTGCAGCTAAAATCTTCTGTGTGTGTTGTATCCCCCCCATTAGATTGTAAGCTCCTTGAGGGCAGGGACTATCTTTTGCCTTTCTTTGTATCCCTACTCCTTAGCATAGTAATTTTTTTCACATTTACTTATTTCATTTTTAATTTATGGAACAAAACAAGTACTTCTATAACATAGTATGATAAAAAAGATGATTGCACATGAAACTGCCAGTCTATTATGTACAACTTGCTATTCCTTTTAAATATGTAATAAAGTTATTATGTAATTTTTTTCTTCCCTTCCTGACCTGCCCTACAGATGGTTACCATTACATGCAAATAGGTGTGTGTGTGTATGTGTGTGTGTATAAAATTATTTTATACATACTTCTATCTATCAGTTCTTTCTCTGGATGCAGATAGTATCTTTCTTCATATATCCTTTATAGCTAACTTGGATATTTATAATAGTCAAAATTACTTATTCACTCTAAGTCATTCTTAAAAACAATATTGCTATTACTGTATTCAATATTCTCTTGGTTCTGCTTATTTCACTCTTCATCATTTCATGTAAATCTTTCCATGTTTTTTCTAAGGTGATTAAGCTCATCATTTCTTACAGCACAGTAGTATTCTATCACAATCATATATCACAACTTGTTCAACCATTCCCCAACTGATGGGCATTCCCACAATTTCCAGTTCTGTTCCACCACAGACAGAGCTGCTATAAACATTTTAGAACATAAAGGTTCTTCTCCTTTGTCCCTAATCATCTTTGGAAATAAACCTAGTATAGGTAGTTCAATAACTCTTTGGGCATAATTCCAGATTGCTGTCCAAAATGGTTGAATCAGTTCATAATTCCACCAAAATGAATTAGTATCCCAATTTTTCCACATCCCTGTCAACATTTGCCTCTTTCCCCTTCAATCATTTTAGCCAATCTGATAGGTGTAAAATGATACTTAGAGGTGGTTTTAATTTGCATTTCTCTAATCAATGATGATTTACAAAATTTTTTTCATATGACTATAAATTGTTTTGGTTTCTTCATTGGAAAACTGCCTGTTCATATCCTTTGACTACTTGTCAATTGGGGAATGATTCATATTCTTATAGAAATGTTTATTGATTGACTGACTATTGTATCCTCCTTAGAGTCTAATGTAGAGTGATATCCGCAATTTGCATTTACTTTTTCTTCTGGGACCAAATACAAACTCTTCAACTCTATATTTTAAGTCGTTTATATCCTATCTTCCATCTACCTGTCTGGATTTATTGCACAATGATCCCTTTCACATATTTTTCGTTCCCACCAAACAGGCCTTTTTTTTTTTTTTTAAAGGCAATTGGGGTTAAGTGACTTGTCCAGGATCACACAGCTAGTAAGTGTCAAGTATTTGGTCTGAGGCCAGATTTGAATTCAGGTCTTCCTGACTTCAGGGAGGGTACACTATCCACTGTGCCACCTAGCTGCCCCTAAACAGGCCTTTTTGATGCTCCCTAAACTCAGTATTCCATCTTAGCACAAGTTGTACCCAAGCCTGAAACACACTTCTTACTCTTCATTTCCACCTTTTAGAATACCTAGTTTCTTTCAAGGCTTAGTTCATGTACTATTTCCTAAAGGAAGACTCTCTCCTATTATCCCCAAATTATCTTGTGTGCATATATGATATGACATAACAAGATAGGGTATCATATCACATATTACATCTGATCATTTCATAGTATACTATAACCCTGTGTTATATTTACATGGAATATCTTCCAATGGACTATAAGCTCCTTGATAAAGGAATTATTGTTTATTTTGTTATCATATCCCCAACATCTATTCCAGTGCCTCAAAAAACAGTGGGCACCCAATACATGTCTATTTTATTAGATTATATTAATTGACAAAGCAGCAGTCTAGTATGACTGAAAGAGCACTAGGGCTGGAGTCTGGACATCAGAGATCTGAATCCTTACTCAAGTATTAACTTATGCTATTATCTTGGGCAAGTTCCTTAACTTGAAAGTTAGTGTAATGAAGGGAGAAAAGTGCTGAGCTTGGAGTCTAAGGACCTGCTTCTTTCTACTGATTTAACTTTGATCAAGCCTTCCTCTGTAAAATGAGGAAGTTGGAGTACATGACCTCTGAAGTCACTTCTAAGGGCAGCTGGATGTTGCAATGGATAGAGCTCCAGCCCTGGAGTCAGGAGGGCCTAAATTCAAATCCAGTCTCAGACACTCCCTAGCTGTGTGACACTGGGTAAGTAATTTAACTCTCTTTGCCTCAGTTTCCTCATCTGTAAAATAAGCTGGAGAAAGAAATGGCAAACCATTTTAGTATCTTTGCCAAGAAAACCCCAAATGGGGTCATGAAGAGTTGGGCACAACAGAAAGGACTCAACAACAACGAAGTCCCTTCAAGTTAATCTTTGCTATGATCCTACTATTTTCTCTCAGCCTATTTCCTCATCTAAAATATAAGTATCATCCATATTGCACTATTTATCTTATAATGGTCTTGTGACTAAAAATATTTTGGAAATTTTTTATTAAAATCATCAGAAAGAGTTGAAGGTGGGAAAAAGCCATTTGTTTCATGGTACAATGGCAAAAGCTCTGGGTTTGGAGTTAAAGGACCTTGATTCAAATCTTTTACTATCTGGGTGATGCAGGACAGATTATTTAGCCTCTCTGGTCTTTAGTTTCTTCATCTGTAAATTGACTGAATTAGACTAGGTGACCTCAAAATCCCCTTTCAGTTTGAATCTAGCATCCTAGGATTATATGACTAGATATATTTTCTCTCTCACTATAGCAGACCAATAATTTATTTTGGTCCTCCTCTGATGTCTAATTCAGGTGTGAAAGTGACTCTGCATTCTTAAAAGTTATACAAAAGTACCAAACTCTATCTCCAAATTTCTAGACTTTTCACTAGCTGTCTCCCACACCTGGATTGGTCTCCCTCCTCAAATTAGACTACTGGTTTCCCTTGCTTCTGTCAAGCCCCAGTTAAATTTTTAACTTCTTACAAAAAGCCTTACCTGATCCCTCTTAATTCTAGTGCCTCCCCTCTGTTGAATATTTTAAATGTATCTTGAATATAACTTATTTGTCTATTGCATCCCCATGAGCTCTCTGAGATCAGAGAGTATATTTTCCCTTTCTTTTTATCCCCAGTACTGAGCTCAGTGCCTGACACATAATAGGTGCTTAATAAAAGTGTATTGATTGACTAACTAACTAAGATATAAAATGATGGGGCTGGCTTGACGTTAATTTAGCATGGACCTGTTGCTAGTTTATATGCCTGTTTTCCAAGGACCAGTAGAGCTAAGTTTGGAGATGTTTATTATTAGGTTAGCTGCAGTAAATTCTGAAGACCACCTACTAAGTGAAACTATGTTATGATCTGTGTTGGTGGAGGTAGAACTTTGTAACAGTGAATTGCAGATGATTGCCATATAGAGGTAACAGACCAATTCAATGAGTCAACCTTGTACAGGGTTCATAATTAGTTTGCTTCTGACCTTAATATTAAAATAAAACAAAACAAAACTAAACAAAACAAATAAACAAACAAACAACAAACAACCAGTTTTTATTGTGACTCTGCTACTTACTACTATGTGATTGTGGGCAAGTAATTTCTTTGGACCTTGGTTCCTCATCCATGCAATGAAGGGGTTCAACTAGAATATCTATAAGAACTCTCCTGGCTTTAAATCCTATGATCCTCATGCCTCCCCAAAATAGGGGGAAGGAAGGAAGGAAATAATTCTATACAATTTTCAGACAATCCTGAAATTAACTGCATCAACCAGACAACACCATATCCTTGTACCAGTGACAGGAAATACAATTTCTGTATCAATGAGAACTAACAACATTGACTGAAATAGGATACGTTAATTGGAAAATAAGCCATAATCCTGAGGGGAAAATTTCACTGAAAACAGTATGGAGTAGCTCCTTTTGGACATTTTCAGGGAGGAAAAGTGAGAAGAAGACTGTACCAAATAGGTCTAATTTCATTGTCAAACTGACTCGCCTTGTTAAAGCATGGCTAGAAAGGGCAAGAAATCTTGTGGATGTTTAAAGCCATTAATATTTTAAGAGCACTTTATGCCATCAATAACAGGTGAGGTCATTCTGTACATATGTAAGTTATTCCCTAGTCACTGCTAAACACACTGTGATTGTTGTAGAAGAGTTTTTGCATCCTCAATAAATACATGTTGAATGAGTCATAGAAGCATAGACCCTTGAACTGGGAGAAATCTTACATTGCGTGGATTATTTCAATGAAAAACACAGGATTCAAAAGATATCATTAGAGTCAGCAAGGACTTCAGAATACAGAATAAGACAGCTAGATTAGGAGGTTCTTAGCCCTGTTTTAGAAGAAGGGGTTCATGAACTTGGAGAGGAAAAACAATACATTTTTAGTTTCACTACCCTCTAACTGAAACTGAACATTTCTTTCAATTATTTAAAACATTATTCTGAGAAAAGGCTATGTTAGGCTTCATCAGAATGACCAAATGGTCCATCACAAACACACATGTACACACACACACACACACACACACACACACACACATCCAGCTTTCTAGCTCAGATTCTTAAAACACAGAATGTGACAGAAGGAATCTTGAAACAAGACGTTACTATATAGGGCATGGAGTGTTAGGGTTGCATGGAAGCTTAGAATATAAAGAATCAGAGTGGGATGGATTCTTAAAGTGCAGTATCTTAACTAGAAGGAAGCTTAAAATATAGAATATCAGAACAGAGAACACCCCAAGTAAGAAAGGAACTTAAAAAATCATCAGTTCAAATACCCTGATTTTATAGGCAAAGAAACCGAGACCAAGAAGAAGAAATTATGTTCCTAAAGTCAACCAGATCCAGAACTAAAACTTAGATCTTCTGATGCTTAATCCATACTCATTCTAATAATCCATACCACATGGATATCCAACTTCTACCAAATTGCTTTCTGCATTCCTGGAATGCTCTCCCTTTTCATCTCTGCCTCCTGTCTTTCCTGGTTTCTTTCAAATCTTAGCCAAAATCTCCCCTTCTATAGGAAGCCTTTCCCAACCCCCCTTCATTCTAGTGCCTTCCCTCTATTGATTATCTCCAATTTATCATGCATGTAACTTGTTTGTATGTAGCTATTTGCATGTTGTCTCCCCCATTAAATTGTGAGCTCCTTTGAGAGCAGGGACTATCTTTTGCCTTTCCTTGGATCTACAAGGCTTAGCACAATGCCTTACTGAGAACACATAGGCACTTAGGAACTTTTGTTAACTGAATTTGGGGGAAAGTATATATCATTTTGAGCCTTCCCTGTAGAATCCTTCTTACCATCATTCATCTTGATCCCTAAGAGAAGTCCATGTCTTGAAGTCAGGAATGAGAAGAGAATGAGAAATTAGAGTGTGGTAACATTGTGACTAGAGTCAAATGAATGGATCCTTGATTCACAGAATCATGAAATATTAGAGTTGGAGGTAACTTTAGAATATAGAATAGTTCCTTGATTCCTTTGGTCTGGAAGGGACTTTAGAACATAACATGTTTGTGCTGATCAGGACTTTAGAATGTATACATATATATGTATATGTGTGTGTATGTATACATGTGTACATGTACATATATACATATGTACATACATACATACACACATATGAGAGAAGGAGTACATCTGTCAGTAAACTGATACCAGGATCATAGAAAATACTATGTGGAGCAGTATCTTGAAGATTTGGTTCTGTAAGTTTTGTAGGCATTACAAAGAAAGCCCAAGTTAGGGGAAAAAAAGTAAATGACACTCACTAGAAGGTGGACAATATGAGTTCCCTTGACTGGGCCCACATATGAGTCATTTTTCTCTTCCTTACATGGGTTTTTACTATACCTATTCAATGTTTAAATGGTTCTTGTTAGTCTAGTGCTGTCAGAAGAATTGATGACTTATGGTAGAAAGCTATAAATGAGCCAGGTTCAAATGTTCCTAGGGTTTGATGGGGTGGAAGCAAAACTTGCCATAGAGAATATAGTTGCTGTTTTATTTTGAGACACTTTCAATATTGAACCTGGTCTGTGTGAGTCCAAAGCTATGTTTATACATTGTGAATTACATATAAAATGTTTAAATATAGAACAGTGGTTCCCAAGGTTGGAAACCCTTGGCATCTATGAAATTGCTGCAAATGGCCCATGGATACATATGTGAACAAAGGAATGTCAAAGGAATGTTTCATTTCAACAAAATAAGCAGCATACCTCAGTAAACTAGAAGAACAAAGATACCTTTCATAGATCAAGTAAATAATGTCTTGCACAGATGCATAGCACTTAAAAAAACTTCATGCAGATTTTTTATGATTAGTAAAATAAATATTAATTTCAAAACATTCCTGATATAACATTTTCTCATTAATTTTCTCAATCAATGGACAGAAATATTAGCATCTATCATGTGGAAGACCATTTTTTTTTATAATAAAAGGAGGTCCTTGTATTCAAGAGGATTGGAAATCACTGACTTAAAACAGAATTTTATAGGGAAAAAAAGACCTTAGAATATATTGTATTAAAACTAGAATGGATAATAAAGATCACCAATTTTTGCCCCCTCATTTGACAGCATAGGGGTGGCAGCATAATGGGAAGGGTGTATTGGATCTGGAGTCTGAGGGCTGGATTTCGGATGCTAGCTTTGATACTTACTGCCTGAATGACCTTGCACATGTCACTTAACTTAGCCCCAAATTTCCTCACTTGCAAAATGAGGAGGTTGGACTAGCTAATCTCTCTTTCAGATCTACATCCTACAATCTCCTAAACCAAGACCTATAAGGGTGCAATGACTCACCAGAGTTCACAAAGCAAATTACTGGTAAAGTTAGTATTCAAACCCAAGTTCCCCAGATGACTAGCTCAATTTTGCATTTTTCAGAAAATCAGAAAGCCTCAGAATATACGTTAGAAAGGTTTGGTTCTAGAAATATAGTCTTCTTTTTCTTCTCATAACAATATATGACTGTCACATCTGGGAATACAATATATTTTCCATCCTTTGTTCAGTTTATAGTTAAAGTGCTTTTCTTACTGTTTCTGGTTTTGTTTGTAACCATAGCATTATGTAAAGGTTTACTGTCATCTTGGAGTTATTTTTTATTTCTTTTCTATTCTTTTTTTTTTTAGTTGGAATAAGAGGGGATAGGTAGTCCTAAGGGCAAAAAGTTAAATAGGCACTCTAATTAGTTCATAACTAGTGGTATTCAAGCAGAGACTAGAATTACTACTTGTCAGGAATTAACATACTTGACATAGGTGATATTATATCATGACTAGAATGTTGGACCTTGAGCCAGGAAGACTCAGGTTCAAGTTCTACCTCTGATAAAATCAAACTATATGACCCTGGGATAGGTCCCTTAACATCTTGGTGCCTTGGACAACTCTCTAAAACTATGGGTTTCAGGGCAACTGTCGATCTATATTGATTAGAAGGAGTTCCTTACCAGGAGCTTCCTACACAAAAGAGTCACAACCTGAAGAAGAAGAAGAAGAAGAAGAAGAAGAAGAAGAAGAAGAAGAAGA
>NW_020954564.1:7210475-7231935 GCF_900497805.2 Vombatus ursinus | reverse complement strand
AAGAAGAAGAAGAAGAAGAAGAAGAAGAAGAAGAAGAAGAAGAAGAAACAACTATTACTACTCCTACTCCTATTACTACTACTACTACTACTACTACTACTCCTACAATAACAATAACAGTACTTGGCAGGGCAGAAAACTTGAGGCTCTTTCCTCCTCTGGCATTCTATGGTCCTTCTTCATTTATTTGTTTGTTTGTTCATTCAGTCATCCATTCATTTATTTGTTTGCTTGTCTATCTATCTAGCTAGCTATTATTTTGTTTATTTCTTTTTTTTTTGACTGGGGTAATCCAGAGGTAAATGGATTTTACTTGGATCTGCTTTGGTGTGTTCAGCACATCATGGAGCTTCCACAGTGATGCTTTCTCTTCTATTGGTGTCCTTCCCTCTGGAAGGACATTGTATGCTTACATGGCCATGTAAAGGTGACCAAAAGGACTGATCTAGGGACATTCTTCACTTTATATCCATGTCTGCATAGCAAATTAGGAGAGAAGATTCTTTCCTTGGTTCCCTTCCTGATCTTTATACTGCTTCCTCTGCAACACTAAGGAAGTTTCCTAATTTCTCTGTTCCCCAAAGAGCCAGGAGTCTCAGCTGGAATATTAATAAGGACATATTTGAAGATGTATTCAAGTCTGACAAATATGCTGGCATAACCAGCTCCTGGTAATGTCCTAATATTCTGAAGTCTCTCATTTGTATTCAATTTCATTTAAGTTCTCCTTCTGTCTCTCTTTAGCTCTTTATCAGACTGTATCTCTTTTCATCTCTTTTTATTATCTGTCTCTGTATGTCCATGTCTTCCTGTTTCCTCTCTCACTCTCTGACTCTTAATTTATTTGTCTTCTCTCAGGGTTTGGTTTATTCTGCCATTGTTACTGTTTCTGCCTCTGTCCACCTGTCTGTCATCAGTCTGTCTTTCTGCCTGTATATCTGTTGTTCTTTTTATGCCTCCATTTACCTCTCTCATCTTCTCTATTTTTATTTTATTATCTCTCTCTCTCTCTCCCTCTCTCTCTCTCTGTTTCTTCTCCATATACTTCCTATTTCTCTTTTGATCTATGTTTCTTTCTGTGTCTCTGTCTCTGTATCTTTGTCTCTCTCTCTTTCTGTCAGTTTCTGTCCTTCCTCTATTTTACTTTCCTCCCTCCCTTTGTCTCTCTCATATCTCTGTCTCTGATTCTGTATCTCTCTATTTCCCCTCTATACCATCTGTATCTATTTCCTCTAATTCTTTTTTCCTTTTATAGAGTAACCCCTGTGGTTCTTACAGTTCCTTCTCTCAGTCCCCACTATTGCTTCCTTTCTATTTCTGCACTCCTTTTCTTGCCTTTCTTTCTTTCTTTTTTTTTCTTCATCTCATGTGTCCTTCCTTTGTGGTTCTGTTCAATTCCCTTCCCTGTTCCTGTTCTCCTATCCATTCTCTTCCCAGGGTAACCTTAGTGTAATTGAATTTGGGGGCAGAACTATTCTCTCTGCCCTCCTTTCAGTTTCAAATTATGCCTAGGGAACAGATGTCAATCCCAGGCACAGCTTGGAGAAACCATATGCTAAGGCGAGAGTGTGAGAGAACAGGGTCTGGGTAGGGTCACTGCCTGGGAACAGTGGGCATTCAGTCCTTGTCCTTCCAATAATAAGGTTATGTTCATCCATGGCTTCGTGGAGTGTAGCCATTTAACAAGGACGAGAGAAGCACATTTGCCCCTAAAGGGCCCTGAAAATTCACTTCAGTAGTGAGAAATGGGTCAATAAAAGCAAGAAATGAAATTGAGGTCAGAGACTCTCTATAGAGCAGACAAATAACATCAGAGGCCCACTCTATCCTCTGGTCCACAGGCTGACTCACAGACTCTATCCCTGGCTCCCTGAAATTGAAGTGGCCAGAGGACAATGGGGATGTGGGTGGCTTGGAGATAAAATGCTAATCATGGAGTGTGATTTATAGGATCATGGGGTTAAGAGCTTGGAAGGACCTTAAAGATCATCAAACCCACATCCTTAATTTTACAGATGAAGAAACTGAGATTCAGAATTGGGGTGATTTGCCTAAGTTCAAGCAGACCAGCCAGCAATTATTTGAGTTGACTATTATACCACTGCTAGTTGACTAGATACTGACTGATAGCCAAGCATGGAGTGTGTACTTAATGGATATTTGTCAATTATGATAACACTGCAAGGACAAGTTTTTACCTAAACTTTTTTGCTTCTACCTACAAAAGTGATCTGTACACAATATAGTTAATAAATATTTCTATTAACATCATCATTATCATATTTATATGTCATTTTAAGGATTAAAAAGAGTCAAATCAACATTCATTTACTATGTGTTTGCTATGTTCCAGGTACTGTACTAAGCAATGGGGATGCAAAACAAATGAATGAATGAATAAATAAACACTAAAAAGAAAAAAAAAGAAGCCAAACCCCAAAACAGACCTTTCATTCAGAGTTCGCAGTCTAATGTGGGGGACAACATACAAATAACTATGTACAAAGAAGATGTATACAAGATAAAAATGAAATAATTATCAGAAGAAAGGCACTAGATTTAAGGAAGATTGGGAAACACTTCTTGCTGAAGGTGGGATTTTAGCTGGGATGCCAGGAGATGGAGATAAAGAGAGGAAGAATTTCAGACACGTAAAGAGCCAGTGAAAATGCCCAGCATCGAGAGATAGTGTTAGACAGCAGGGACAATGCCACTGTATTGAAGAACATATAAGGTGAGGGATAGGGGAGAGGAAGGTCTAAGGTGTAAAAAGACAGAAAAGGTAGAAAAGAGTCAGGTTATGAAGGGCTTTAAAAGCCAAACAGAAGATTTCATATTTGACCCTAGAGGTAATAGGGAACCACTAGATTTTATTGAGGCGGGGTGAGACGGCAACTATCCAATACAAGAAACTTGTAAGGCAAGCAATGCAAATATTGTTATGCCATTTTAAAGTTAAGTCTCTGAAAATTTAAGTAATTTGCCCAAGCTCATGTAACTACTATGTAGTACATACAGCCAAGAGTCAAATCAAATCTTCTGAACTTATCAGAAGAAGAACATGTAATCATAAAGGCTGGTCTGGAAAAGATGATAATTATAAAAGCTAATATTTATATAGCAGTGGGCTGAGCACTTTATTTATACTATCTCATTTGATCCTCACAACAGTCCTGGGAGGTAGGTCCTATTACGATTATCCTCATTTTATAGAAGAGAAAACTGAGGCAAACAGAGATTGACTTGTGCAGGGTCAGACAGCTAATAAGTATCTGAGGTCGAATTTGAACTCATCTACAGAATCTCTGAGAAGTCATCTAGGCCTTACTTGAAGACACTCCAAGCTTCCTGAAGGTGTAGACCATGTCATCTAAATTTTATATCTCTAGCACCAGGGCTTAGCACAGTTCTCTACACACAGTAGTCACTTAATAAATGTGAACTATAGCTATTTATGCCTGCAACCTACTCACCAACTAGCCTGTAAATTCTGTGAAGACAGGAACAGTATCTTGCCTGAGAGACCCATATGACAGCTCAATCTCAATTCCCTCTACCAAGAACTGTTGGAGGCAGTGACTCAAGGTCAGAACTCTGTTCTGGGCTCCTAAGGCCTCGTCTGTTTTCTTGTTGCTCCAAACACTTGCTCTCAGAGCTCCTCAGGCTGCTCAGGGTCACTTTTGTTCAGCGAGGCTGGCAGACCATTCAGGCAGATCACTCTAGTCCCTGCTGAGCTCTCTACTTTCCTCACTCTGTGAGCTCCAAGGGTTATCTGCCTCATTTCCAATGATCACTGCAGCAGGATAGGATTTTCTATAGTTAAAAATATGCTGCCAGAGATCCAAGGTGAACCAAATGCATTGATTTCCAACTTGGCCTGAGATAAGAAGGATGAACAAGAAAGAAGGAGAGTGGACAGAGGAAAGTTCAAGAAAAGCCTCACTAGGAAAGTAAACCTGAGAGGAAAGGAAGTAACCTGGAGAAATAACTCTTTGGGACTGAGAATCAAACTTTTTGGAGAGCTTTGAGATTTATTTTAAATAAACCTGCACAGATTAACTAGATTACATTTATAATAACTCATGTTTTAGAGTATTTAAAGACATATAAAATGTGTCTTTCACTACAACTCCGCTTATTCTCATCTCTCTACAGATGAGAATATTGAGGCACAAAGAGGTTTTACTGATTTTCCCAGGGTCTGAAGTGGGTTTTGAATCCAGGCCTTCTTCACTCTCAAGTCCAGAGCCCTAGCCACTAAGCCAATTATACCCATTTTGCAGTGAAAGAAACTGAGATTCTATAAATTATCTGAGGTTACACAGTTAGTAAATGGCCCAATAGAGATTTGAATTCAGGTCTTACATCTCTCAGTGCAATATTCTTTCTATTATACTGGTTACTATCCAGTCCTATTTTAGGGGATTGTAATTCTGGCCGCTACTTACCTCCCAGTGGCAAATCTGAAATCCATAGCTGGAATAAAGATCCCTTAGAATCACTGTAGGCAGTGATCTCATTTCCTTGGAGGGAAAAGGGTCTTAGGCCTGGATCTCCATTTCAATGACAGCAATTGAATCCCTTCTCTTCCTGTATCCTCCCATTAATGAATGTGAACTTCACAGTGAATGTGTGTGAGTAAAAAGATTTACCCAGGGAAAGGGTAAGTCTGGTAGTGTTGGTTCCTTTCTGAAGTCTGGGTTTAAGCTGCTTATAATTGATCAGAGGTCTCTGTGCCCAGATGAGAATAAGTGTCTGATTCCCTGAGCTCATTTTGGAATCTTGCTTGAGTAGGTAGGAGGCTATGTAATCAGTCATCATGGCACCACAGCCTAGAAGCCAACCACGGGTTTACAGAAGTGTGTGGATTCAAGCATGGGCTGCATTAGCTCATATCCAAGTTTCTGCAGCCACTGGGCCTCCAGGGGGTGTTGGCATTAAATTGAAAATCCCTGCGGCAAACACAATTAATTACAGTTTGAGCTCTTGCTACAACCAATACACTTAGTCTGTGCATCACTACATTCTTTACTACTTCAGGGATCCATAATTACATCAGCGTGCATCCCCACGCCCCCTCCACCCAAAGACCCATAGCAAACCCTGACATGCTGTAGTAGATGGCTTTGATGGGAAGCTCTGGTTGAAAATACATTCTGGCCTGGTGGTCAGATCTCTGGCAAGGCATCTCTGTTCTTAGTGAGGATATCTACCAAGCCTAGTAGCAATCTGGTTCTAGGATTTCATGATCACATCATTCTATATACCTTGGTAGAAGCTCCATAACTTTTTGTGTATTTGTGACACAAGAAAGCCCTATTCTTTTCATAGAATGTGGGGAAAATAGATTTCCAGGCATTGGGTAGTTTATTTTTGAATAATTATTAACATAGCAAAACTGAATCACAATGCAGGGTTATGGATGGTCTTTCAGAATTTTTTTCAAATATGACCTGACCAGATAACCAAATAAAATGGAATCAGTTTGTACTTATTCCACATAATTCTCACCAAAATACCCAGGGCTATGTCATCATAGGTTTTTATAAGGTAGGATCTGTCTATTAAAAAAGGTGATCAATTCCCAGAGAAATATAGGCAGATGTCAGAACTGAAGTAGTCAGAGTGAAAGGTTGAGTATCCAAGAGAACAACACAGGAAAAAAAATAAGAAATAGCTCTCTGAGGCACAGGCGGATTAGGAGACAAGAAATTCAGGTGCTAAGTAGTATTGGAGAGCAGAGCACACCATGTGACCCTGATCAATCAGGAAAAAGAAGGTTTTTTTTTTTCCTTTAATAATTTAAAAAAAAACCTGTTTGTGTAGAAGGTAGTGTCAGGATCTGTAATGAAATAGAAAGAACATTAATTTCAGATCATGAAGACATTTGAGTTTGAATCCCAGTTCTGCCACTTTCTGACTAGAGGCATACTGACTACAATTCAAGTCAAGAGAAGAGGGATTGAGTTCTTTTTCAGACATTTACTGACTGTGTGACCCTGAGCCTTGGTTTCCTCATCAGTAATACGAGTATGATAATAATAACTTATATCCCACATGATTATTGTGAGGATCAAATGAAATACTGAACATAAAGAACTTTGCAGACTGTAAGGAGCTATATGAATCTAATCTTTTATGGTTGTCATTATTACATAACTTTGAGTAAGTCATTTCCGCTCTCTGGATCTTGATCAATCAACAAACATAGCATCTACTTTGCACCAGATTCCCTGTTAAGTGTTGGAGTTATAAAAAGAGGCAAAATACAGTCTCTGACCTCAAAGAACTTGCAATCTAATGGAGTTTACAATCTAATGGTTTGCTTAATTTCCTCACCTCTTTCCCTTATGCCTGAAATTAACTCCCTCCTAGCATGTCTAGTCTTCTTCAAGACTTTACATGAGGCCTTCTCTGCACCTCTTCCCATCACTTTTTATCTATTTTGTACCTGCTTATGTATATACATGTTATTTTTCCTGATAGAATGTAAACTCCTTGAGGGTAAGAGATGGTTCACTTTTGGCTTTTTGTCACTGGTGCTACCACAGTGCTTGATATATTTAATAAAGGTTTCTTGATTGATTGATTGGTGACTTCTAACAATCCATGAACCTTTGAACTAGAAGTAACCATCTCATGGTTTTGAACTTTCACAGAAATTAGTACCACTTCTCACCAACTAGCATATGAGAGCATAGCTCTGAAGTTGGAAGGGACCTTAGAGACCATCCAGACCAACCCCTCATTTTACTGGTGAGGAAATTGAGGCCCAAGAAAATTAAATCACCTGCCCAAGGTCATATATGTAGTAAGTCTCAGAGGTAGAATATGAACTAGAGTGAAAGCTCCACAAAGGTATGGATTGTATCATACTTACTTATGTGTCCAACATAAAAACTGATATATTTCCATGTACCTAGTAGTTACTCAATAAAGATTTGAAGAATTGAAGTATAATTCTAAGATTTTTCTCATTACTTTATATACTTCAAGCTCCCTCCAAAGGACTGGACATCAGTAGGCATGCAATACAGAAAGTGTAGTGGAAAGAGCCCTGGGATTTTGAGTCCTTGCATTAGAATGTAAGCTCTCTGACAGCAGAGACTGTTTTATTTTTATCTTTGTATTGCCAGTGCTTAGAACAGTGGCTGGCACAAAGTAGTTGACTACCAAATACTTAATGATTGTTTAATTGACCTGGGCTTCCCTGGCTTTGCCCTTTACAATTTGTGTGGCCTCTGACAAGTTATCTCAGCCAGGCATGGTAGCACAGACCTATAATCACTACTAGCAGGAGACTGAGGCTTGAGGATCTCTGGAGTTCAGGAGTTCTGAGCTGGAACATCTTAAGCCCATACTGTACCCTGCATTAAGCCCAGTATTATTATGCTGAGACTCTAAGAGCAGGGGAACACCAAGTTACCTAAGGAGGGGCAAACCATCCCAGGGCAGAAACAGATCAGGTTAAAGTTCCCTATGATGGAGGGCTCATAAAGGGTTGGGGCTCATAATTAGCTGCTATTCCACAGGGTTAGGTAAGATAGAAAGACCCATTATTCAAGAAAGGAAGGAAGGAAGGAAGGAAGGAAGAAAGAAAGAAACAAAGAAAGAAAGAAAAGTTAGGAAGCAAGGAAAGAAGAGAAAGAAAGAAAAAAGGAAGGAAGGAAGGAAAGAAGAGAAAGAAAGAAAAAAGGAAGGAAGGAAGAAAAAGAAAGAAAAAAGGAAGGAAGGAAGGAAGAGAAGAAAAAAAAGAAAAGGAAAGGAAAGAAAAGAAAAAGTTATTTTAGTCTTTCTAGGTCTTAGGTTACCCATAGAATGAATTGGTTATTTTGCCTTAGTTTCCTTATTTGTAAAAAAAAACAATGTTAAATTTTGTGCCTTCCAATTTTAAATCTAGCATGCTATTATAGTAAATTACTTACTCTCTCTGGTTCTCAGTTTACTCATGTATAGAATTAAGAGAATGGAGATGATTTCTAAGGTCTCTTTTGGCTCTAAAATCCTGAGGAAGGTTTATTGTGCTAGATTATTTCTACCTGGAAAAAAGGGGGAGTTAGGAAGGTGAATCAACTCCTTTAGTAATACTTAGCAGTGATGAATAAAACCCACTTTCCTGGTGACTTTTGGATACCCACCTGGATTTAGGGTGTCTTAGAGGTTTCTATTGACCTCCCTGGTCAATGTTTTCTTTTTCAAACCACTTCTCTTACCTCCTAGAATGTCTTGCTGCAGCCTAGCTTCCTTAATGTCAAGCAGAAAAAAATGGATGGCTCAGAAATGTAGGGAAATGATTTCCAAAGTTATTGTAATGGAAATAGTTTAACTTCAGTCAACTTCAGCATTAAGCCCTTAATAAGAGAGTATGCCATATAGATAATGCCATCTTGAAGTACTTTCCTCTTCAAACTGCAGGCGATTAACTCTTTCTCTTCTGAGACAAGTTCCCTTTCTCTTTCTGAACGGATCCTGCATCTCTTCATCATCTTGGGCCCCAGAGTAGCCTACTCCACTTATAACACAGAGATTTAATAAGATGGCTAATTATTTCTGAACCGACAACAATAGTTTGCAAAATATTAGAAACGCATTTTTCAACCCACTAGACAATTGAATGCAGAGAAGCGTGAACTCATCCTCCTTCAGTTCATTGTCTTGGAAAAATCAGTAGCTTGAGCTCTTTTTGGCTGGAGATAGTCCCTAGCCATTCCCACACAACAAGGCAGTGCGGCATATTGTGACCCCTTAAGTCAGGGAAGATAAATTCACTGCACATGCCTAGACCAGAGAGAATAGGGGATTGACAGTCACGGAGTGGAAAAAGCCCTTGATTTTGGATCCAAATACCCAGACTTGAAGCCTCACTTTTCCACTTAATTTAGTGTCAGGGAAAAGGGCTAGATTTGAAATCCCAAGACCTAGAAATAAATCTTAGCCCTCATATGTATTACAGCTGAAAGAATGGTACTGTGGAAAATGCACTGTCCCTAGAATTAGAGGACCTGGGTTCAAATCCTGTCTTTGATGATTAATATAGGTATGACATTGAGCAAGTCACTTTGCTGCCATGGGTATCAGTTCTTAATTTGTAAAATGAAGGGTGGATCTAGCTGACCTGTGAGATCTCTAGATATTTAATACTATGATCTGTGAGTCTTGGGCAATCATTTAACTCTGGCCTAAGATTTCATCATCTAAAAACAAGGTAAAAGATCAGATGTTCTCTAAGGTCCCTTCCAGGTTTAAATCTAGGTTTCTATTACCCTAAGTCAACTTCTCTTCTTTGGAACTCAGTTTTCTCATTAAGGTAGAACAAGGTAGGGAGGGGTAGTACCTGGTGATCTCTATGATGTCTTCCAATTTTAAAAGCCTGTGATTTCAAAGGAACAAACAGACAAACCAAAGCAATCTCTAGGATTTTATCAGAGAAAGCCAGTGTTCACAATAGTTCGTGATATCTCCTTGGAATGGCTGCCATCCATATGGATGGTTCACTTCATTTCCCTGCTTTTCCATTTGGTATGTATTCCCTCTATCCCCTCTGTTGCCCTGTGGAGACAATGGCCCACCAGTCCCCATGACAAATTGCAGATTCCATGAATCACAGGGCTGTTAAACCCATCCACATCCCCTTAAAACACATCCCTTCATTCTGTACGATGCTGTGAGCTCTTTACAAATCTTTTAGTTGCCTGGTTACAGGGCTAATATTGATAATACATGCTGGAAACGTGTTTACCTGGTTTCCTCTGGTAGCCAGCACTGAGTCTCCTCAATGCTTAGTACATGCTCTTAGTAACACTCCCAGTATCTGGTGTTCATATAGTTTTGAACCTTTCTGAATTCACTCTTCCTGGAATCCAATATCCCCAGGCCCTTGGTCTATATAACATTACAAATATATTTCCCCTAATAGCTTTTAATTTTCCCTGCCCTCCAAACCTCATATTCAGGAATAGCTCCTTTATAGAATTTAAACTATAACCTGTTATATAACTTAACACACGTAAAATACTAAATTTTCAAACATTAAATCATTATATAGATACTAGTTATTATTAATATTATTATGTAAAAGTACAGATACAGTGGGAAAAAGTGAAAGAGAACATGGTACAGTAGGAGAAGTGCTGGAATATGGTGGGAAGACTGTGTTTGGAAACGAAGGCCTTCCTTGAGTTTAAATCCTGACTCTCCTACTTCCTATCATTGTGACTTTGAGGAAGTCACTTTACATTATTGGGCCTCAGTTTCCCATTTGCAAAATGAGGGAGTTGAACTAGATACTCTCCAATGTGCCTTCTATCTTTATAACATATTTAAATATCCATCCTATGGAAAAGCACTGCCATAGGAAGAAGTTGACTTAGGTTCTAGTCTAGCTCTATACAATTTCGGGTAAGTACATTGCTCTCCGGGCCTCAGTTTTCCTGACTAGAAAAAGAGGTTTTGAATTAGATGTTCTCTAACTTTCGTCCAAGATCTGACATTCTAGGATTATCAACAACAGTACTATTCCCTTTGGTTTCCCATGGTAGATTCTCTCACCTTGTAGGAGGCAGTCCAGAATTTCCCTTACAGGGAGGGTACTTCTCTCTCCAAAAAGTAGTTCCTCTAGCTCCCATAGTGAGCCAGCTGGCAGAGAGAGATGTCGTAAGGGCCATAAAACAAGAGGCAAGTCCAGCCAGAGTGTAAATTGACCAGAATATATTTCATTCTCCCAGCCGAGAAGCCTCGAGCTTTTGAATGAATATGTGCTTAACTATTTATAATTGACCTTTGCACAAAGGAACATGAAATTTTTATAGCCCAAAGCTTCATTTATTAACTTTACTGGAGTGTAAAATATTGCTGTTTGCTATAAATTTATACCAGGACAAACAATATATATGCTAATTAGCAGCCATACAGCAGTCTGCACGCAGTTCTCCTTGCCGGTCATTTCCGACAGGCAAAATAGCAGAATTGAATCGACAAATGACAATTGAGTTGCTTGATACTCGCTGTTCAAACAGTGAAGTCTCGAGTGGTGAATTAATGGTGTTCATTATAACGACTCCATTTCTTTTTCATCTCCTTTATAAATTAGCCCAGGTACCATGCTGATTCCCTGAGAGAATGGCTCATAGCAACCTGTGGAGATACACCTGCAGTATGTAACACTCAACAGAATCCCCTGTTCATTGGCCCTGTAGGCCTCCATACTTATCTCCCTCCTCCCCTGGACATTTCTCTTTACTCTTAACTCCCTTCTTCCTTCTTCCTTCTTTCTTCCACTTCCCCATGTCCCTTCTCTTTGATTTCCCATTTGATTTCTTCCTATGTCCATTACAGTCAAGTCAGTAAGTGACCATTATGTGATTTCCTTAAAATTTCTTCAGCTCTAGCATTCTGTGTTGCAGCTTTCTGTTCCGAATTCCCTTCTAGAGTTTCATTCCACATTGCAAGTCCACTTGCAGCTATGATATTTTATGTTCTATGTTCTTGGGGGCAGCTAGGTGGTGCAGTGGATAAAGCACCAGGCCTGGAGTCAGGAAGGCCTGAATTTCAAATCCAGCCTCACACATTAACTAATTATGTGACTCTGCAAGTCACTTAACCGCTGTTTGCCTCAATTTCCTCATCTGCAAAATGAGGATAATAATAGCACCTATCTCTAAGGGTCATTGTGAGGATCAAATGGGATAATAATTGTAAAAGCACTTAGCACAGTGCCTAGCACCTAGTTAGCATTATATAAATGTTGATTGTTGATGTTATCATTGTTTATATCATAATCATTATTATAAGATCTCTTACAGCTTTCTATTTCTCATTCTCAAGACTGTACTTTCACAGAGAGAATGGGAAGTCAGGTCAAGAATTTAAGCAAATAAGTAGGGGTGGAGAAAGAGTTTGATGGAAGGGAAGTGGGCATGAATGGAGCTTGAGAAGTAATTGAACAAGGAGGTAGGGCACCATTTATTTTTGATGTTATAGTGACTGACTAAGCTGGATTTTAAAAGAACAACCACAAACTTGGAGTCAGAAAGACCTGGGTTCAGATCTCATTTTTTGATATTTACTAGCTAAGTCATTTAACTTTTCAGTACCCTATTCAACTCTCTCAAACCTTAAGTTACAGATAAGTTTTCTTTTCTACATCAGTGAAGAGTTTTTCCCCACTTGGAGTTCCCCATGCTAATAAATTCACAAATTACAGACCTACAAATAAGAAGTTTGAAATAAAACACACAAATACTCCCCCAGGAAGTACATAATGAACTACGTAACAGCTTATGTGGTTTCTTTGAAGAGTGATCTGCCTGCTTGGAAAGTAACAGAACACAGCATGGAAAGTTAATCCTTATGCTATGAGGGCCATAGGCTGAAAGCACCATTCGAAACTGCTTTTAGCAGCCAAACAAAAGTTTGAGTAAAGACAGACCTTTTGAACTATCTACCCATGATCAACTAGGCAAGAGTTGTAAGAAAAATATATAAATAAAAAAACCCTATAAGCTCAAAAAGAATCAACCATGAGACATAAGAACAAAAATAAATAAATAAAAAGCTAAGTCCATCTCATGGGTTCATTAAAAGGAGAGATATAGGGGCAGCTAGGTGGCTCAGTGGATAGAGCACCAGCCCTGAAGTCAGGAGGACCTGAGTTCAAATCCGGCCTCAGACCAAACGCTTGACACGTACTAGCTGTGGGACCTTGGGCAAGTTACTTAACCCCGATTGCCTCACTAAAAAAAGAAAAAAAAAAGGAGAGATATAGAACATGAAAGACAGTAGTTCACCATCACATTCTGAATATTTCATTTGGTTCTGGGCACCATTTTCACATAGACTTTGACACATAGGAACATGCCCAGGGAAGAATGATAAAGGTTCTTGAGGCCTCTGTCTTAAGATTATTGGCTGACAAATTGGTGACATTTATTTTAGAGAAAAGGAAATTGGAGGTGGGGTCATGGTAGCTGTTTTTAAGTAATGTGGAAGGTTACTGTGTGGAAGAGAGATTCAATTTACCTTCCCCTCTCCACCTCCCCACCCCCCTGTCAGGAGAGATTACTAAGGGCAGTGGATAGAAGTCACAAAGAGAAAACTTTAAAATTAATGACCTTCCTAATCATTAGAGCTGTATAAATGTGGACTGGGCTTCATTGGAAGGTAATCAATTACTCCTGTCTTCAAATAAAAGTTGGATGATCATTTATCAGGTATATGGTTGGAGGGGATCATTGTCTGGGTAGGGCTTAGAGTAGACATCTTCTGACATCTTCCTTCCAACTCAGATTGACTCTGTCCCTTTTAGCTCCAACCTTCTCAGGTGACTTCTAGCATCAGAGGGTAGTGAAGAGAGTCCTATATTTAGAGAGGATCTGAGTCACAGGATCATAGATTTAGAGCTGGAAGGGGCCTAAGATGCTATATAGCCCTTCATTTTACAGATGAGGAAATTGAGACCCAGGGAAGATAAGTGACTTGTCCAAGGTCTGACAGGTTGGGCAGTAGGGGTGAAACTTGAACCTGCATCCTTGGACTCCAGAGCCAGTATTCTTTCTACTATGTCAGGCTGCCTGGCTCTATTTAATAGCTATGTGACCTTGAGCAAGTAACTTCAGTATTCTGGGCCTCAGTTTCTTCATCTATAAAATAATCTGGCTGGATTAAATTATCTCAAAAGTACATTCCTTATTTAGTTTCAAGTCAGTTATATGGCAAAGTAGAGAGAATGATAGTCCTGGAGTCAGGAAGTTCAGATCTGGCCTCAGACACTTAATATTTGTCTCAGTTTCCTCAACTGTAAAATAGGAATAATAACAACTACCTCCCATAGTTACTGTGAGGATTAGATGAGAAAAACATTTGTAAAGCACTTAGCACAGTGCCTGATGCATATTATCCACTATATGTGTTAGCTAGTATTATTATTAATATTATTCAAGTCAAGTCAAGGCAACTCACCAATCATTTATTAAATAACTATTATATGCCAGGCACTATGCTAATATCTAGGAATAAAAAGAAAGGCAAAAACAGTCCCAATACTAAAAGAATTCACAATCTGTTGGGGGAGAAAGAACATATAAACAGTTATATACAAACATATATACAGGACACATTGGAAGTAATCTCAGAGGGAAAGAATTAGCCATAACAGAGCTTGGGAAAGACTCCATGTAAAAGGTGAAATGCTAGCTGAGACTTGAAGGAAGCCAGGGAAACAAGGAGGATGAGAATACCATACATAGGTGGCAGCCAGTGAAATGCACAGAGTTAGGAAATGGAGTGTTTCTGAGGGAGAGCCAGGAGGCCAGTGTCACTGGATGGCAGAGTGTATGAAGGTGAGGCAAATGATTACTTCTCTACTATGTTAATAATCAATTATGAAACTAGGATAGAGGGTTTTTTCCCTTTATTTCCTCATTTAGGGATCAATCTTTGTAGGTAATTCACTCAGTCTCTGAAGGACATGGCTGATAAATGAGACTGGCCTGATCTTCTGGGAACATTCTCCTCAATCTTGGGCAGGATCCTGCCCAACTAGGGGATGTTACTTTTGTTAATAATGTAAATAGAATCGAATCAAGGTGCCTTCCGTACCCAAAGCATTGGGCCCACCTCATTGTATCCCTCTAATAGAGTTCAGGGGGACCCTGCTTAGGGAAGGAAAAACAAAGAAAAAAAAAGAGAAAACAACCAGAGTGGTCTGGATAGAGATGGATTTCTTTGTCCAAATTGCTGGGGGTTTCTGAGTCTCATGATCAAACCACGTTCTCAGCTGGAAAAGCTGAAGACAGTTAACCCACCTTCTCATTTGAAAGTCTACCCCTCATTAATTGTTCCCCAATCAGGGTTGATTTTTACCTATTGGGGTACCCCCTTTTCTAAAGGTATTTAAGTATTCAGGGATCTCCATAGTGGGGTCTTTGGTTACCAAGAGAAAACACTGACCATCAATTTATTGATTATTTACTAGCCTAATTAATAAATTGATTATTAATTACCCCAAAACTCTATCTCTTGGGCTTTTCATACATTATAGAGGGCAGTAAGGTGTAGAAAGACAGGAAAGGTAGGAATGGGCAAGGTTGTGAAGGGCACTGATCTCCAATTATCATACTTCTTTGTATCTCTGAAACGAATAGTGTGGAGCCTTATGCAAAAGAGGCACTAAATAAAATTGTAACAAAAACATCAACAAATATTTATCAACTGGCACATGTCACATATGCAATGTTATAGTGGGAAACCTGTAAGGGAAAATAATTGAAAGCCTTGAATCCCAGGCTAATGAGCTTGCATTTTATTCTTAAGATCATAGCATTTTAAGTCTAGAACTGGAAGAGACATTAGAGGTCATCCTCTAGATCATATCCTTCACTTAACACATGAAGAAATTGAGGCTAAAGAGTCTTTAGTGATTTGTTCAAGGTCATACAGCTACTAAGAATCACATGTGGTATTTGAACATGGGCCAAGGGGGTCATTGGAAATCATCTAAATTTTTTTTTCCTGTTTGTTTGTTTTGTTTTGCTTTTTGTATTACAGGTTGGTTAGAGTGAGGAAATACAGACCATAGAATAACTTCAGTGTGTGAATGTGGGAAAATAGTGGGCTTGATGAGGATGGGAGCTAGACCCCAAAAAGGAAAAACTCTGGACTTTCCCACATGGCCAAATCTCTGGAGTTTGTCTGAGGCTATAATCCCATCAACTGGCCTTTCTTTGTGGCTACACCCAATCTCCCAATTCTGTTGCCCTTAACTTAGCCTAGACCTCCCTATAGTCCCCCAGCCACTTCCACCCTTAATTCTATCTAGGATCCATTCTCCTTTGTCCACCCCTGGAGTTCTATTATCTCATAGCCTACTTGGCCACTCCTAGATCTCTCCCATAGTCTTTTCTGTATACAAGGTCCATCTTGTCTCCATTAAGATGCTCGGATTCTTATAATCTAGCCACTGCTCTGATTTTTACAATCTAGCCAATAACTCATAGATGCTCAGATTCCTTAAGAGTCTGGCTAATATGGCAGATCTTTAATAAACCTTGTCTTTGGCTGAAAGAAGGTTTGAGTCTAATACTTTCGAGCAGGACCTGTGTGTCTTGATTTGGGGATTCCAGCACCCCTAACCTCTAAACCTCATCAGGCTTGGAGAAAAGAATTTTAGATTTTTAGTCAAAACACCTGGGTTCAATTCTACCTCTAAAGCTTACTATGTGACCATGAACAAGTCATTCAACATCTGTGGATCTCAGTTTCCTCATCTTTATAATGTCCTGGATGGTCAATCTAAATCTGATCCTATGAAACTTAGCTTTGATGGTTATTAGTTACAAGACTGTATACAAGTCTTTCAAATTCATTGTATTTTAGCTTCCTTATCTGTAAAATGTCACTGCCTAATCCCCTGGAGGTTTAGGGAAGAAATGACATTCTAAACTGGAAGGTGCTATTTATATTAAAATTCTTATTACATGAGGGGGCCCTGGGGACTGTGGCAGCCAGAATGGTCACTCTGGATCCTAGGCAAGGGGTGCACTATTGAAAGGGACATGTGTGAGTCAAATGAAGCAAGTGGAAGGGTTTTTCAGAGCACTTTGCATCTACCTCACTATTTTGCTTAAGGTCAGTTCAGAAGAAAATAATAAAAGAAAGACTTGTTTGTTTGTTTTTATCAAGTAGCTACTGCTTTAAAAAAGAAAAATCCTGAGGGTTTATTTATTTTTTTTATTCATTCTAATTGATCTAAGGTAGATCAGTAAAAAGGCCCCAGAACAGCTGGAGATCGTCAATCTGCTCAAACAAGAACTGTGGCTTTAGCTACAATCAATGAGTTGGATGCTGGAAATCTCAACAGCATTCCAATTCAGAGTTGTTTGTAATGGTAACAAATCTAAAAAATAGAGAAAGAGGAGAGAGAGAAAGAGAAACAGGGAGAGAGGGAGGGAGAGAAAGAGGAAAAGAGGGAGAGAAAGAGAGAGAAAGAGAGAAAAGGGGGAGGGGAGGGGGAGGAGGAAGAGATAGATGCAGAGAAGTTTGGATTTTTATGGTTTTTTTTTAAGATTTTTTTAAAAGACCATTTCATTCAATTCCCTGATGAGAATAGAAAATTCTGTTCCTTTTCAGAGAACATTCACTGGAGTTTGAGCTACAGGTTCAGAGGAGGGGAGCAGAAGCCTCCCAAAGTCCAGACTAACACCTGCCACTTTTATCTGTGTGGCTTTTGACAAGTTATTAAATATCTATGAAATGAAGGGTTTGGACCTCCAAGGTCCTTTCCAATTTTCAATCTGTGGTCCAGTGTCACCTTGGAATCCTTTAATTACCCTCATTTTATAGATGAAGAAACTGAGGCCAGAGTAGGGAAAGGCCTTGACCGAAATCATTCAGGCAACAAATAACAGAGCTGAGATTCAAACCCACATCCTTTTTATCCAGTAAACTTTTCATTTCACAGATCTAATTTATTTAACTTTTAAGGCAAGGCTTTCTTGGTGTAGGAGAAGGAGTTCCACAGGACACATGGGATCTTCTGCTCTACGACTAACATTTTGTGACTCTGGGACCTTCATTTGACATGTATGGGCCTCAATTTTTTCTCTCTCTAAAATAAGGATTTCACTAGTATAGGGATAAAATCACAAGTCTGATTTTTTTTAATGGTCATCAATGTCCCTATGCTATCAAACCATGGCATCTCAAAGATTGTAGGGTCATGACTTTGGAGCTCAATCGAACTTGGAGGTTCTGTAGTCCAACCTCTTCATTTTACATGTGAGAAAATCAAGGCAGAGAGATGTGGAGGGATTTGTCATAGTGAAACAAATAATAAGTAAAAGAATTAGGATTTAAATTCATGTTCCATGACTCCAGATTTAGAGCTTTTTTTCCCCTGTAATAGTAAAGAGGGGAAGAGAAAGGAGAGTGAATAAGCATTTATATAGTATGTTCTATATGGTCTAGGCGCTGTACTAAGGTCTTCTTGTTGTTTTTACAGATGTTATCTCATTTGTTCCTTATAATAACATTTAGTGGTAGGTACTATTATTATCCTCATTTTAAGTTGAAGAAACTGAGGTAGATATTGAGTGACTGGCCTAGGGTCATAAACTAATAGATGTCTGAGGCTAGCTTTGAACTCAGGTCTTTCTGACTCCACACCCAGTACTCTATCCATTCTGCTACTAGCTGCCTCATAATATCTACCATCCATATGTATGGCTTTAAGTTTTGTAAAGTGCCCACATATATTATTTTACTTAATACTTACAACAACCCACTGAAAAATATTCTTATTATTCCCATTTTATAGATAAGGAAACTGAGACCATGAAAAGTTAAGTCAGTTACACAATTCACTATGTCACTCTTTCATATTGCTAGTATGAAAAAGACAAAAGTTAACATGCTTAAATATTTTAAAGTTATATTATTGTTAGATTTCTAGTATTTTTTGCATGGATATTATGGAAATTCAGTGGGACAATGGAAAGTGAGAGAGATCACCCCTATTTTTTTTCTTATTTCAATGTGGGCTACTTCTAAGGAATTTCAGAATAACATCAGTTCCACAAGTAATAATAATTCACATCAATCAAGCATTTAATCAAACACATCCTGTGAGGTAAGTAGCATAAGTGTTCTTGGTTCCATCTCACATTTGGGAAACTGAGCTTCAAAAGAGTGAAATGACTTATCCAGGGTCCATAGAGAGGATAAATATTTCTGTCTATCTCCATGATCTATTAAGTGGCATATATAGTACTGAAAAGCTGAGTATATTATTGACATAATTTGTCTGAACTCCCATTGCAAGGTGGCAGCACCCAGACAAGAATGTTTGTTTCCTTATATTCTTTCTACTTGATCACACAAACTATGCCTGAGATACTGATTTCTGTCCACCCCTCAGCTGCCTGTGACTTAGGGAGCTCTTGCCTTAGAATTCTAAGTAGTATTCAGTGGCCAGAAAGTATTATCTCTGCTTCCAGAGGTTGTGCCTCATTTAAAGCCGGGGAGTAAAGGGCACAGGGAGCATGAGATTCCCTGAGTAGATCTACACAGTTTTCCTATTCTCTATGACTCCTCTCACTCCCCCTTCAATCCCCTGTTCATACCAGGTAATCTTCCTTATGCACAGGACTTACTATGTTTCTCCTCTGATCAAAACTTCCATTTCCTAGGACAAATGTCTTCAAACTCTTTTTAATTCTGCAGCATCAGAAAAAAAACATTAAAAATGGATCTTAAACTCCCATTATATGTGTATGGACTTATTTATTAATCATATGCATGTACCATTGTACTACTAATAATACACATTATAAAACTTACCTAAAAATTGAAAGTAAAAAAGTTTGAAATAAGGATGAAATAATATTTGGTCCCAGAGTCAACTGGGAGCCATTGGAGTTTATCGAGAAGGGAATTAATGTAGTTGGACTTACACTTGAGGGAAATCACTTTGGCAGCTATATGGAGGATGTATCAGAGAGCAGAGAGACTTGAAATAGGGAGACCAATTAGAGCTATGGCAATAGTTCAAATGAGAGGTGATGAAGATGGCCTGAACTAAGATTGTGACTGTGTGAATAGAGAGAAGAGGACTGATAGGAGACATGTTTTAGAGGTGGAAATGGTATGATTAAGTAACTAATTGGATGGGTGGTGGAGGAAAGCAAGAGGTCCAAGATAATGCCAAGGTTTAAAACCTGGGGGACTGGGAAGATGATAATGACATCTTCAAAGATAATGGAGTTCAGGAAAGAAGTAGGTTTTGGAGTGGACAGTAAATAAATGAATTCTGTTTTAGATATGTTGAGTTTGACCTGTTTATCAGACACCAAGTTAGAGGTATTCAATAAGGCCATTAATGATGTAGGACTGGAACTCATGGTTTAGATTAGTTCTGGATATATAGATCTGGGAAGTATCTGTATAAAAATAATATTCAAACTCATAGGAACTGATGGACTCATCAAGTGAAAGAATGCATAGTGAGAAGGTCAAGGACAACAGTTCAGGGGTGTACCTTTAACTAAAAAATGTGATGAAGATTGGGCAAAGACTGAAAAAGAAGTTATTCATGTAGGAGGAGACCCCAGAGAGAAGAGGTTGTTATAAACCTCTTCTTATCAACCTCAGTTGAAACTGCTCGCAGAATTATGGATAATGAAGAGGTTGAGAAGTGTAAGATTGGAAAGAATATGGTATCCTCAATAGAAACAGAGAAGTTCGGATAAAGTGGGATTTTGGGGGGAAAGATAATGCAATCATAACCCATCCATGCGTATTCATCCCATAACACTCATTTTTTCTTACTGAAAAATGCGAAGTATTCCCTCACTGGCTCCTGCCACACAGTGTCTTCTGAGGGGTACCTGTGGCAGATATAGATGATTGGGGTATATTTTCTCTGTGCAGCTTCTGCCAGTGTAGTTAGATTATAACTCCCCTGAGGAGCAAATGCCTAGTAAACCCTTGGAAGGCCAGCAGTGGTAAAAGGAGTAAAGAATGGAGGTGTTGAAGGGGATGGTGTACTTGCACTGGAGACAAGCCCAGGATTATTTGTGGAATAGGGGTTGGGATAGAAATGTTATTTCTTCCTTCTGATTGGTTGGTCACACCTTTCTTGGGGTCAAGCCATAGCCTCCTAAGGGTCATTTCATGGTCCCATAGAGCCCACTTTGGAGACCTCCATCCTAGGTGATAAAGCCCAAATGGTCCTACAAGGTTTGGCTCCACCTTCCTTTTTTTTAACTTTATGCTCTATACAGCATACTTTAGCCAAAACTGACTACTCACCTATCCATATATCTGCACCTCCTTCTTTTCTTTCCCTATGCCTTTGTTTTCTTTCTCTTTTTCTATTCCTGTAAGACTTCCCTACGTCATCCATTATTTCTGCCCTGGTAAATTCCTACTCATCCTTAAAAAATCTCAGTCCAATTGAAGCCTCCTTCATAAAGTCTTCCTTAATCCACAACAGTTGAAATGATCTTTCTTTTCTCAGAATTTTGTGTCTTTTCTATGTACTTTCTTTTTTTTCCTCCTCCTTTCTATCTCTGTGCCCTCCTTTCAGTCTCCATTTCTCTGTCTCCCTCTGTCTCTCTCTCTTTCTCCTTTCCTCCCTCTCCCTATTCTACCTCCTTCCCTCTAGTATAGTAATTTGTGTATAGTCCCTCTACCTCCAACCCAACGACATTTTGAGTGCATGGCATGGCATTGTGTCACCAGTAATTTGTGTTTTTGCTAGCACATAGCACAAGGCTCTGGACACAGTTTCCAGGAAGTAACTAATACATATTAGCTGAGTCAAATGATATATATGTATATACATATATATGTGTGTATATATATGTATATGTATCCATACACATAATAGACTTGTATATAATATAAATGTGTAAATATATTATCTATCTATCTATCTATCTATCTATCTATCTATCTATCTATCTAT
>NW_020954564.1:7190849-7210465 GCF_900497805.2 Vombatus ursinus | reverse complement strand
TATCTATCTATCTATCTATCTATCTATCTATCTATCTATCTATCTATCTTTCTTTTACTACTTAACTGTGAGCCCCAGGTAGAGACTGCTTACCCTCTAACTTTTTATCTTCTTCATTACCAAGAACAGGACTCAGAATATCACATGTAGGCATGAAGTATGTTTAGGTTGAATCAAAATGAACTGATTGCTTAAGAACTCAGTTTCCTTTTTTATACAATGAGGGAAATACATAGAGAATTATATTTGTATAAATACTATATATATACACACATATATATGTATAGATACACATATATACAAATACATGCATACACATATACATATTACATGTATGTGTATATTTTATACATACATATATATATATACACACACACACATATATACATAAATATACACACATATACAAACACATGTATATACATATATATTTACCTGTATATTTTAGGAGAACCGAGCTTGTGCCCAACTCTACCATTTATCATGTGACCTTGGACAAGTTATCTGATCTCTCTAGAACATTGTGTATTCAACTGTAAAATGAGAGATTTGAATTAAGTGATCTCTAAGTCTCCAATCTCTAACACACACACATATACATATACATAACTACATGTATGTATATGCCTCCCAGCATGAATGCTTTAAATGGCTTCTGTAATGATCTCAAGCTTGTTGGAAAAATTCGCTACATAAAGATGAGTTATTATTATTATTTATTGTGATCACCTGCTCCCAAACCCTGGCAATTCTCAGAGTTGGTGGATATTCAGCAGGACAGTGTCATTAAACAAGTTCAGATGCCTGCCATCTCTCCACATGGTTCTGGGAGTAAGTGCTTCATGGGCCAATCATTTCTTTCCCCCAAAGCACCCCATTTTGTAATTAAAAATTAAACCGTTTTCCAAAGAAATAATTCCATTCATTCTTCTTGCCATTGCTCCAGTGCCTGTGGCACCAGTTAAATTTGGAATTAAATAATTTAACTGTAATACATTTAAAATAGATCATGTTTAATGCCATGCATTTGATTGGATGTAAAATCAGGCCAATTGAGCATGAGCCCCATGGATTTCGCTCCTTTGCTTGCTGAGAATGTGCTGTGCATGCCATCCAATTAATGAGCGTTGACTGTCTCTGGCCTTGTTCTCCACTTTCTTCTCATTCCCAGGGCCTGGCTCGGCTCTTCTTTTACCAATTTTGTCTTCCCTTTGTCTCTCTGTTCCCTTTATGCCCTCCCCTGATCAGAAACCCTCCATTGCCGTTTTTTTTCTTTTGTATTTTTTTTTTAATCCCACAGTCTGTGGCAGGGCTTCTATCAGCCCACTTTCAACATCTGTTTACCTGCTAAGGTAATAAAGGAGCATAGCTTCCCTTCAGTAAGGCCCTGCTGGGGGAAGGTGAAAAGCAGGTTGGATTAAGGGACTGGTACTGAGTTAAAGACTTGCTCCTCCTGGGGCTGCCAGTTATAATCTGGCTCAGGTTGTCAGGAATGGAGGGAACATCATCATTTGGTTTGAATAATGAGAGCTGGGGTAATAGCTTGTCCTTCCTAGCACCTCTCCAGGAGAAACTGGCTGGCAACAGGGTATACTGGGGTAAAGAAAAAAACAAAACAAAACAAAAAAACAGCCAGATGGGGAGTCAGGAGACTTGGTTTCTAGTTCTGGCTCTGCTACTAACTGGCTTTGTGATTCAAAGCTTGTCATTTCAGATCTCTGGGCCTCAGTTTCCTCATGAGACCATTTTCTCCATGGCCAGGGGCAGGGCAGGAGGTGGCTAATGGACAATTTTAGAGATTGGAGACTTAGAGATCACTTAATTCATATCCCTCATTTTGCAGTTGAATACACAGAGTTCTAGAGAGATCAGGTAACTTGTCCAAGGTCACATGATAAATGGTAGAGTTGGGCACAAACTCCATTCTCCTAATTCCTGGTAGTGATCATTCCCCTACTCCATGCTTGCCACCATTTATGATGACCATTGACACATAAGAGAACATCAAGATAATCAAAACCACTAAGAATGGTAAGGGATTTGGAAATGTCATCCTTAATAATGTCTAAAGTCCATTAGTTGATATATTAAGTATTTAATACTTCAAAACATCTATGATTTCATCAGTATGGTTGTTCCCTCTATGAAGACAGATGTCAGCCATGCCACAATTTAATATAAGAATCAGAGTCCAAAACAAATAAACACACATAATAGAAAAAGCTCATCACCTGTCACAAGAGGCAGTTTGATTTAGAGGATGAAATGCTGGCCTCTGCTAAAAGTCAGGAAGTCTAGCCTTCAAGTTCTTTCCCCTGACATAAACCTTACCTATGACCGTGGGCAAATTGCTGAACTGCTTAGCATCCCAGGCAACTCTTTAAGACCATAAGATGTAGACAGTATCTGATCTGCATTGGTGATGAGAGTTCCTGGGTATTCTCTATACCTATGAATTTACAGGACTCCCCACTCCCCACCCCAATGACTATGAGATCCTCATGCTTAGCCAGGCTAGTATTCAGAAGAAATATACAGCCAAGCTGTCATCCTACCACTTTTGAAAGTGTACTAGCTGAATTTCAGGCCCTTTTCCATCTAGATTCCCAAAACATACCTTTGGATAATGGAAGTGGAACCTTGATACAAGCAGAACATTAGAACTGTAGCTACAGCTGATTCCATAAGGTCTACTTCTTACAATCAAGTCCTTCTTTTATAAGACACTAGACACTCCTTGGAAGGGACATACAGATACATATTCACTCTGCTGGATGATTCCTAGAGGGTTAATTCATTGGAAAAGAGAGGAAAACACAACAAAATGGGGACATTTCTCTTCCAAAGACTCAAGACAATTCAAAATTCCAAGGGCTGACTTGGATACAATCTGTGAATAATCTAAAGTCCTGAAATCCACAAAACTTGGTCATCCTAGTTAAACTTACTAAGACCAATAACCAGCCCTTCTTTTTCCTTAAATATTCCCAAGATAATCCCATCTGCTTCCCCAACAAATGTATATAAAACTACAATGTATATAAAACATAAGGGCAGCTAAGTGGCGCAGTGGATAGAGCCTGGAGTCAAGAAAATCTGAGTTCAAATCCTCAAACACTGACTAGCTGTGTGACCCTGGGACAAGTCACTTAACCCCTATTTGCCTCAATTCCTTATCTGTAAAATGGGGATATACTGGAGAAGGAAATGGCAAACCCTCAAATATCTTTGCCAAGAAAACCCCATGGAAAAGTCCATGGGGCTCACACAGTGTCAGACATGACTGAACAACAACAATATGACGTAATGTAAACCTTAAAATGCTATCTAAATTTCAGATATTATTATAAACATTAATTCCCCTACAATTTCCTGACTCAAACCAACCAGTAAATCAAAACTTTGCCATTTCTATCATGCTGAATGCTTCTTTGATTAAAATGCTGTCAGACTAGTAAGAACAAACAAACCAAAAATCACTTTTCTCAGACCTCTACAAGTGAGTGAAAGAATGAATGAAGGAGTGAACTAATTAATGACAAAACATTTCCTAAGCACTTGCTATATGTCAAGCAATGAGAACTAGGTATACAAATATAAAAAAGAGTCCCTACCCTTGATGAGTTTACATTTAAATACAAGGAGGCAATTCATCAGGGAATGGTTGCCAGACGATTGTGTTTTCATTTGGAAAATCACTGAGATGACGTGTGGGTCAAAAGGGGAGCTGATTTAGCAGCATATGCTTTTCTGGTAGCAACAGTAGTATTAATTTAATTATGGTTCCCAGAAGAAGAGGTAGAAAGTGGGTCAGAGAGACAGATACATGTATTGGCAGACCTGAGAGATGCCAAGAAGTTGGCCAGAGTGGAATGCTAAGAATGTTGGGGACCAGCTCCGTCTAATGGGTCAACAGCCATGTGAGTTTGTAATCATACTTTCATTAATCAGGATGGGGGGCCCCATGGTGGGAGTTCCAGAGCTAAGCAGATTAAGTGTCACAGGACAGTGTATCTATCGGTAGTGGTCTAGAGGATTCAATGATAGAGTAGATGGCAAAATGATGGCCAGGGAAGTAACTTGTGAAGTCTCTCTGGGGTATTAGGTGGGGTTGTGAGGATATAGTCTTACTGAGGCTGGACTCTCATGGTTAGTATTGCCTATGCTTATCATCTAAGACTTACAGATACCCATTCTTACTTCCCAGTATTACTTCCAATCCTGACTGTCCTAACTTGCTACTATTTCGTAGATTAACATTTTGACTGGCATTGGATTTAATGTCCTTCCTGAACCCTAGGATTCCAATCTAGATCACTATGACAGATGATATATGTGGAGAGAACCCTGAGTTCAGTACTTGTTTCCATCCCCAAGCTAAGCTGAGTTTCTGAATGTGTTTAACAAAGTAGGCATGAAGTTATAATGAAATAATTACATGTTACAAAATAAAAAAAAATATTTGTTAAGTGCCTAGTCAGTGTGCTAGTTGCTTTGAACAATCCCATGCTGGATGTTAGGGGAAATGCAATGGATGCTTAGATAAGACTTGATTCTTGCCACTATTAACCAGGTGGCAATAGAGTGCTATATGAGATTGGAGGTGGACAATGTTACTAAGGGGATCAGAGAAGGTTTCTTATAGAAGGTAAACATCTGAACAGCAGGCTGTAATGAGGGAAAGGGATCGTACCTCAGTGACTATCATAGTACTGGTATATCATAGATACTTAGTACTTGTTTATTTGTCTTGAAATAAATTCATGGAGTATATGGCATTTGAGTTGGACTTTTAAGGTATGAATAAGATTTAATAAAAGGGAGTAGTGGTCTGGGTCTCATTCAGGCCAGTGTCTTGGCAGTTTAGCTCTAAAACTGGACGGAAGTGAGATATGCAAAGTTCACTTAAGAGTAAACAGAAGGAAGCTTATTTAACCAAAGTGAGGAAAGGACATTCAGAGAACCAAGGGGGTGTGCATCCAAAATACAGCACATCTGCCTCATATCTGTTTTATAAAAGCTCTCTTTTTCAGGACATGACTCCAGCAACACTTCATACATGAAGACCTTACTGGTCTCAGCTGCTATTCCTTCCCTCCAAAACCACCTTTTATTTAACTGCTTTGTATTTATTCTCTTTATATTTATTCTGTATATACTCATGTCTATTTCCTGTCTGTTCCATTAAAAAAATAAATTCCTTGTGAGTAGGGATTGTTTTATTCATTGCATTTTTTTTATCCCCAGTACTTTGCAGAATGCCAGGTACGTCCTTCTATTATAAGACACTAGATCCCTTGGAAGGGGTCAAGGATGTATCTGAACTAGGGTGATGGCTATTAGAGTAGAGAGTAGGAAATGGATACAAGTGATATTATGATATGAGATGACTTTGTAACTGCCTGAATATTTGGAATGAGGGCAAGTGAGGAGTCAAAGATGAAGCCAAAGTTGCAAATCTAGCACAGTATTGGTATCTAGAACAAAGGGAAAAAGGAAAATTTGGAAGAGGGGAAGGTCTGAGGGGGGAAAGTGAGCCAGTTTTGAAATGTATAGTTTGAAATGCCATTGGGAAGTCTAGTCTGAAATATCCATAGGCAGTTGGTGCTATAGTACTAGACTTCAAAAAAGATACTAGGGCAGAATATAGAGATTTGGGAGTTATTTGCATAGAGATGATAATTAAAACTATGAGGGTGGATGTAGTTACCAAGTTAGAAAAGGCAGAAAAAGAATAGAAAAGAGATATGGGAGAGGAACCACTAAAAGATTGAGTAGGAGTGGTCCTCAGGTAGGAGGAATCCAGAGAATAATAATTTTCATAGCCTTGGTTGCTAGGGCAAAGAATTGGAATTTTACTCAATAGGTAATAAGATATCACTGAAGAGTTGTCAATGAAGAATATCTGTGCATAAGGAAAAAAAAATAGTTTGGCAGCTGCATGAAGCATGATTTGGAGAAAAGAACAAATCAGGGCAGGAAGAATCATTAGAAGGCTAATGTAATTGTCCAGGCAGGCAGTAATGAGGGGTGTAGTGGCAGAGGGACCAGAGATGAAGGGACAGATATTTCAGGGTAGAATCATAGTCAGAATGTTACCAAAAGTATTGACCCAATATACAATGGGATGGCTGTCAAACTTCATAATTATATCGTAGACTAGTTAGTTCCCTAGAGGTCTCATAGCTTCAGGCAATAGGTGGCCAGAAAAAGAAACCTGGTTTGTGAGTCCTTAATTCTAAGTAGCATGATATAGCTTAAAGAACAGTGACTCTGGAATTAAAAGGCCTGGGTTTGAATCTTGATTCTTCTCCTCACTACCTATAGGACCTTCATCAAATCATTATCCATTTTGGGTTGTTTTTCATCTATGAAAGGAAGGAGTCAGACTCATGACCTCTAAGTAACCTGCCAGCTCAAAATTTATGATTTTAAGCTCCTTTCTTGAATGATATTTTCCCTGAATTGACTTGGCCCACACAGCTTACTCCTCTCTGTATTTAGCCTTTTGTTTTTGTTTTGGTTTGTTTTGTTTTGTTTTCCCCAAAGATCTGGGTCACAGACTGATCAAACATCTGTTCCTTGAACCATTCCTCATGTGACATGGTTTAGAGGACTGGCTACATCTTGGAATGGTGTCCATATACACTCATGACATCAATACTGGTTTTGGAGCCTATCATTCTGTTTTGATATCTCACACTAGTCATATGACCCTAAACAAGTCACTTGACTTTTCTGACCTTCAGTTTCTCAGTCTATAAAATAGTTGGGGGTGGGGGGGTGGGAGGAATGAAAGACGGGTTAGATACAATGACCTCTAAGGTCTGTTCCATCTATGAATCTGTGGTTCATATATGTAAAATCCTTTGCAAACCTTAAAGTTCTATATAAATATTATCTACTATGATTATTAAACCCCAAAATATTTGACATTTTTATAGTGCTTTGTGGTTTATAAAGCATTTTCTCACACTGAAGTAGGTAGTGCACATATAATTATACTTATTTGATAGCTGAAGAAACAGGGTCAGAAATGGAAAATTATGTGCACAGCCTCATGGCTAGCGAGTAGTGGAGCCAAGACTCAGATTGGTTCAAATCTTTTAAATTTTCAAACCACAGCTTTTTTTTTAATTTTGCCAACCTTAACTTAATGAGCACCACCAATAAGTTTATACAATACCAATTTTGACCTCTCAAATTCATGAAGACATTAGCATTCTCACCAGCATCCCAGAAACTCCTAACTGAAAGGGACCTCAGAGGCCATCTAATCCAACCTATAACTGACCAGGCATCTCCTCAGAAACATCCCTGATAAATGGGCATCCATTTTAAGACCTTTAGCATAACACCATGACAAAGCTAGCTCTCTAAACCAGGAAGGGTAATCTATTACATGCTTCTGACAAATAATTGTTTGGAAGAGTTTTTGTTGTTGGTTGTTTAGTTAGTTGATTTTTGTGTTTTGCTTTGTTTTTAACTTTTACTCTCTGGCCACCTTCTTTCCTACCACAATATACAATGCCCTGGAGGATGCCATCTTTCAATGTTTAGAATTTCTGCCTTTCTGCCTTCTCGCCTTTCTCCCTTTTCTGATTGGTGAGTGCCTCATGTGACCCACTTCATTTAAGCAGGTTCAGGTTATAAACGCTTCTACTTTACTCACTGACCATCTTCTTGTCTACAACCTTGAGCATATATACCTTCCCCCTGCCCCTCAAGTAGCTTTCTTTTTCTGGAGCCATAATAAAATTGATACTACCACTACTATTAGAAAGAGTGTTGTTAATCTACTCTTCTATGACTTCACTAACCATCCTTGTAACTTTCCAAACCATATTATACTACTTAGGCTTACCACTCCCTTATTTATGCTGCTTCTCCCCATTAGAATATACATGTCCTGGAGGCAGGAACTTTCTTTACTTTTGTATTTGTATTCCTATTGATTCTAACCTCTTAGAACAAACAACCACGAGCACATACACATTCACATACCCATTCTCACCTAGATAAACATTCCCAGTTTCTTCAACTGATCCTCATATGGCATGATCTCTAGTTCTTGGAATTTTAGTACCAATTCCTCTCCACCACTTGCATTTCTACCACTGATTCTCATTTCACCCTCTCCCCCAGCACTGGGTAATACAAGAAACCATCTAGGATGACTGGGCAAGAAGAATGTTACCAGCGGGGGTGTCTTATCCCCTTACTTTGGCTGCTTAACTGCTCACAGGATCCAAATGAGATGGAAGCCAACAACTCCATTCCTTCTGAGAAGTTGAGGGATTGAAAGGCCTTACCATCCACTCTGCCACTACTACCTCCTAAGTTCCTCTAGGCTTTACCATCTGCCTTGCCCCTATGCTCTGCAGTCCCACAGCATCATCATTTTAATTACTAAAGTAACATTAGGGTGTCTAGACCTTTCTACCAGGCCCACCATTGTACCTTTATGACATTTGGGATTTTCCATCTTCCCTGAACCTAAACTTTTCTTTCCATTTCACGTGAGCACTTTGAGAGCTGGGACTGTCTAGTTTTTGTTCTGTTTTTTTTTCTTCTAGTTGTATCTCTAGCACTTAGCACATAGTAAATGGTTTATTAGTGCTTTTTAAAAAATATAATTTCATTTATTCATTTATTCCTTTCACTATTCTGGTTGCCCTTGTCTGCATGTGCTCCATTTATTAATTCTTTTCTTTCCGAAGATGTTTTGGAGTAACTTCCTCTCATCCCCCTGAAGCTTTCTCTCCCATCATCACCAAAGCAATCAAGGAAAGAGCTCTAACAATCCACTTCAGAGAAGGCTGGAATACACATTTTCATTTAATGCCTAAGATGTCTAATCAGCATTGATATAGTTGTAGTAGCACTCACCAGCATTAATGGCTGAGCTAAAAGGAGGCTACTCAACTTGACTTCCAACATGAGTCCTGGTGGCTGCTTGTCAGTAATTACATGTGTTCAGGCTAGGATTAAAATGAATGGAGAATGCTGTGCAGGGCACCATGGCTCTGTAGCAGATTTTTCTGACAAAACCAGAGGTATATATGAATCTATGAGATTTATTGAGACATACCTCCTTCCCATAGTCCCCTTGGAGAAATATACAGGAATAAATAGGAACAAATCTATGACCAGTAGCCAGGACACAAGGAAAAGAGAAAAAGCCGTGAGGGAGGACTATATTAAAAGAAGTTAATATCTCAGGTAGCACCATGTAGTGAAGACCACTTCACAATTTTCTTTTTTTTTCTTTTTTTTTTTTTGGCAAGGCAATGGGGTTAAGTGACTTGCCCAGAGTCACACAGCTAGTTAGTGTTAGTGTGTCCAAAGTCACATTTGAACTCAGGTCCTCCTGAATCCAGGGCTGGTGCTCTATCCACTGTGCCACCTAGCTGCCCCTGGCAGATTTCTTGCAAGAATAATATGAGATAGGTAGTTTAAATGATTTAACAGACAATAAAAAGGAGGCTCAGTGAGGAAAATTGACATGTCTAAGGTCAACTGGATAGAAAGTGGCAGAGAAAAAGCACTAACAACTAAGCAATTACTTTGTATTTTAGTTGTCTCTTGATAATGTTTCTTACCTTCCCAATTAGATTGTAAGATTCACTGAAGGCATTTTCATGGAATTATTTCGAGGAAAGTGCTTTATATTTAAAAAAAAATCATCATCATCATCATCAACATCATCAACATTTTTGGTGTCCTTTGACCAGATGAGATTTCATTGGCATACAGAATTCCTCCTGAGGAAACTCCCTCTAGCAATGTAAATCTACCACTTAAGGTCTTAGAGATTTGTCAGGGCTATTCAAAAGTTAAGCAATTAGCCCAGGGTCAAAAAGCCAGCATATGTTCCAGACAGGATTTGAACCCAGGTCTTCCTGAGGACAGCTCACTATCTGTTACATAATATCATCTGTTTTCAACCTCCAAACCTTGCATTCCCAGGCAATCTCCCATAGAAGTACTAATTAGTTCCCATCTAACTTAGCTTCTGCTATAAGTTGAGACCAGATGCATTTAGGGTGGTATGGCTATAGACTATTATTATATTTATCCCATTCTTTTCATCATTCATTCTGTGTAGTTCATATAGAAATGGTCCTGAGAAAAGTCACTACCCTGCTATCATCATTTTATATTTCATATTCGACAGACTACTTCAGAGGTAGATAAAATAATTGCTCCCCTCCCACCCACTCACCCACCCTTTGGAAATAAATGAAAGTTTAGAGATAGAAAATCATTCTCTGTAGGCTCACCAAAAGCAACTTTAACTCAGTTTCTGTATCAGAGAGAGGATGATGGCAATGGGCCATATGTTCCCCATTGTGTGTGTCATCTAGGTGGTGCGGTGTGTAAGACTGCTAGATTTCAAGTTCAGGAAGAGCTGTGTTCTAATACTGCCTTTGATACTTCTGGCTGAGTAACCCTTGACAAGTCACTTAACTTCTCTCTCAGCCTCAATTTCATCTATAAAATGGGGACAATAATAGCATCTACCTCACAGTGTTGCTTGTGAGAATCAAATGAGATAATATATATAGTACTTTGCAAACTATAAAATGCTGTATAACTGTTAGCTATTCCTGCACATTTTGCTTAATAAGCTAGATCTCTATGTTTTAAGTAATTTGTTTTATTTGACTATGCCTATTTGGTACAAGGGTTTTTTTTCTTTTATTTAGTATTTTATTTTTCCCCAGTTACATATAAAAACAATTTTAAACATTAATTTTTAAGACTTTGAGTTCCAAATTCTCTTCCTCCCTCCCTCCCCACCCCCTATCTCATTGAGAAGGTGAGCAATTTGATATAGGTTATACATATGTAGTCATGCAAAACATTTCTGATCTCTATGTTTAAAAAAAACAAACAACTTTCACTTCCCTTAGCTTGACATTTGTGAGTATTTCATGAAGCGACATCTATTCAAACATTGTTCTTATTTTATGCATCAATGTTATATCTGGGTATTTGTGGGCAACAATTCTGTCTGTGAAAATGTGCTATGAAAATCCAATAGAGATTATCTGTTGGATTTTCAGGAATGTTCTGAGGTTTATATTAGTAGCATGGGGATTAATCATGTGTTATGCAATGGGAGACAACAAATTTGTCATCACTGTTATTTCATACTCTTTTTTTTTGGTGTTTACATAGACACTATATGAAGATAAGTCTCTATACTGATAGTATTCTTTTATATCTAAAGTTTTGTGAACTATGACATGGGTGGATTAAGTGATTACCTTTTTTTTTTAATTGAGTTAGAGTATTGGAGTATAAGCTCATCTTTAGGAGACTCTAAAAGCAGCATCTTTGTAACACTGCAGTAGTAGAGAGGAAAATAGAGTTAATGTGTATGTTGTTCTGTTGTCATATGATTTTAATTTCTTTTACTAGGTCTTCATGTTTTGAAAGCTTTTCTGCCCATGTCACTTAGAGATTAAGAATTATTGTTTTGATGATGGCTATTGAATGTTCTTCTTTAATTTTTAGCTATCAATGTTGTGCCCGCACTGTTGTGGGCAACATTTCTGTCTCTAATGATGCTTCAGTTCCATTACAATCTATTTGTTGAATTCTCAAAGCTATTTTGAGGTTTGCTTTTTCAGCATAAGGTTTTGTTATTTGTCAGGTTATAAAGGATAGTGAGCTTTTGGTGTATAATTCTAGCTATCTAATCATGTCTTTTTTGGTATCTGGTACATGATAATATTTTTTGTGGCCTAAAATTATTATGTTGCATAGTTTCTATCTCTTCATTGCCTAATATTCAGTAATCAATTAATTGGGATGCTTTTTTAAAAATAATCTCTGGCAGCAATGCTATCATCCTGAATTAGTATCATAAATTCCGTTCTTATTCACATATCTTCATGACTCAGCCATTCAATACTTTTTTTTTTTTTTTTACATTTTCTTTTCTCAATTCTAACAATAGTCACCCCTGGAGTACCTTTTGACTCCACTTTTGGATCTTAACCATTTCCTAGGGTCTCTCTGGAGAAAAGCTACTTTTAATTACATTTGACAAATTTACAAGTGTATATCTGGTCTCAACCTTTGCTATTGTTTTCTAAAGTGAGGTCTTTTTGTTCTAAAAGTAATCTGTACAATAACCTGTTTACCACGAGCTATGAAGGATAGGTGGAAACAAGCATTTATTAATTACTAACTATATGCTAGAAATTATGCTAAAAGTTTTACCAATATTATCTCATTTGATCCTTACAACAATCATGGGAGGTAGGTCCTATTATTATTCCCAATGTACAGTCTAGGACACTGAGTTATATGACTTGCCCAGGGTCACACAGCTATTAAGTGCATGGATTGAGGCTGAATATAAACTCAGATTTTCTTGATTTCAAGGCCAGTGTTCTACCCACTGTGTCACTTAGCTGTCTATGGTAACAAGTATTAATTTTCTTCCTCTTTTTTGATGAGTGAGGGTAAATCTTTCTATGGAAGCTAAGTAGAACAGTAGATAGAGTGCCAGGCTTGGAGTCAAGAAGATCCATCTTCCTGAGTTCAAATCTGGCCTCAGACACTTACTAGTTGTGTGACCCTGGGCTAGTCACTTAAACCTGTTTGCTTCAGTTTCCTCATCTGTAATATGAGCTGGAGAAGGAAACGGCAAACCATTCCAGTATCTTTGCCAAGAAAATCCCAAATGAGGTCACAAAGAGTTGGATACAACTGGAAAATGGCTAAACAATAACAACAAGAAGAACAACAACATCTTTCTATAGCTGTGTTGTGGTTAATGACTCTGCCTTTCCTTGACAATGTGTGGCTTTTTGTTTGGATGTTGTTTACATTTTTTTTGTCCATTTAACCATGTCAAAACTACATATCAAGCCTGGTATTGTAAAAGATGTTAATTGCTCTGTTTTTCCCCCATTCCCTTTGACTTTGGGATGCCAGCCCATCTCTTAACACAAACAACCTCAGTTTTCTCTTTCCTAATCTTATGCTCATTGTGTCTTAGCAAGAGAAGAACAAAGTATTTGGAAGAATTGTTTTTGTTTAGTGGTTTAATTTAACATCTAGATTCTGGTTCAAAATCTTCAGTTTCTATCATCTCTCTGCATTCATTAAAAAAAATAGGCTTATAGAATCCAAATTAAATTGTGATACCATTAAAGAAAGACTCCATGAGAAACTTTGATGTTTGATATGATTTTCAACAGAACCATATAATTGAGTGTCATCTATACAAATCATTTGGTTAATATGATGTTTTTATACAATGAACTCATTCTTTAACATATTCAGTTCTACTCAGAAATGATATTAATGGGATTTAAGGCTAGACAGAAATATAGTGGGCTTAGATAATCTTCCTGCAAGACTATATATATTATTGGGTTGGTGGCATATTTTGAAGAAGTAACAATTTTCCATGGGGATGTAAAATACTATAGTTTTCTTACTATGCTTGAATCTATTTTATATACCTGCAATACACAAGCCATGAGTACAGAACTGAATCAAAAGTTTCACAATACCCAATAAAGTTGGTATAATTGTTAGAGTGCTTCTAGGTAGCTAAATTCAATAATCTTTGAATTAATAATGAGTTGCTTTTTATACCCTTGGGACTCTCTGACATACTCTTTTTTGCTTCTCGGTCAATATGTTCTTTTATTTTATGTATTTATAGATTTTTTTTGAGTGAAACAATCAGTAAATGTTTTGTTTAAAGTACACACTTGTAATTGGCCTATATAGAGAAAAGTCACATGTATTTTCATCTTTTGGTAATAATTACATGATGTCTTTTAATAAAAATAAAATGTAATCAGGCTTGCATCAGAGGGGAGAGTAGGACAATATTTTACTAGTAATTCATGTGCCACTTTGATCAGGTTGAAATAATAGCTATGGCCCATATCCAAACCTGCTGGTTTATAGTTTTTCAGAGATGCTAAAGTTGCAGGAACCTTCACTGATGGAATTGTTCTGTTGTTCATTATGTTAGTTCAGATATTTGGATCTTGGGAAATTTGTTCTCCATGGAACACTTATCCAATCCCAAATGCATAAGGTTCATTGTATAGTAGAATCAGTATTTTGAACATAAGATTATTAGGAATCAGTTTTTAAGAGCCTTTAGTACAGCAGGTAATTAAATATCCAATACAAAACTAAAAGAAAATTATGAGGCCTAGGATAATGTGTCCATTTGCTTAAAATAGTCAATATGTATCCTCAAGGAAGATAACCAAGAAAACCAGGAAGAGAGATCCCTCCATGGGGTATTTTCATTAGGGTGTTTGGGATGGTCAGAGAAGACTAGCACCTCTCATGTGAGGGCTAGCCAAGACCTTTTTAGGGCTCCTCATCCACCTTTGGTGTCCACTTCCACCCTATTCTTACCTGTGGCTCCAACAAGCTATAGTGTACGACGTGGCCACACCTCTGTAAAACCATCTTGGCAGATGAGATAAACCAAGTTGAAGGTAACTGAGAGGCCTAAAACCTGTTGGTGAGATAGGGGGATGTCTACATCAAGCATGTGAAGACATCCCCTGGAGGAATGATCAGATGAGAACAATTTGTTCAATGGCCATGAAGGCAGCTGAAGTAGGTACTATGAAATGTTTAGAGCTTGGTCAGACATTGAAGATGCAACGTCATTCACTGTATCCCAGGCATCACCAGATGTCCTGACTTTTTTGTCTTTCTACTTTGACTTCAATGTTTCTGAAAGAGAGAATGAGGCTGACAACTTTGTGTAACTCTGCTTCACTTAAATCTAACTCACACATGAATCAAGACATCACCCCATGGTATCATTGGTCCTCTTCAAAATGAAGGACAAATAACACATTAGTGGTAGGTTGGTTTCCTATTTCATGCTTGATACAACTTGAGCTGTTGTTGGAATTCAACCAAATAGATAACCAGAATGTTTCTACCTCCCTGTTTTTGAGAGTTCTTTATTTCTTTAAATTTCTGTATATCTCAAATATTTTATAGTATAGTTGCTATTGTTTTAAACTGATGTTGAATTGTTTTGTTTCATTTTGTTTTTGTTTCAGTCTTTGATCTGCAGCCACTCCTATCACCTTAACCTTTGGACCTTTGCTTTCATTTGTTGATTAAAAATATTAAGAGTTTCTGATATGCATTTTTCCCTGCATTCCATTTAGCATGTTTCTTTTTTGTTGCTTTTTATTGAGCAATATGGTATTTCAGTTTGCTATTGCATGTACTAACATTTTTCTGCAGGTTTTTAGTAGTCATTGCAAGTCACTTCTGCCATGATGGTATTTGATAATTATTCTTAAGGGTATGCCTATGAAGCCCTGTCTTTCTTCCTTTGGTCTTGCCATTATAAATACTATATAATGTTGTGTTCAGGTCCTGGACAGTTTTTATACTATCCATATAATATTTTGTAAGAATTTATGAAATCCTGATAATTATAATAGATGACACCTTTTTTGAATTGTTCTGTCTTTGAATTATTTGGCCTATTACAGGTGTTAACATTTTTGTGTGTGTGTCATAGGCTCCTTTGGCAGTTTGGAAAAACCAATTCACCCTTTCTCATAATAATGTGGTTACATGAATGAAACAAGATGCATCAGATTATGTAGGAAACAAATTAAATTGAAACAGTTATGAAAAAAAAATAAGTTCATGGACTCCAAGTTAAGAAATGCTGGCCTATCAGTTGGGCTTATGCCATCCAATTCAAAAAAGGAGTTTTCAAAATTTCACTTTAAGAATGTCCATCTCCCTTTCAAAATTTGTTAAGACATCAACTTTATTTTGTATATACATTTCATTGTTAGGTAGACACTTCTAGAGTTTTTGTTAACTGTAGATTTTCAATGCTTCTGAGTTCTTCAGTTTTTCTCTGTTAAGGTTTAAGTAACTCATTAATTTCTACTCTTATTTCATCTAATCTCTGTTTAGGAATGAAGTTATTTCCTAGGATTGCCCTACATTGATCTATAATATGTTTTTGTGTAGCTCGGAGCTGAGGATATTGTTGTCAAAAAGCTGGAAAAAGTCCTTGCCTGTAATTGCAAGATATGCTTTCAATTTTGTTATGAAGCAGTATTGGTGCATAATAAAAACATTCATATCCTCCATTTCATGTTCAGTGGTAGTTTGCCTACTTTAATGGTCTGCACCATCTGCATTGAAACATTTCCATCAGTTGGAGTATTGGCATTTCTGATTTGTTCCAATGTATCTTGCTTCTTAAAGCAGTAGATCATAAAGGAGGCCTGTGCTCCATGTTGCAATGATCAGCACAATGATTCTGAGTTGAGCCAGCCAAGAAACCTATGCCACCCTGTTTATTTCTTAGATTCGTGATAACATATATCATATCAGCGAGAGTGCTAACCCAATCACTTGTGCTGCCTAAATCTAAGTGATCAGTATTTCAGAGTTCCTTGGAAGTCTTCATATTTTCTGCCTTAGTCCCAGGACACATAGACCCCACTGATCATCACTCTGGCTGGTACTCCCTGACTTTGTCATTTTCTGCCTCCCCACCTCTGCCTCTCTACATGATTTTGTGGAGGTTATTTTTTGTTCTTGCTTATGTAAGGTCCCTGTCTTAAGTTTTTTCAAAAAAAATAACACATTTCTTGGAACAACAATTTACATGAAGTCAGGACTCAATAACAACTTAACTGATTGACTGATCTAGGACCTAAGGAGGTAACAGTTCATCGCTTAAAGTACATTCTTAGAGATGAGGCCTTGAAGACACATACCCCTCCAATCCTGCCTCCTCTGTATTTGCCTTTCATTGCTATCTTTAGGCACTGGCTTTCTTGAGTCTGAACATCACCCACACTTTTAGGGGAGGGGAGGGGGGATGGCTCTTTTTTCTCCTTTCAGTTCAAATTAATTAGGGCTGTGGATAGCACTGGAATCCAAAGTCAGTGGCACAGGGCTGAGTGCAGGCAGGTGGCAAACCAATTTATGCAAGACTTTTCTATCTGAGGTGTTAAAGTTGTTTTGTTTCTTCTTGGGTATCCAAGCTAGGCCCTGGAATAGAAAAGTCTGTACCAAAAATAGTGAAACTGTCTTGTACAAATCTTTATTGTCGTCACTGAATATGACCCTATAGTGCGATTCAGATGATTCCAATCCTTCCCTCTCATTTCTCCATTCCCTTCTAACCTTAGAACATAAAACATTAGAATACAGAAAGTTAGAATTGGAATGGTCCTTAGAATATAGACTGTTAAAACATAAAATATAGACTAATAGAACCAGAAGAGAAATTAGAAAATGAAATGTAGAATACTTGAACTGAAAGTTATCCTAGAACAGAGAAAGTTTGAGCTGAAATAGTCCTTCAGAGACTCTTGTTATACAGATGGCAACACTGAACCTCCCCTTCAGATGTGGCCAACAAGTGTTCTTATCCTTGCCTCATCTGTAATCACTACATCCCTGTGCCCACACGTATGTCTTTACGAATGGGCCCATCCAAAGCCAGCACCGCCAGAGTGAAACATAACATATCGCACAGCTGATTTAATGGCCTTTAAAAGTCTCATCCGGAGCAGCTCAGAAGCCTACTCTCATCATCCTGGTGCTTGGTGCTGCTCATAAAGCTGTCACTATTCATCTCCACCCACCATCCTGATGGTGTCAGGGTCAGCCATCAGGGAAGAATGATGTATATTTCACTGGGGGGGGGGGGGATCTGGTCCATTGCTGCAGTATCCTTAATCCTGATTCATCAGCCCTCCCTCACCCTTTGCAAATGATACCATCTAAAAACTCCAGTGCTGTGTTCTCATGGCTTCAATTATCTACTGTTTGCTGGCAAAACTGACTTTCTTTACCCCAATTTGGAATGTTCATTCCTGAATCTGTTTTGAGTCACTGCTTGTATTCCAAAACCACTGCTACCTGTCCCTCTTTCTAGTCTTTATTAATCCATGTGCATCAGTGTCTTTGGAAGTGTTCCTTTTCATGTGTGAGCCAGATTTTCTCACACTGCATTGGAGATATGGGCCTGAGAAAAGAGCATAGGGTTGTCATCATAGGATCTTAGAGCTAGAAGGGACTTTCTAGGCAATTTAACTCAATTCTCTCATTTTCTAGGTGAGGAAACTGAGGACTAGGGGTGGTAATGATGATAGCCAACATTTATATAACACATAAAAATCATAAGAATTTGGGCTATAAGGGATTTTTGGATATTGTTTAATTTAGTCTCCTCATTTTAAAAATGAAGAAATTAAGGCCCAGGGAAGAGAGAAAGACTTAAATTCAATGTCACTGATAATACTGTCTCTCTCCTTTCCCAAGTGTTTTATGCTCATGATTTCATTGGATCCCCATAAAACTTTGCTAAACTTAGTACAAATATTTGGTACAAATGTTTTATATAAATATTTCCCCCATGTTCCAGATAAGGATCATAATGGTTAAGGACTCCTGTTATTTAGCTATTAAGTGATTGAGGTAAGATAAGAACTCAAGTCTCCTGACTCTAAATCCACTATTCTTCCTACAGTCCCACACTGCCTCTCTTTTGAAAAGATTAACCAAGATTTGTGAGGACTTCCTCTAACCACCAAAATGATCACTTTTCTTGTCTATTAAAACTATCTCCAACTTTCAGTGGCCCAGTGAGAGCTACATGCTCGTTGATCTTCTCTACATAGGTTCTTGAGATACTGCTCCCTTATCAATAAATTCCCTACTGCCTTTCTGAGTTTATCAAAGGATAGGATATCAATACAGAGACATTATGAAGCAAAAATCGAAAAGACGTGGTGACTGATTGGATGGAAGTGAGGGGTTGGGGGAAGGAAGGAGGATCCAAGAATAATTCAGATTGTCAGCCTGGTTGATCAGGAGATTAATTCCATTCAATTCAATACACTCATTATTCAATTTTAATGTGGAAAGAGCACTGTGCATAGAGGAGATATAAAGATGACTATGTCAAGATGTCCATCTTGATGGAATTTGTGACCTTATAGGTTGATGCCAGCTGGAGAGACAACATGATAAAGTATATAGAGAACTGGCCTCAGAAACAAGACTTGGGCTTAGACACTGCCTCTTACACATATATTGACTGTGTGACCCTATGTAAGTCACTTAACCTCTAAGTGCTCAAGACACCCCTCTTAGCCGTTAAGGTGCCACTCATATTGTTTGGGGGGAAGTTTCCTTATCCAGGAGTTCTTGTTCCAATGAAATCACATATTCAGGCCCTATCCTTATAGATCACTCTCCAGTGCAAATATGTGTAAAGGTAAAATTAGGGAGAAAAGATTTAGAATTCGGATTTATACATTTTAAATTTGAGTCAGTAGGCTAGCACAGAATCAAAAATTTAGAAGTGAAAGGGATCTTTTAAGGATCTAGTATGATCCCTATTATGTGAAGGAGACAGTGTTCTCCAGTAGTTCATGTATGTGTATTATGTCTCTTCAAGTAGACTGCAAGTTCAGAGTAGGAAGAGTGTTGTATACTCCTTTTGTACTGTCCTCTTCCATCCTCTCTGCATACCACCCTCTCCACAATTTCCTACCCTTAACACACACACACACACACACACACACACACACACACACACACACACA
>NW_020954564.1:7043591-7190839 GCF_900497805.2 Vombatus ursinus | reverse complement strand
ACACACACACACACACACACACACACACACACACACACACACACACATACGCACACACACAAAGTATGGGGCTTGAGAGCTTGGTGTACTTTGGATGATAGTGATCTGTTGAATGAATGAATGATTAAATAGTTGTAGACACAGTAAGAAAGAAAATGCTTGGATTTTTCATCCTGGAGAAAAAAGTTTGAAGGGAAATTCAATAATAATCTACAAGTCTATAAAACATTCTTATGCAGGATACAGTAGCAATAGATCTGGAAGGGAATTTGAAACACACACCCTTAGAACATAGAATGTCAGAACACAGAATGTTCAAGTTGAAAGGAACCTTAGAATACTAAAACACATTTCTATAGTGTTTAAAGGTTTAAAAAGTACAAAGTGTCCCAAAATTCTTGGGGGAGTTTTAATCTTTAATAGTTTAGTAGCTATTAAATAATAGCTAATGAAATATTAAGTAATTTAAAAACTTAGTTATGAAAGCTTAAAACTTTGGGACATCTTGTACTTTTCTCACAACAATCCTATATGGTAGTTAGTAAAAGTATTGTTATCTCCATCTTACAGATGAGGAAACTCAAGCCGTTAAGAGGTACATTGCCCACTCTTAGGATTTACTGGAGTTGGAACTCTAATCCAGTTTTTCTGACTTCTAGTGCAATGTTCTTTCCATTGTATAAAATTTTCTATAATAACATATTCTAGAATATAAAAGTGGGAGAAATTCTAGAAGATGGAGGATCAGAGGTGAATGGGACCTTAGAGATCATCTAAGCCACTGTACCCCCCACCCCACTTTTTAACTGATAATCAAATTGAGGCTCAGAGAGGTGGGTTGACTTGCCAAAGCTTACACAGTTGGCTAGTAGCAGAACTGAGACTATAAACTAGACTTTGTACCCCCCAAGGTCAATGGAAGGCCACTATGATGAAAGAGAAAAGAAAAACATCTAAATCATTAAGGATTTGAGTTAACTGTAAGGGAAGACTTTTTGACTATAAAGCTATTACACATTATAATAGGTTACCAAGGTCTACAGAGAAATCACCCATGGTTTGGCTTTATGGGAAAAAAAATCATCACTCTTCATGTGTCTGGGATGCTGTGTATAGGGCCTTGTGAGAAGGCACAGGGAAAAGGACAGGATGACCTCTCAAGGTCTCTTCTGGCTGTGGAGCATTATTATCGCCTGGATCCCTGCAGTGCCTACTAAGAAGGCTGCTTATCTTGAATTTTTTCTTATACTAGATAGTTCTGCTCCTAACCCTACCCCCTTCAACTTCCTCCCAGCAACCCAACAGGCAGGTAGGTATTTTTAAACTTCCTATAGTAGCTACATTATTGCTACTGTTCCCTTCTCTACAGCAAAGGGGATGTGATCCTCCTCTAACCCTCTAGGGGTTAGAACTGAAAAGGAAGAAGAAGAGGAGGAGGAAGAAGAGAATTAGGAGGATCACTAGTGCTACAGGATTTTAAATTCCTAGGCAAAAAAGAAAAAAAATTCTTAAATAGTTTCCCTGGGTAGGGGCGGAGGTGTAAAAGATGGGAAGTGGGAAAAGCATTGCAGGGAGTCAGAATGCCATAGTTGGGTAAGGGATGAAGGGAATAGGAGAAAAAAAAGGCACAGATATATTGGGGTGGGAGAGTGGGCAGAGAGAGACAGCGACAGAGTGATAGAAAGAAAAGAAAGATGGAGGAGCGGAAAAAAAAAAAGTTAATTACCAGGGGTGGGGAACCTGCAGCCTCAAGGCCACATGCAGCCCTCTAGGTCCTCAAGTGTGGCCCTTTGATGGAATCCAAAAGTTCCTCATCCCTAAATTAAGCATTTACTAAATAAATATTACCTTATTTGATCTCCACAACAAAGCCAAGAGGTAGGTGCTATTTTGTCCCCATTTTACATTTGAGGAAACTGAGGCAGACAGAGGTTAAGTGACTTGCCCACGATCACACAGCTAGGAAGTGTCCAAATTTGCATTTGAACTTGTGTCTTCTGACTCCAGGCCCAGCTCTCTATCCAATGGGCTAACTATAAGCAGAGGGGAAAGAGACAAAGGAACCAGAGATGGAGAAACAGAAACTGAAGGAGATAAAGATAGATGCAAAGAGAAATAGAAACAGAAAGGACAGCAGGAAATGTCAGGTTCTTCTGGGATTGAGAGCCACAAAACTGTCCCAAGAAACTGGTGGAAGATGTAAACTAAGAGAAGTTATAGCATTATTATTTCATTTATTTTTTTTCCAGCTACTGTACTGTCTTTAGCTAAAGTGCTGTTGTAGCTCACTCCAAGTGGGAGAAGCATTAGCTGGCTCTGTGACTGCTCTACTTCGATTTAAAGTCTTTGGGGAATTATTCTAAACATGCCATACAGACAGCATAATAACACCTTTGCAATATTGCCACTGCTTTCCTGGTGGTGCAGAACGCAGGAGAAGGAGCTCATCTATAACCCTCTTCTATTTCACTTTTCAAATGTCTGTGGGCATTCAGAATCTCAGGAAAGTTTGGGTTGGTGTTCTCTCTCTCCCTCTCTCTCTCTCTCTCTCTCTCTCTCTCTCTCTCTCTCCTCTTTCTCTGTCTCTCTCTGTCTCTGTCCCTCTCTATGCTTTAGCAAAAGTCTGCATTTGGCAAGAGAAGGAACCTAGGAAGAGAACTGTGCCCACGATGCCTCAGGGTTTCTGTGTATGGGCTTCTAGGCCCTGAGGCAAATTTCCTTCAAGTGGGTAAATACCCAAGGTACTCACTTCTTAATATCTCCTTCCTCCTTACCCCCTCCAAAGCTAACATCAGTGATAATAATAGCCCACATTTATATAAGGCTTTTTATATAAGGTTTTCCTATCACAATAATTCAGTAAAGATAGATTAGGTTGTTATTGCTATCTTACATATGAACCTTAGGGAAGTGAAGCATCTTCATTTATCAAGATCATGTAGCAAATCCATGATGGAGATAGGCCGCTGTTCAAGGTTCCTTTATTCAGAAGTGAAGGATATTTTTATTCTACTTGCAGAGGGTCCCTAGGCTTTATGCTCTTTGTTATTCCATCTTGAATTCCTAGCTATCCTTCTCTTCTATTGTCATCTTTGTCTGGATCCCTGCAATTCTTGACATCCTGAGCAGGATAAATTATCAGCAGATCAGTACTTTGGTGGTACAGAGCTCACTTCAATATATATATATATATATATATATATATATATATAAAATTTAATAGGACCTCTGACTTAGAAGGAAAGAGTTGGTTCAGCCCAGAAGGGAGATGGAAAAGAAGGCAATGCCAGAGAAAGGACTAGGCTTGGACCACTCAATATACTAGGACTGTTCTCATGATGTCAAGGCATTAGATGGGATTTCTGAAATTGGTATTTTTGGAGGTTGGTGACCAAGTACTATGTGGTCTTGGAAAAGTCACTTAACTTCTCTATATATTAGGTCTATCTTCTGTAAAATGAGGGTATCAGATTAGATGAACTTTAAGGTCCTTTTAGATCTAAATCCTGATATTGTTCTATATATTGGGACTAGGGGAAAAAATGAGCAGAGCTTAATGACTGGATACACACTCTGCCATGTGGGATGCCCAGCCCTCACAAAAACCAGGGGTTAACAAATAATATTTCCATGGAAAAGCAAGAGATTTATTCCTGAAATTGGCCAACTGCATAGAGAACTGAGAAGAAGTGATCTGTAAAGGACTAAGGAAGATGTTAGTCAGGATGTCCTAAGGGATTGCTGCAATAAAAACTCTGACTTACTTACTTAATGCATACTTCTCAAAGAACTGTTTACTGCATATGCTATTTTAGGAATCCCACATTTACCTGCAACACTGATATTTCCTATTAATTTGTTCCCTCTTCTCACCTTTCCCATTTCTTTTAATGGCACTACCATCTTCTCAATCACCCAAGTTCAAAACCCCAGTCATCATTGTCTCTTTCCTTATCCTTTACATCCGTGAGGGACATGATTACCTACATGACTTCTTTAGCATCCTCTCATCTCCACTTGCACAACTGTTGCTCAAGCTCTGGTGCCTATCATCTCTTCTGTGCATGTACACAGCCTCTGAATTGTTCTCTCTGCTTTCAATCTTTCCACACTCTAGTCTAACTGTCACCATCAGCCCTAAATATTATTCCTCTACTGCTCAAAAATCTTCATTGCTCTGACTACTTATGGAATAAAATATAAATTTCTTAGTGTAGCATTTAAGGTTTTCCACAATCTGGCTCCAGCCTACTTGCTTTCTGGCTTTATTTCGTAAGACTCCCCTTTACACATTCTATATTCCAATCAAATTAGGCTAGTAGCTGCTCCCCAAATTCATCCTTCTATATCCCACTTCTTTTCTTTAATGCAGGAGGTTTCCATACATATAATGGATTCTCCTAGGCAACTAGATAGTATAGTAGATAGGGGCCTGAAATCAGGAAGACCCAAGTTCAAATCCACCTCAGACACTTCCTGGTTGTGTGACCCTAGGCAAGTCACTTAATTATTGTTTGCCTTAGTTTCCTCAGGTGTAAAATGAGGATAACAATAGCACCGACCTCTCAGGGTAGTTGTAAAGACCAAATGAAATAGTATTTGTTAAGTGCTCAATACCAGGTAGACACTTAAAAATGCTTATTCCCTTTCCATCTCAACCTGTTGAAATCCATAGAGACTCAATTCAAGTATACTTTCTCCACCAAACTTCAGATTCCCACATCTGAATCTGGTTTCACCCTTGATATATTTCATTAGAAGGGTTTGGATTTCTCTGTTGAAGGATCACATTCTATTTTGCATTATGCTTATTTCAGTATACATTATAACCACAACAATCTTCCCCTACACTCTCATTAGATTACAAATATCTTGATAGCAAGGACTACACTATTTTCAACCTTTTTTGTTCCCTTGCACAAATTTAAGCATAGTATGTTTTTTTCTAATTGTTTGTTGACTTGAAAGGGTAATCCATGCAAAATGTACCAGAAGTGAACCTATTACTTAAGCCTTACAGTAGGCTAGAGAGAAGCAAAATTTATCTTATTTTTTCCCTTATTTTCAGAAATGATTGAACCATTTTCTCATATTTATAATAAAAGTCACTGTTAAAATACAAGACTCCCATCACATCAGTAGTCATTTCTACAAATAGAGCACTGACGTTTTATATTATTAACATGTGTTATAAATGTCATTGATATATTAAGATTTTCAGACGATCTAACCAAAAATAGCGAAGACAGAGAGGCGGGGAGGGGGGAAACAGAGACAGAGAGGTGAGTAATTCAATAAAATAAAAGAGAACATGTTCTTACACAATTAAATCCTGTATTCATGAGCAGTGCAAATAAACACTTAATTCAGCTTTATGGCTTGATTTCAATTCACCAGCAAAACAAGGAAAAGATACTGCAGTAACCGGGAACAGGAGACTGCATGAATACACAGAATCATGGGATGCTAGAGCTGGGGGGAGCTTTAGAGATTGTCCATTGCCAAACATCTCATTTGACAAATATGGGAAGTGAAGGCCAATATGAAGCCTTCTTTAAGGTCTTTGTTGTTTAGTCGTTTCAATTGTGTCTTACTCTTCATGACTGTATTTGTGGTTTTCTTGCAAAGATGGTGGAGTGCTTTGCCATTTTCTTCTCCAGCTCATTTTACACATGAGGAAACTGAGCAAACACGTTAAGTGAATTGTCCAGGGTCACACAGCTAGTAAGTGTCTGAAACCAGATTTGAACTCAGATTTTCCTAACTCTAGGCTCAGTGCTCTATCCATTGAGTCACCTACCTAGCTGCTCTGTTTAAGGTAACAAGGTAACAAATTAATGGCAGAACTATGTCTCTTCCCATCATACACACATGCACCCCTCACCCCCAGTACACACATACTTGATGGTGAAATTTTAGGTATAGTGAGAGGCAGTAGGAGTTTAAGGGAGAAAAAGAAAGACCCTCCAAAAGCACCTGAATTCACATTATGTGGATAGTGGCAGGGCTAAACAAATTCATTCATGAGCCTCAGCTGTATGGCAAACGACTGGAACAATGGGCTAAATTTAATAAAAGGAAACCTAATAGAGATAAATGCAAAGTAATATACATAAATAAATATATATAATATACATGTATATGTATATGTGTGTATATGTGAATGTGTGTGTGTGTGTATGCGTGTGCGTAAACAAGAGGTTCTATGGGGGAAAAAATCTGAGAATTTTAATATAGGCAACAATAGTACAACTTGGCAATTAAGAACCCTAGCAGAATCTTAGGTTGCATTAAGATACAGTGTCCAGAAAAAGGGAAAGTATATTTTTGCCATATTCATCTCTGATCAGACCACATCTGGAGTACTCTGTTTAGTTTTGTGAAGGACCCAGAGGAGGATGACCAAGATAAGAGGTGAGGCTTAGGACCCTGGCCTGCAAAGACCGATGGAAAGGACTGAGAATGTTTAGTCTGGAGAAAAGAAAGTATTTAGAGCCATGATGTCTGTCTTCAAGCACTTTAAAGTAAGGACTGTGCTGTGCAAGAGGGATCAGAAATATTTAGTTTCATCTTGGGGAGAGAAGAGGAACATTGAAGCAGACCTAGCAGCAAAAAAGAAAAAAAAAAAAGGAAGTTGTAAAAAGGGAACAATTGGGCTCAATATACAGAGGTAATTGTTCACCGTTTGCTAGAGGTCTTCAGCTAAACACTGGATGAACACAAATTCAGGATTTTTGGAAGGGATTTTTTGACCAGGTATTGGGGGGGATCAGATAGTCAAAGATTCTGTGAAGTCATTTCCTCCCTCTAGGACTCTTTACTTTTCTGTGAAAAGAAGGGCTTAGACTAGAGGATCACTCAGGCCTTTTTAGCTCTAATATCCTGTGTTCTCTTTTATCATTCTATGTCCCAAGATCCCTCCGAGCTCCAATATACTTTTAAAGATTTAAATTATATTATTCTATGAATTCCGTTTGAATTTATAGCCTTTGCTCTTGGATTGTCTTCCTAGCAATGCCCTTGGTTTCTACTCTCTGGGAGAAAATTGCCAAGAATTCACCTGGTTACCGTTTTATAAATATCCTGAGATTTTCTGTCACTTTGGTTCTTAGTCACCTCTGAGACTTTTTCAAGGGTAATTTAATCTCAGAACACCCCTGAGGGCTTTAGGCCCTACTAATCCTAAAAAGGGCCTGACCATGTTGATCTATGTCTCTTGCTCAGGTCCTGTCTCACTGGAGCCCAAATTACAGCCTAAACCAAAGGTGCTAATGTAAACCTCCAGTCTCTGCACATCTTGGTGTTCAACTCCCCTGCGTTTAAGAGACTCTTTCCTTACAACTTTTCTATTATAAAATATCACATATACCTGCCACTGAGACCTGGACCATGGCAACAATGACAGGGATGAAAACTAGAGAAAACAATAAACTCAGAAAGGAAGGAAAATGCTGACATTTTCACTAGGAGTGAATAATGTATTGGAATGCTTCCTTTTGCTGCAGATTGAAAGGGACTTGAGGTGAAAGAGGTGAGAGGGGGAAGGAAGAGCAGAGATAGAGGGACATTGAAGCCCTTAGAGACAGGTATTATAATCTAGAAAGTTATTTCTGAGACTGGGTTTAGTTTTAAAGTTCACCATTGAATTAAGTGTCAGATGCTCAGAGACCATTGCAGGTACAGACGTAACACCTATAATAGAATGTAATGCTTGATGTTGGACTCATCTCCACATTTCTAACTCTGGTTATTGTTTCAGTGTCTTCACTTTCCTTTTTTCCCATTTACTTTCTATTCTTCCCTTCCTCTCTTTCCCAAGCACGTAATAGGTGCTCAATAAATAATACAACATTAGAGCTGCACAGAAACTTAGAACACACATTAGAATATAGACTACAGAATATTAAAGCTAGAACATAAAAGTATATATGATATATTGGAATTAAGAGTTAGAAAAGGATGTTAAAAGAGAGAATATTAGAATATAGAATACAACATAGCCTAGTTTCCAATATCCCTTGGAGTTTCTATAGATTACTGAAATTAATTTGGTCTTTTTTAAATTGGTCTAACAATTAACATAGGCAAACCACATTACAGAAGGAGTAAAAACTTGCAATTGAAACAGAAAAAAAAAATGAAAAAAACATTAAAGACTTTCTCAGTAACCATTTTCCAATGAGAGTGTTACCATTATCCTCTTCCTGAACATAGTCCAAAGAGTAAGCTATCTCCCTGATAGCTAGGTATCACCTTTGAATTAACTAAGGAAAACAGCCCACTACCTTGGCAGCTTCTGCTGGCTTGCTTCCTGGGTCAATAGTTTGCTCATACAGTCAAGCCTTGGCTTTGATTCTCATTGACTCAATGAAACAAAATCTCTTTATATCCTCTCCATGCACCTCAACTTTTCTTCCTTCTTGTGTCATATCCTCACCATAACATCGCTATACCACATGCATAGTAGTAGATGGGAATTGACGTCTTAATACTCTTCCACCTAGCCATTAGGCCTGATTTTTGAGATTTAGTGCCTTGAAGAAAATTAAATGTCGATGGTACCAAATGTGTTTGTTGCATAGGACACTAGGAAGTATAGTTTTCACCTTGTCTGAACCATGGCAGCTAAGTGGTGCAATGGATAGAGTGCTGGACCTGAAATGAGGAAGCCTCATCTTCCTGAATTCAAATGTGGCCTCAGACACTTACTAACTGTATGACGCTGGACAAGTCACTTAACTCGGTTTATCTCAGTTTCCTCATCTGTAAAATGAGCTGAAGAAGTAAATGGCAAGCTGCGTGACCCTGGGCAAGTCACTTAACCCCATTGCCTAGTTTAAAAAAAAAAAAAAGAAGTAAATAGCAAACCACTTCAGTATCTTTGCCAAGAAAACCTCCAGTGGAGTCATGAAGAATTGGACCCAACTGAAAAATGACTGAACAACAACAACTTCTGACTCATTGTGGTTCAAATGTTAGTTGGAAGGACCATAGACCAAAGAATTTTAGAGCTAGAAAGAATTTTTGCAATCTAATAGTTGAACCCTTCATTTTAGAAATGAAGAAATTAATATATACTACTAATAATAATAATACCTCACAATTACAATCATAAAATAATTTCCATTCAGTCAGTCACTTAATAAACATTTACTAAACAACTATAATGTGCTAGGCACTGTGCTAAACACTGAGGATTCAAAGAAGCTGTCCCTGTTTTCAGGGAGCTCACACTCTGCTGGGAGAAACAATCTTCAAACAATGATATATAATCAAAATACATACAGGATAAATTTGAGATAATAAACAGAAGGAAGGCCCTAGCATTAAGGGAGACAGGAAAAAGCTCCCTGTAGAAGGTGGGATTATTGCGGGGACTTGAAGGAAGCCAGGAAAGACAAGAGGCAGAGATAATGGGGGAGAGCATACCAGGCATAAGGGACTTATGTTAGGAAGACTTGGATTTAAATCCTGCTTCTAAAACTTACTAACTGTATGACCTTAGAAAATCATTTAACTTCTGTAAACCTAAATTTCCTCATTTGTAAAATGTCATCAATAATACCTAATTCATGGAGTTCTTGTGATGCTGAAACAAGATAATGTATGAAAATCACTTTGTAAACCTCAAAGTGTTATAGAAAGGTCAGTATTGTGAGAATCTAATGAGATAACACTTGCAAATTGCTTTACAAATCTTGTAATGCTACTATTATTATTATCTCATTTTACCCTTATAACAAATATGGGAGGTAGGCAAGACTGGAATTAATTAACTTATTTTACAGGTGAAGAAACCAAGGTTCTGAAAGGTGATGTGACATATCCAAGGTCACACAACACAGAAAGCAAAAGAGGAAAGGATTCAAAGTGATTTTTTAAAAACTCTTCATTTAGTAGTCTTAGACACTTTTTGGTGGGTTTTTAGCATGTCTGTAGACACAAATCCCACCATGCTCTCAGATTTATTTGCTAGAAGAAGAACTATGGCAAGCCTATGATCTGGTCATAGCAACTCTAAAACCAAATAATAACTGAAAATCCTTCTGTGAATGTGCAAAGTCTTTAAATAGCTCTGCTTCACTCCTCAGAAAATGTGCACTCTTGAAAAGTATGTACAGCAAGTTTAATTCTTCCAGTGGATTGTATTATGGAATAGTAGATGTGTTCTTCCGGAGGAACAACAACAAGAAAACATTAGCCCAAAGAGGGAACAAAGTCACACGTAAGATGCAGCAGGCCTTCCTAAATTGCCTACAGTATTTAAAGGAAAATGATAATTTACTGATCAAATATTAATGAGCCTCCAAATAAGCTGCAAAATATGAATGCAAAATAGCTGTAGTTATTTTTATATCTGGCACAATAGTTTAAAGGCCTGAAGGAAAAACTTTGGTGACAATGTAACTGAACAGAGTGCTGAGAAGTACCTGGGCGTCTATCAAACCTTAGCAAATAATTGAAAGATAAATTCCTAGAATTTCAGAAGTAGAAGAGGGGGGAAAATCAATGTAGATATGTTGATTGAATAATTGAAGGAATGAGTGAACAGAAAAACCACCTTCCTCAATAGTCTATAAAGGAGATTTCAACTCAATTGTAGGGAGTCAGCTTGGGGCAGTGGATTTTTAGGTATGTATTTCATTTCTGACCCTTACCAGTTATGCAATCTTGGGGAAATCATTTTTCATCTTACGATGTCAATTTCCTCATCTGCAAAATGATAGAATTATACTGGTCACTCTCTGAAGTCCATTTCAATTCTAAAATCTTGTGGTCCTACTGTGTGACCAGTCTTGTTTAAAATGTAAAAGAAATGAAGGACATTGCTCCTGCACTTAGAGAGTTTCCAACTGAACAAACACCCCACTTAAATGCTTAAAGTGACTCAGTGAAAAGTCCTGTTATTTTTGTTTTTTGGCTCTTGCTGTTGTTGTTTTAATAAATTATTTGCCCTGAAGAGAGGGAGAACCCTAGAAAAATTAATCATCAATGAAATAAGAAATGATTAACTAGTAATAGATGACATTTCTATAGTACAAAAATTTGTAAAACACTTTGCTCACCAAAAGCTCTGTGGTGTTACACAATGCTCCACCCTCTGCACAAAGCACTTTCCAGTCTCCAATTTTAATGGCTTCCTTATCCTTAATTTATCCTCTCTATATCTTGTTTGTATATAGTTGTCTGCCTGAGGTGTCCTTCCTTAAACAGTGAGAACCTCCAGGGCAGCAAAATGTTTGTTGTTGTTGTTGTTGTTGTTTTATTTTGTTTTGTTTTGCTTTGCTTTGCTTTGTCTCTCTAGTACCTAGTACGATGCATGGCAAAAAGAAGGTGATTAATAAATGCTGGTTGACCAACTGATTATAAGGATTATAATCCTTATTTTACAAATGAGGAAGACTGAGTTTAGAGCTAGGGTTTGAATACTTTCACTAATAATAATAATATTAAGAATGATGGTGAAGCATCATGGAATCATGGATAAAGAGCTGACTTATGGCTTCAGGTCCCTGCCTGTAACCCATATTGATTGTGTCTCTTAACCTCTGAGTGCCAGGGGCACCTCTCTAAATTGTAGAGAGGGTGCCAACCTGCACTGGTAGAGGGAATATTCTGGGAGTGAAATCACATCTCCAGTTTCTCTCCCCCCACTCATTATAGTAGAACCAACACTTCACATATCAGTTTAAAATTTATAAGATACTTTTCTCACAAAAAAAACTATTGGTGGGAAAATCAAAGTTCATAAGAGGGGAAACAAGTTGTTCAGGACCACAGAGCTAGTAGGTGTTAATGATTTAGGCTTCAAACCCAATTTTTCTGGCTCTAAGCCCAGACTTTTCCACCACAACACACAGCCTCTGACTTCAAGTCTAATATGTTTCAACTTCCAGGCTGTCTCCTTGTCCTCACCTGTAAAATTGGGTCCTTATAGGATAATGGTGGCTGAGCAAAAAGGAGACCCGCGTCATCAACACTATTGTTTCAACTCTTTCTTAGCCTTGGAAAGAGTAGCCTCGGTTTGTGATGGATGTGTCAATTTAGCTTACATCTTTGAATGGCAAAACTCCTGGGCCCTGTGCAAGACCATGTTTCTATATAATCAGTTCATCAGGGGGTTGTGGAGCTTAATTAATTACTGTTTGTAATGCAGTCTGAGCTCTACAGATGAAAGGTACCACAGAAGTGCAGAGTATCAACAGTGTAGCCGTGCATCAACAGAACCAACAGAAATTATGTACAGCCAGAGTAGCAAACAGGCTTAGTAGGAGGGCTTCATTAACTAAGCACCTACATCTATCACTGAGATTCCTGGCAACCACAGGTTCAAATCTCTGTGGGATTCATTCAGTTTCTCCCACTTCTAGAGGGAGGCAGATGAATAGGCCACTTCAAAGACTGCCAGTGTTGGGGTCTGGAAATCAAATCGTGGACATGCACTCAGTAGTCCTCATTTTCAGGAACCAAAATATAATATGTAGATCAAGGGAGACAAGAGGGATATTTTATTCTGTACTCAGACCTCCTCTAGAGTCTTGTGTTCCTTTCATAAGGCCATATGTTGTGTTCCATTCCAAAGGCCATATGTTCTATTAAAAGAGAAACATTGACAAAGTAATGCTTATCAAGATGCAGGCAATGGGGAAGCAATGAGGAAAAACATTGCATTTAGAATCAAATGAATTGGGTTGCAGTTTTAGCACTGATACTTTTTATCTGTGTGATACTGGGCTAGTCATTTGACTTTCTGGACTTTAGTCTTCTCACCTGTAAAATGAGGGGACGGGACTAGATCAGGTATTCTAAACTTGAAGGATAGATTTCAGGAGACCTGAATTATTAGGAATTGTAAATTACATGCATTGTAATTTATTGTATTGAATAGGAAAAGTAAATGGCATCTTTGTTTTCTAAGTCCTCTAAGTGAAATTTGTCATTTCCTTCAATTATGAATTTTAAAATAAGAACATTTTCTATGGAGGTCCATAGCTTTCACCAGAATGTCAAAAAGATCCATAGAAGGAAGAAAACAAGCATTTTAAAGTGCTTACTTCGTTCCAGGACCCCTGCTAAGGGCCTTGCAAACATTATTTCCCTTGATGCTCACAATAGATTTGGGAGGTAAGTGGTGCTATTATCTCCGTTCAGTTTCTCCCCAGTTGAGGGAACTGAGGCAACCAAAGGTTAAGTGACTTGCCCGGGAGCACCCAGATAATAGATGTCTAAAACTAGATTTGAACTCAAATCTTTCTGACTCCAGGCCCAGCGCGCTATCCACTCCGCCACCTCACTGTTTTAGTTTATAAATAGTTACGAATCCTAGACTGGGTGGTACACTTCTGTTATTTTGTGTTTCTTCCCTTTCTCCATTCAGGGATTTCAAGGACAGTAGGAATTATGTCTTAGGAGTAATATTTCAAGGAAATGAGGAAGTTGAGCCTAAAGAACAGAAAACTTTGGGGAAAAATGTCTTATACATAGTGGGACATTTAATACATGCTTGCTGAATTTGAATTTGACATGGAATTTTGGCTCAAAATAGGGGAAACCTCTTTAACATTTAGAACTGTCCAACACAGAAAAGGCCATCTTCTAAGACAGTGAGTTCCAAACTCTTAAATGTCATTAAGGGGAAAGGACTCCTATACTAAGTGGGAGATTTGGCTGGAAAGCCTCTATAGTCACCGACTACATAACATTTATAGATTCATGAATGTTTAGACTTGGAAGAGATGCTAATGATAACTTAATTTAAAAAATAAAAAAGATAACCTAATTCAACTTTTTTTTTATTTTATAGTTGAAGAAACTTGTGACTTGTTCACTATGTGAAGAAACTATGTGACTTGTTCATGCTCATATAGCTAATTAGCTAGTAATAGAAACCAGGGCTCCTAATACAGTCATCTAGTGGATTCTACCTATCTTTGCTATTCTCAATATTATTTCATCATATATTATCTTCTAGAATTATAGATTTTGAGTCCGCTTAGATTCTATAAACCTATTGTTTAGCTATAATGCTCTTCCTAACCACTTTTCCCTGATAGACCTATATTCTTAAAAAACCCAGATATATAACCATTTCAATCCAGAAAGAAAGAAAAAGAAAATAAGAAAGGAAGGGAGGAAGGAAAGAAGGAAAGAAGAAAGGGAAGAAGGAAGGAAGAAAGGGAGGAAGGGAGAGAACAAGGGAGGGAAGGAGGGAGCAAAAGAAAGATCCCAAAATAGTCATCATTATCTAAAGTAGAGGTTTTTAAGCTCTTTGTGTGTTGTGGACCCTTGATGAAACCTAGAGACCACTTCTCACAATACTGTTTTTAAAAACATAAAGTAAAATACATAAGATTGCAAAGAAAACAAATTATAACAAACTTCAGTTATCTGGCTAGCTAGCTAGCTGGCTGCCTTTCTGTCTATCGATTTATCTATCTAGTTATCTACTCACCTACCTAATTTTAAAACAAGTTATTGGACCCCAGATTAAGAACCCATGATCCAAATTGTTATTATTGTACCACTTTTATCATCAGTCTGTTCAGTCACAGCCTGTAATATATAAGAAAAGGTGTTTGCATTAGCACTTTTCATTCAGCAAGACAGAATACACTTACTCAATCTGAAGATTGTCCTTCTACCTTGGAGCAAAGCCTGGGGAGAGATTGCAACTCCCTCCCCACTGGAAAAGACAACAGCAGGTGGGGTTAATGTGTTTCACAATGAATTCTGATTTATAAAACATGATTAGTGGCTTATGAATATTCATGTTATGTCTGCAAACAAAAGGTCACATGGCTCACGCAATGGGGGAAATAATATTTAAGATAAAGCTGGCAATGAATTTGGTAAGGTGGGAGATGTGTTCTATAAAGGTGAAGAAGGATATGAAGAGGTGGCTTGGGGTGGAAAGGAAGAGGGTTCAGAGTACAGAAAATGCCCATGGGGCAATAATGAGAGGTGGAGGTTCAAAGAAACTGAATGGGGTTGAGCAGATTGAATATAGGTTGCCAAGGATAGATGGGAATTCACTATGGCTATGATACAGGGGAATGAGAGGGCAGTAGTAGAGATCAGGACAGGTAAGCAAGATAAGGTTGCAACTGAAAAGCAGTCAGGTGGAGAGGAAGGGGGAGAGGAGAAAGGTCAAGGCCACCTTGAAGTATTAAAATCTGCCCAGAGAAAAGAAAAAACTTAATAATGGATTGGGAAGAAAGTTGCAAAGGCCTTTCCCATGGCATTTAAACTAATAAATATGTATTACTTTTCTGGGTTGTACACTATGCATAGAGTTATTTTTGGCTTATTCAATTAAATAGCACACCTATATATAATACAATCAGGTGTCCTGTAGGATTGATCACAGGGTTGGTATAAGGAATACCTGGATGCTTTTGAAACTTTCATTCAGGTGCTAGGGCAAGGCAACTGAATTGATCTTCAAATATTGACCAAGATTGGACTAGCTGACCTCTAACAGCCTTACAAATAAAGATAAAATAATCCCATACCAAGAAATCATGAAAGTAATTTTCTAATATTCTATGATCACTTCATGAGTTTTAATTTGGTTATAAAGGAAAATAACCAAGCTCAGAGACCTAGCTACCATTTGAGCTATTACATAGCTTACAGGCCCCTAAGTCGAAGGAGGAGATAACCCCTTTTCAACTCTCGGGTCCAAATAGCTCAACAAAGAATGCTTTAAGATTTTCAGTTACATGCCCTTGACACTCATCTATATCAACTCCATCCTTCCCATGTCTATATCCCATTGCATGCTACCCTTCCCTAGCTCCCTTTGGATCCCCCATTCTACTGTTAACAAATTTTTTTCATATCGTACCTATTCCATTCATACTCCTTTCATCTCTTCATAATCACAGAATCCTAGCTTCACCCCCACCAGAAGACCCTGCATCTCTAGCCATCCTACCTATAATCATATGCACCTTCACTAATGCTTCTCAATTCCCTAGGCCAGGAGGAGGAGTAGGTATGCTTCTTGCTCTTCACTGGCTTTTCAAGGCTCAATTCCTATATTCATCTCTCAGCAACTTCTCCTCCTTTGAGAAGGTGTACTCCACACAATTAATATCACCTTATATAGATCCTATCTACTGTTTTCTACCATCCTTCAGGTCATCCTTCACCTCCCCCCACCTTTTTTTTCCCCAGAGTTTAGCAATGGCTTCTTTTCCTCACAACCCCTGTCCTTATACTTTGAATTTCAATATACATGTTTATATCTCCTAAAATATCCTGATTTCCCAATCCATCCACCTTCTCAACTCCCATGACCTGTATTCTAACTTCAACCCAGCCTTGCACTGGAATAGTTCTGCCTTTGATATCATCACCCACATCTGTTCCATCTCTACTATCCATCATGCCCATCTTCTCTTTCTGACCATAGTATCATATACTTGGATCTCTCCCTGTGCACTAAACCTCCAAATATGTCTTCCTCACTTCTAGCTGCTTCCTCAGGCCTGTGTTCTGTCCTCACTTTCCTTTCTTTACAATATTTACCTGATAGCTAAACAATTCAACTCTACACTGTTTTCTATGCTTAAATCTCTTGCCCTTTGTCTTATCTCTACTCATTCCTTTCGAATGAGTAACCCTGGATCACTTGTACCTTCTCCATTCTTACATGTGGGTTGCTGAACCAAGATGGGAGAAGTTATACACGAGTGTTGACTGAGGCCGACAATTTATATTACTTAATAGTTAATGTGCCTTCATGGCTGTAGTCCTATCCTCCAATTATCTAATTGATTTTCAATCTCTGCATAGCATCTGTTTCTTTTCTTTCCTTCAGCCCCACCACCACCTTTTCACTTTCCAAGAAGAGAAACTCTCCAAACACTTCATTGAAAGAACCTTAACTTAACTACAGTGAGTACCCTCTTTTGTCCAGCAGTTCACTTAAAAAAAAAATTATTAACTGCCTATTATGTGCCAGGCACTGTGCTAAGCACTGGGAATATAAAAAGGGACAAAAAACAGTTCCTACCCTCAAGGAGTTTGCAATCCGATGGAGTGGGTCAAAGGCAAACAAATATATACAAAGCAAGGTATATCAGAATAAATAGGGAATAATTAACAGAAGAAAGGCACTAGAAGTAAGAAGGGTTGGGGAGGCAACTAGGTGGTGCAGTGAATAGAGCACTAGCCCTGAAGGCAGGAGGACCTGAGTTCAAATCTGGTCTCAGACCAAACACTTGACACTTACTAGCTGTGTGACACTGTGCAAGTCACATAACCTCAATTGCCAAAAAAAAGGGAAAAAAAGGGTTGGGGAAGGCTTCCTGTAGGAGGTAGAATTTTAGGTAGATCTTAATGGAAGCCAGGGAGATCAGTAGTCAGTGGACGTGGGAGAACATTCTAGTCATGGGGGACAGCAGAGAGCTTGAGACAGGCTAGGTAGACTTGAGAATCATTAGCATAAATATGGTAATAAAATCCATGAGAGCTGAAGCGATCACCAAGGAAAATAGTATAGAGGGAGAAGAGAAGGGGAGCCGAGGAGGAACTGTGAGGGCTACCTATAGTTGGGAGGGTTGTAGGAGAATCCTGTAGAGAAGACAGAGAAGAAGTCAGACAGGTAGGAGGAAAACCAGGAAAGAATGGTGACCTGAAAACTTACAAAGAAGAGAGTATCAAGGAGGAAAGAGGGATCAACAGTATGAAAGGCTTCAGAAAGGTCAAGGAGAATGAAGGTTGAGAAAAGGCCATTGGATTCGGGAACTATAAGACCATTAGTAACTTTGGAGAGAGTTATTTAGGTGGAATGATAAGGTTGGAAGCCAGATTATAAGAGGTTGAGAAGAGAGTGGAGGGGAAAGAAAATGAAAGCACCTATTGTAGATGGCCTCTGAGTGTTATTGTTGTTCATCCCTTTTCCTTAAAGAGGACCAATGATATTATGAGGGTGATGATCATGAGGGTGAATTGTGCACAAACTGGATTTAAGTGAGGCAGAGCTGCACAAAGTCATAGGCCTCCCTTTCTCCTCCAGAGTCATTGGAGTCCAGTGGCAAGACAAAAATCGAGATGATTGGTGATGGTGCCCCTTTTCAAGGAGTTTAACTACAAAGAGAAGAAGAGAAATAGGATGATAGCAGGTACTGAAGATCAAGTGAGGGTTGTTTCAAGATAGGGAGACATGGGTGTGTTTGTAGGCAGTAGGAAATGAGCCAGTAGGGAGGGAGAGATTGAAAATAAATGAGAATGGTGATGACAGAGGAGGCAGGATGGAATGGCATCACTTGACCAAATTGACCCTACATTCTAAATCATCTCAAAATCACCCTGTTCTTTTCTTCTTAGTTCTAGTCTTGGAGATAGAGGTGGTTTTGGAAACATCAGCTACTCTATTTACATGTTTTAATCCCATTCCCTTCTATTACCTTTAGAGGCATCTTTCTTTGAATAACCTTTTTCACTCCTTTAGTTATCAATCTCTTCTTATACACTTGTTCCTATCAAATCATTTAAAATCATGCCCAGATCTCTCCCATTTGAAAAAAAACAAAAAACAAAAAACAAAAAACAACCTTCATTTGATCCTGTCACCTTCTCAAGTTCTTGTCCTAAATTTCCTTTCCTTTTCATCACCAAATTCTTGGGGGGTAAAGGAATAACAAAACAACACTAACTATATTTATACTTTCCACTCTCTCACCTCCCACTTACTTCTTAGCCTCTTGAAATCTGGTTTCTGACCTCAACACTCAATTAAAACTTCTCTGTCAGTGTTAGCAATGAACCATTGACAAATTTGGTGGCTTTTTCCTCACTGTTTTTTTTCTTTACTTCTCTATTGTCAAAAGGCTTTGTTAACCAACCCCTCCTCTCATACCCTTTCTTCCATGGGTTTTCATGACAGTGTTTTCTCCTGGTTCTTATCCTACATGTCTGGCAGCTGCTTTTCAGTCTTATTTGCAGGATCCTGTCCCAACCTCTCTTTGTAAGATGCATGCCAGTGGTCTGTCTGGGGTCCTCTTTTCTTCTTTCTCTGAAATTTCTTTTCTTGTGATCTCATAAGTCACCATTTCTTCAACTCCAACCTCAATGATGAAAGTTCTTATACATATATCTATCTATCTATCTATCTATCTATATATCTATACACATATATATAGAGGGGGGGGAGAAAAGGGGAGAGAGAGAGAGAGAGAGAGAGAGAGAGAGAGAGAGAGAGAGAGAGAGAGAGAGACATAGATATATAGATATATCCAGGCCCAAAATGTCACTGGAACTGTATTCCCATTATCACTAACTTCCTTTCAGATATCTCTAATTGGTCCTATAGGCACATCAAATTCAACATATCCAAAGTATAACTATCTTCACCACTTCCTTCAATCCTATTCTTTTCTTATTTTTTTCAATTTTTTTTATTATGGCATCACTATCCTTCTAATCACCTTGGTTCCTGATCTCAGAATTATCCTCAAATTTTCCCTTTCCATACCTTTCACATGCAATCAGCTCTTATTTTCTATCTGTACAATTATCTTTTGCATTTGTCCCATTCTCTGCATTCACACCATCATCATTGTAGTTCAAAGCCTCGTCATCTCTCATAGTGACTATCATGATAGTTTACTGTATGTGGGGAATTGGCCAACGATGGTCCAAATCTTGTAGCATGCATGGGCATTCTTTGCCTGCCTCCAATTCAAGATGTGGAACTTTGCATATCTGGGTTTCAGCCATGGTGACTTGATGTCATTACTGTAAGATCATGAAAAGCCTTCTAATTAACTTCAGAGGCAGAAAGACTGATGACTCATAAGTATGCAAACAAAAGGTTCCAGCTCTTGATCTCTGATTCCTTTCCTTGGCAGCTTTTGGGTGAGGAATATGGCTGTGAGCTGCCAAGTAGGGGAAAAGGAATTGTTGAATTTCTCATATAGTTGTCATGTGTCCATGACCAAATGTTGCTTCCATATCTTTTGTATTTATTCTTGCTTAACTTTAGGTGAATATATGTCTTGAGATGGAAGTCCATTGGCAAGAGATAAAACTTGGACATTCATCAGAGCCATGAGAGGAGCCTCCCACTGGCAAATGGAGTTCATAGCAGCCTATGGGAGTGCTAGTAACTGATAATAAGAGAAGTGCCTGCATATGGAGGTGAAAATACAGTCCCAAGGATGGCAACACCTTCAGGAATCATCACTCCTTGTGATGGAAAGAAATCTGGCTTATAAAAGATACAAATGTGCCAAGCTTAGAGGGCTATACCTGAAGGGATTGTCATGAAATCTCCATAAAAAAGGAGAAAAAGACTTCCATGTTCAGGAATACAGGCTTTTCTATACTTTTTACAAGGTTTTTCTATATTTGTGCCTCAGTCCTTTTAAGTTTGATCCCCCTACTCCAAGTCCCAAGTAGTTGTGTGTGTGTGTGTGTGTGTGTATGCGTGGGTGGGTGGCTGTACATACAAGGAGAGAGTATACTTCAGGGTTGGTAGTGCTTTATAACAGTTCTTGTTATACTTTATCGGTAAATATTTTTTTCTTTAAAAAAATTTTCAATTAACAAACATTAATTTTATCTCCTTCCCACCTGCCCCCTACCAGCCTATGGAGAAAAAGCAAAAACAAAAATAAAAACCCTTGAAGCATAAATGCATTGTCAAGTTTATAAAAAAATGCCATATTGGCCATGTACATTTTTTTTTGCTAGTGGAAGTGGCATCAGTGGAAGACCAGACAATGGACTGTGGTCACAGATCAAGTGATAGGAAAAGGTTCCTGTTGGACATTACCCCTTAGTCTGGGTCTCAGAAGCCAGCCCAGGGCAAGAGGTTTTGCTGTAACAATGGCAGTGAGGAATCATATGATAATGGAGAAAAAGCAGCAGCTATGTCTGGACCTCAGCAGTCCCCCATCAAAGATCTTAGAACTCAGCAACCACAGCTCAACTATGGCTATCACAGATGAGCAGAACATGTTTTCATTCTTTCCTCAACAAGACAACTAGAAAAATCATTGATATGTCATCGATGAGTTCCTGGGGCAGGGAACCATGAGTATATAGAATCTTGTACCAGCTTGGTCATCCTAAATATTAATTTCATTTGCTGAAAAAACCTGCCACCACTGTGTTCATTTATGAGTCAAACCTTCAACGTGCTTGCCAAAGACTCTGTTCCCTTTGCAGACTTGCAACTAGTCTCCAGGATAGTTCTCTATGCATGCAATGAATTTTCACAGATTCAGGTTTTGTAAAAAAAAAAAGATGATGGTGAAGTGTGGTATCCCTGTAAGGACAATTTATGAATACCTCTCCCTCATTCATGCCTCCTCTCCCCTTGCTTCATCCTGGTTGAACAGAAACCTAACTTACACTAAATCACAGGAGAAGGATCCACTGATTTGAGGCCAGAGGGTGTATGCGTGCATGTGTGTGTGTGTAAGGGGAGGAGGTGAGGTTCATTTTTATAAATAATGAGTTGAATTCATTGTGTTGTGTGACTGACCCTGGCTGAATTGCTGAAGAAGTAGGGGGTCAATGACAGAATTCCACTGAGCATTTGAGGAAGGTGATTGGGAAGATTGAGACTTGAACATGATTATAATTTATTGATTAGAAAACATTGGGGGATGGAATTTGATACTGATCTCCTTAGTTTAACCTTTTCAGATTAGGACACAGGCTGATGATGAGGAGTGAGGAAATTATTTTTTTTCCTTTTCTTAAAATTTTTCCTATTTCTTACTCTCATAGTTTTTTTTTTAAATATGATCCATTAGTTTTATTTGTTTTGGCTTGCCATCCTCCATAACAGCATGGCATCTATTAAAAAATGTATGCATCATGAGTCTATTATTTCTATGCCAAAAAATGGGTGATGCTTCTAAATACCCTTTTCTAGAAGCTAATAGAGTTATGCTTGTTCATTAATATTGGGAAGGCACATTGGATGGGAGATCATGAACAACTATATTAGAAATCCCAGCCAAATCAATTGAGGAAGAACTGAATAAGTTGTAGTATATGATTGTGATGGAATACTGTTGTGCTGTAAGAAATAATAAGCAAGATGGTTTCAGGAAAAACATGGGAAGACATATTATATCAACTAATGCAAAGTGAAGGGAGAAGAACCAGGAGAACAATGTGCACAGTAATATTGTAATGATGATGAAATGTGAATGACTTAGCTATTCTCAGCATCACAATGATCCAAGACAATTCCAAAGAACTTATGATGAAAAACATTATCCAACTCCAGAGAAAGAACTGATGGAGTCTGGGTGCTGATCAAAGCACACAAACACACACACAGACACACACACCATATATATGAGTGTATATGTGTGTGTGTGTGTGTGTATGTGTGCTTTATGTTTCTTTGTTGTTGGTTGTGTTTGTTTTTGGTCTGTGTTTTCTTTTGTAACATGGCTAATATGGAAATATGTTTTGCATGACTATACATCTATAATCTATATGAAATTCCTTGTCTTCTGAAGGAGGAGGAAAAGGAGGGAAGGAAAGAGAGAATTTGGAACTCAATTAAAAAAATGAATGTTAAAATAGTTTTTACATGTAATTGAGCAAAAAAAATAAAACAAAATAAAAAACAAAAACAATCAAGAAATTTCATCCTTTTGGGATTACTCTTTAGAACCTCAAGGGGGAAAGTAGAATTCTCTCTTCTGTCAATGTGACCTACTAATCCATTGTGAGTTGGGACATGAACCCAGAGGGAGGTACTATACTCCCAACTTACATTCCAGCCCCTGGTCAATGCTGTTTTCCAATCTATCCTTAATATAGCTACTAATTGGATATTTCTAAAGTACAAGTCTGACTATGTTTTTCTCCTGATTAAGAAACACTAATGGCTTCTGCTTGCCCCTAGAATAAAATATAAGATCCTTTGTTTAACTTTTGAAGCCTCCCACAATCTGGGTCCAGACAACCACTTTAGGATCATTTGTGCACTGCTTGTCATCATGAATTCTATATTCCATCCAAAATGTACTACTTGCTCTTTTTCCTACATTTCCCATACATTCTATCTCTTGTATTGATTCCATGACACAGGAGATTTCCCCCATGTCTTTGGAATGTACTTCCCTCATCCCCCTGGAATGTATATTCTTTCCGTATTTGCTTCCTCAATTCTCTCACTTCATTCAAAGCTTATGAGTATCCCCACCTATGATAAGGCAATTCTGAATGCCTCTTTGTTTCTAATGTGCCGCACTAGGAACTTTGTTTGGTTTTGTTTTAATTTCATTTTCTATGTACATGTTGCTTCCCCTTAAAAAATAAGTTTCCTGAGATCAAGGGTCTTGTATACCCAGAGTCTAGCACAGTGCTTGACGCAATGTAGACACTTAATAAATGCTTGTTGAATTGAATTGAACAAGGTATTTGGGACTTTTTGATAACATATGATACCAAATGTCCTGAACATCTCAAAGATCCCAGGACCTATGCCCTTGTGAAAGATCAGTACTCCATTTGTGGAGGTTTAATTCTTTCTCCATTCATCCCAAGTGATTGACCTTGGACAAGCTCTATCCCTTCTCTGGACCTGACTTAAGTCATCTCTGGGTTTCACATATTGGGCATGGACTGAATGTTCAGTAATTCCCCTTGCAGCTCTAGTAAAGTGAAAGATCATTGGCTTTTGAGTCAAAGGACCTAAATTCAAATCCTCCCTCCAGTAATTACTACCTTAGTGACTTTGGGCAAGTCATTTAACCTTCCTTGGCCTCAGTTTCTTTATGTCTGGGTTACACATGTGACATTTGGACTAGACAGCTTCTGAAGTCCCTTCTAGCGCTAGAGAGATGATTCTATTATCTCCAGTAACAGTCTATGTCTAAGACCTAGTGCTATTAAATTTTGATATTCTCTGTTTTAAGATTATCTTCAGTTCTAACACTGGATGATTATTTAAGTGCTAAGGGTGGTAAGAATCAGATGGTTTATCTAACTCTCCATCAGTTCATGTTGTTAAGTTTTCCATTATTTGAATTCCAGACATTTTAGTCCTCTCTTCCTCAACCATGCAAAGTGGTTCTCAGAAATTCTAAATATACCTGCAGGCACACTCAAGTGTAAGCACCATGGGAAACTTCCTCACACAGATGTGAACCTGTTTCCAAAGAAAGATCAAAGTGCCAGTCTTTGAGGACATAGGATACCTTAGAGAGGGAGACTTGGAGTACTCACAGGGACAACTCTATCTGTCTAGTTAACATGTCTTCCAGCTTGTCTGGAAACCTCTAGCATGAGATAATTGGAACCTCTAAGATTTCAGGCAAGGGTCACATGGTATATGAATAGTACAAAGGCAGAGTGAAGTGAAAACATCTATTAGGCACTCATTTAATTCAGAATTAGTATCCTTATTGTCTGTGGCCAGTTGACTGAGGAGTGGCTAATAAAGTTGGGGTCATCAGTTCAATTCCTTCGACTAGTGGGTTTTGCTCAAATTCACTGGCCATACACATAACCCCACAGCCATCATACAAATAAATGCATCTAAAGGGCATCAACACTACCCCCACTAACTCTTTCCCTTCAGTGATTTTTCCTCATCTATCCGTATGTCTGGGTTTGGTGGTAGAAGTGGTGAATGTGGAAGAAGTAGTACTGCACTGAGATTAGGCAGACCTGTGTTCACCTCGTGGGTAACCCCTAACTTGGTACACTGGATATGGAGTCAGATAACTTGAATTTAAATCCTGACATTAACTCCCTACCTGTATATCCATGGGTAAATCTATTCAAATCCCTGGACCTCAATTTCCTGACAGGTAAAATGAAAGGGTTGGATATAATGAGTTCCAAGATCCTTTCCAGATCATGTGAGCCCATGACCCAAGTAGTTTCTCCTTTCTGGGTTTAAATCTACTCAACTATAAATTCAGAGAGTCTCTGAATTTTCCTCCTAGAACTAAAATTCTAAATCTGTACATGTGGATAGCTTCAAGAAAACCATTCCAATTTCTGGAGAACTCAAAGCACATTCTCTATCATTGACAGGTCCATAACATCCTTTTCATCAAAGAAAGACAATGCACTCTAATGAAAACATAAAGGTTTTTAGCTTGATTCATAATAATAACCATCTCTTATATGTATATAGCCCTTCCTTGGTCATAAAGAATTTGTATATCCATTTTTACATCAGTTCTTTATAAGAGCATAGGGACATAAGCAGGGCAAGTCACTTAAAAAAAGGATAAATGGATGAGAAAAAATTTGTTTAAATGAGTAGATATATGATGATTATGATGATAGATACATGGACAGATAGATAGAGAAACTATTTCTCAGAGAAAGGGAAGTGTCTTCTCCAATATCACAGAACTAATTCATGGCAGTTAAGACTCAAATTCAGGTCTCTTGACTCTATAACAGATAGAGCTCAGTGCTCCATATTATAATAGACTATTGACATTAATGAGACTTACTGAGCAAATGGTCTGCTTTTTGACTATGTCTTTAATCTAGCAAAATGACCCTCAGGCTATTGTGATTAAGGAATTTTTGTACACAAAATGCTGTGCCAACGTTAAAGCTGTAAATATCAGCTACTATTCTGATATCAATTGATCTTTAGAATAACCCCAATGAAGAAAGGAAGGTATATAGTTTACAGATGAAAAAACTGAGGATCAGTGACAGGAATAGCTTCTACTATGGCTAATATGTTGTAGAATTAAGACTGAAAAACTAGGTCCTAAATGTAAAGATGGTTTCATTCTTTCTATTTGTAGCTCCAGAACCTATTTAGCACAGTGACTGGCACATAGTAGGAATTTAATAAATGTCTGTTGATTGATCTTGATTTAAAAACCAAGGCTTTATGTACATAACTTTTCAGGGAAAACAGAAAAGCTCTGAGGAGACTTGGAGTTTGAATAGGTGATTAAACCTTATTCTAAATTAGAGAGGCAGTTTGATATAGAGGATAGATTCCCACACTACCCCTTCCTCCACTCTTTCTCTCCTCACCTCCACTCCCAAGAAGGGGATTTGGAGCCAACTAGAGAAAGTCCCACTTCTACCACTTCTTACCTGTGTAACATTGATCAAGCTCTTTGTACCTTAGTTTATTCATTTGTAAAACAAATGGGCTGGACTAATACTTTCAGCTCCTTTCTCTGCATTAAAGATACATATCTGAATAAAGAACAGTGAGAGCCCTAGGCAAAGGGATGATGAAATTCTATATGATGAGGAACATTTTCCAGATCTGTTGCGTTGTGATGGGTGCTAAATTTTTCCAGGTGAATGTGTGTGTTCCTTCTCCTGCTCCAGTTTCTATGAGCTTGTACATTATGTTCCATGCCAAGATGAAGGAAACCAAATTGTTCTTTGCCTCGAGCATTTAGCATGCTGTGCTGGCTTCACCCTATGACTGTCTCATGTACAGGGTACCCTGGATGACGTAGAGCAGAGGAGTGCAACCCAGTGTTCTCCAAGTGCCCCATTGCCAGACTTAAACATCATTGGGAAATATTTAAGAAAATAAATAAAAATACAATAGAACAAAGGTAATGTTAATATGTGGTTTTCTAAGATCCTTATACACATTTTCATGGTTCCCATTTCTATTTGAGTTTTACTTCACTGAAGTAAAGGAAACATTAGAGAAGATGGGTCATTCTGGGTAGCAAACACACAAAATGTTGAATCATGCTAGAGTTAGGTGATACTCTAGGGATCATAGAGCAGTGTAAGCTAAGAAGGGATTGTCTTTGCTTTTTGTGTTTGTATCCCAAAGACTTAACACAGTACCTGCATACACATCATAGGTACTTAACAAATGTTTGTTGATTGACTGCTCATCTACTCTAATCCATTTATTACAGAAGAGAAACCAGAAACCGAAACTGAGACAATGAAATGGTTTCCTCAAGTCACACAGCTATTGGTCCCAGAGCTGAAATTTGAACCAAGGTCCCCTGATTCTGAAATCATTGCTCTTAGAACTATACCCTGTCTGTGTTTGGGAAATGATCCAAAAGGTTAGCTGTGAAGGCAAGTAACTTCTGCCACTTAGGTACTATCCTTGGGTACAGAAAAAAAAAAAAAGAATGTAGAAGAAGATGGGGGTGGGGATGGGATGATATGAGTCTAAAGTCAGAAGCAGAGGCACATCCTATCAGACAAATGAGGCCAGGTTGGCAGCAGGAAGGCGAGGTCCACTTATAGCAGCTGCGGTGACATTCTCCTAATTGGAAATAATTGGGATTCTGTCTCAAACCACAGAGCCCTGATATAACCAACTCATCCTCAACCAAGAAGCATCTGTTTCCATCTCCAATGGCAACAATTCAATCCCCACTCCAAGTACGCCATCTCCCTGTGCCAAATGGCAGGCACTATCTACTTGCTTAGAGACTCAAGTCCTCCTTCTTGGGCCCCAGAGAGTACCAGAGGAGAATCTAGCTGAACAAACTTCTTTGAGTATAGGTCCTAATAGAAAGGCTCAAGTGACCAAGAAAGCATGATTCTTGCTCCTTGGGGGCTGTGGAGTTGGATAGGGGCTGGACACACAGCCGACAGATGATGGAAACAGCTGCCCAGACAAAGGGACGAGGTCAAAGGATAAAGGGAAGGAATGCTCTTTCCCCATATAGCAGGAGATAATGGTTGTCACATGGGGGCATCTAGAAAAGAGAGTCAGAAACAGAGTTCTATTTATTATGTTAATAGATCCTTGTGAATCTCCATTGCTTATATGTAATTAAGATAGATTTTAACAACAGAAAAGTCTTCTCCCAGATTTTTTAAGGAAAAAAAATGAAAGTGTTTGTTTGGATTGGTAATAACTAATAAGTGAAAACAGGGTGACTACTTTCAAAAGAACTGCAAGAGAAGAACCACCCAGTGGGCTTTGGGATGCAGACTGGTTACAGAAAAATCAAAATAACCTGCAGAAAGTAGGCCAACAAACCCACAGGAAGCTAGAGGTAGAAGAGCTTTTAAGGAATAAGGATGTTAGATGTAAAAGGGATATTAGTGAGGGAAAGGACCTTAGAAATTATCTAGTGTACCTATGTCAACTGACAAAGGGATAAACTGATCTCTGTTCCCTTTCAGCTCTAACGTTCTATGTTCTTTGGCTCTTTCCAGTTTAATTATTCTGTGTAGAAAGATTTCTTCTAGCTCTAATATTTTATGTTCTATATTCTAATGTTCAGTGGTCTAATTTCCCAGTTCTAAAATTATATGGTTCTTTTGTTCAGTGTCAGTCATGCTTCCCTTGACATTGGCTAATGCCAATATTTCAGTGCTCCTTATAAGACACTTGGTCAATTTCCCAATAGAAGAACAATCTTTCTTCCAGTTTCCACGGCATTTGGGGATAATTACAGTGATACTTGCTCATTTCCTCAATCAGCTTAGGGTTAGTATTTAAGACTCCCTTTGAGCAGAAGGAAAGGGCTGGCATGTCTGTGCTTCTGTGGGGAAGGGAGGAGTCCCAAGAAGATAAATTGATATTCTGTAATAGATCAAATGTCTGAGAAAAAGTCCCTGGACGTGTGAGTAGTGAGCCTCTACCTGTGAGTTCTGTGTTTTTTTCAGGCTTAAGGCCAAGATTCTGTCCATTCTATCTGAATATCTCTTCTCTTTTTTCTATCCCTTTAATTTTTACTTCCATCATTTCTCAGTTTGAATACTGAAATATCTTATAACCTAGAGGCATTGTGGTATGATAGAAAAAAAAAACAACATTATATTTAGGGTCAAAGGACCTGAGTTTAACTCTTTGTTTTTATACTCATTACCTTGGACAAATCCCTTCACCTCCATGAGGCCTCAATTTCCTCATCTGTAAAATGGAGATAAATTCTAGATAATCTCCAATCAAGCACAATGCCTGGCACATAATAAGGTTATTGACCAAACTTTCCAAGACAACTTATAAAGGCTGCCTTTTGAAACTTCCTGATTCAGTTATAATCACACCATTCCCCAGCTAAAAAACCTTCCATGTCTTCCCACTAGAACAATGAAAAAAGTCCAAAATCCTTAGCATGAAATATCAATAGCTCAACTATCCAGGCCCCACATACTTTGCCAACCCCATTCCACACTGTTTCCTCTAATAATGTATTTTTTATTCCAAAGTGGATTGCCTTCTATCAAGTTCTTTCTCCCACCCCATCTTTCTCTATCAAATTCTACTAATTATCAAATTCCTACTTCACTTCCAACATCAACTCAACTTTCTTTTCCTAGGATTGGCTTTTCTGGATTTCCCCTAGTTGTTAGTGGTCCTGCCCTCCTCCAATTTACTTAGTCCATAATTTGAATTTACTTATATGTGTACATTTTCCCCCAGTAGAATAAAAACTCCTTGAGGCAGGGACTGCTTCATTTTTGTCTTTAAATCCTCATTGCTCAATGTAGTGGCTGGCATCTAGGAAGTACTTAATAAGGGCATGTTGAATTGAACTGCATTGAAGATCCAGGCCAAAGGCCAAGTCTTCAATAAAACCTTCCCTCATCCTTTAACTAAAGGAGATCTCTCCTCTATGCAGTCTCTTCATATTTTGTGTAAGTAGACTTAAGAAAATGATGGAGAAAATGTTAATAATGCAGATTAAACTTAAAAGTATGCCATACCTTTTCAGAAAGCTGGTTGTTAAACATTTACTAGCACACTCTTGCCACAGTCCTTTGAAACTGGTATCTGAGAGAAAATACAGGATGCTCTAACCTGAAAAGAGCACTGGACTTGGGGCCAGACACTCTACATTTGTAGTACAACTCTACCACTTTCTAATTGTGTGATCTTAGGGAAATCACTTCATTTCTTAGGGTGTCAGGTCTCAGGGTCTCAAGGTCCCTTATTTGTAAGGACTCTCATATCCTTATTATATTCGCCTTCCTACTTTTTGTGTTCATTGTGTTCATATCATTCCATAATTATAACCTCCACAAGGATTATCAAATTTGGATACCTTGTCAAACTCATCCATTTTACAGACAAGGAAAGATGCTGAAGCCTCTAGAGGTCAAGTGACTTTTCCAAGGCCATACGGGAATGAAATAGTAAAGACTAAAATCCAGGTCTTTGACTGAATCCACTCAAATGTATGCTGTTAAGGGATGGCAACCCTCCACTACTTTGAGTATGTTTTCTCATCTATAAAATATGACTCATCATCCTATCTGGCCCTGTCTCCTAGGGTTGTCATCCAGGAGCACATCCTGGATCTTAAAATGTGACATATTTTCTTGGTGTCTTCCTCAATGCCTGTTAACACTGCTGAAGTAAACCAGAGCTGAGAACACAAGAGATTCCTAGAGAGGTGTCAGAGAGGTGATGGGAGGCAATTGGCATAGTGGGTTAATAGTGCTCAGAACTGGCTTGAGGTCTAGGGAAGCAGGAAGTGGAAGAGGAGCTGCCGCAGGAATCCAAAGCGATGGCTCAGCATGGACCCAGAAAGAGAGGGAAGAGAAACCAACCTCACCCAAAAAAAAAAATCACATGCATGGTAAGAGTGCTGAAAAGCAATAGCTTTGGGTTTGAACGTCGGCAGGTGTTTGAAGAGCTTGGGACTTAGGCAGAACTCTATTCTTATCTCATCATTCCTTTGAGGCCTTCTTTATGGACCTGTGTGGTAGGGCACATTTGCTTGCTGGCTCTGGCCCCATAGGGGTCCTTAACAAATGACCTCCTAAGTCACTTCCTTCCTGTCTCCTAATTTTGGAGTATTTTTTTTTGCTCTGGTTCCTTTTTCTCTCTGGAGTGTGAAGTTCATCACTTCACACACATACACAAAAGAAAGAAATAAAAGCCAAGTGTGATTCTTTTTCCATCCCCCTTCTGATTTTTCTCATCAGTTTTGTTTTTGTTTTTCTTTTTTTGCAGATGACAATTTATTTGTATGCTGAAGATTTCCAGAAATAGTCGGGACTGTGAAATTAAACGAAACAAAGAAAAAGAGAAACTCAAGCTTTCCCAACTTTGAGAACTGCCTCTTAGAAGCTAGGTCATAGCAAAGGTATTCTAGAGGCAGCTCCTATCAGCAGGAGACACAGATCTTGAATTTTTCAGTGCGAACATTTACAACTCAGAAATTGGATCAGGGATTGAATTATCATTTTGTTGATTATCTAGGCTTAAGAAAATGATGGAAAAATGTTAATAATATAAATTAAAGTTAAAAGTATATTGTGCCTTTTTGGAGATCTGATTGTTAAACATTGCTAGCACTCCCATCATCATAGTCCTTTGAAATTGATATGTGAGAAAATACAGGATGCTGTAGTTCTAGAAAAAGCAATGGACTTGGGTCCAGAGGTGCTGCATTTGTAGCCCAGCTCTGCTATTTTCTAATTATGTCACCTTAGGGAAATTATTTCATTTTTCAATGTCGTGGGTTTCAAGGTCTCAAAATGTCTTATTTGGAAGCTTAGGCGAGTGAACTAGATGGCCTCTGGGTCTTTTCCAACCCCAAGTATGTTTTCATATCCATCATGTCAACTGATTCTTCCAGTATCTACCCGTAGGGTAACTTGTGCCAATATTATCATATATATTTTATAGATGAGGAACCTAAGGCCCAGAAAATTTCAATGATTTTCTAGAGCTGAAAAGTGGCAGAAACACACCAATACCTCTAGGTCTTCTAGCTGCAAGCCATGTACTTTTTCTCCCACTTTCTTTCTTTCTTCTTTTTTTCACACTGTCTCTCAATAAAGCAACAAATAATTAATGAGTGCATACTGTGTTGTCAGCCTTTTGCTGAAAATCATCATGGACAGGGTGATAATGACTCCCAATTCTTTAGGGCTTTCAGGTTTACAAAATGTTTCCTTTTAACGTTGTTATCAGGTAGGTAATTCAAGTATTGGTATCCTCTTTTTTTTTTCAGATAAGGAAACAGAGGCATGGAGAAGTGAAGGGAATTTCCCAGGGTGACACATGTAGCAATTTTCTGAGTTTGAACTTGAACACAGGCCTCAGACTCCTTCCATTATACTATATTACCTCTCCTAAAAGAAGCAAGATAGGACATTGTTGAACAGTAGACAGAGAGTTAGACCTGGAGTCCCAAGAAAGTTGAATTCAAATCCAACTTCAGATATTTAGTAACTTTGTGACAATGGGAAAAATCACTTATTTTTTTGAGCCTCAGTTTCTTTACCTATAAAATAGAGACCTACCTCACAGGGCTGTGGTGAGGATCAAATGAGTCAATATAAGAAAAACGCTTTGAAAAACCTTAAAGTGCTATATCAATGTGAGCTATTACCCTTATATTTGGAGGCCAAGTGCTGCCTCCCAGAATCTTTTACCTTTAATCCAATTTCCAAATGATGAATCTGAGAGCTCAGCAAAGCCGGTGCTCATGATTGTCCCCAGGGAGAGAACTAATTTCATTCAAGTCTCTTCTAAGCCCCTTTTCTCTTATACTTAGAAAGTATTGTTCACTGTGCATAATCATTCCATCCAATCCAGTGCACAGTTACTGAGTGCCCACTACATACAAGAAGCTTTGCTTGGAACTGTCAAGTAGACTGTATAGAGCCAGAAGACAATGGCATGAATACATATAGTACAAGGCAGAATTGCAAAGTGCCATATACACATAATATATAGATAGATAGATATAGCTATACATACATGTAGATACACATATAGACAGAGTACATATTATACAGTATGTCTATGTATCATGCCAGATATATATATATATATATATATAATCTATAATCTACATATATATAGATAGATGATAGATAATAGCTAACATTTACATAGTACTTAATATGTGCCAGGTACTATACTAAGTGTTTTACAATTATTATCTCATTTGATCCTCACAACCAACCTGGGAAGTAGATAGATAGAGGTGTGTGTGTGTGTGTGTGTGTGTGTGTGTGTGTGTGTGTGTGTAGTGGGGAGGATCAGAGGAAGGAGGAATCACTTTCAACTAAGCTGAGGGAGTCAGGGAAGACTTCATAGATGAGGTGGTATTGGAGCTGGGCCTTAAAGGATAGGCAAGATTTGAACAGGCAAAGATAAGTAAGAAGAATAGGGAAAGAAGAGAGGGGGTCCCATGAAGTACTGGGAAAACTCTAGATTTAGAGTCAGAAAACCTGTTTTAGATCCTGACTCTGCTACTTATTATATATGTAACCACTGATAAGTCACATTTTCCTCTGTGGGTCTCAGTTTTCCTTTATCTCAGATGAAGGATTTAGAATAGATAATCATTAAGGTCTTTTTTAAATCATTAATTGTATGACCCAGGTGGAGTGAACCGAGTGATAGAAGTCATAGATGTTATGGTTAAGGATCAACAGTGTTTGGCTAGAACTTACATCCTGTTTTAGGGAGTCTGTGGGTTGACAGGTCTGGAAGGGTTAAGTCTGAAAGGGCAAGTGAGACTAGGAATGACCAGTACCCAGAAATCAGCCAGAACCAGCAGGGTTAGAGTAAGCCACAGTGAGATATCTAATCAATAATGAATGAAAAAAGAAGTGGCCTGAGATTTAGTAGACCCGACCTCTGGTTCCTGCCACCAATTAGTTCCTGGTCTTGAACAAACTACCCTCCATCTCTTTGCCTCAGTTTTCTCATCAACAAAATAGGGGGTTGGATGAAGGGTTTCTAAGGATCTTTGTAACTCCTACATTTTAAGTTTTACATCATATCATTCTTTGTCCTAAGGTATCTTCCAGCTCTAACAGTCTATGGAATGTTCTGACATCTTATCTTTGAAGGTCTCTTCCAATACTAAAATCTTATGCTCTAAACTTACTTTCATCTCTTATATGTGTGTGTATATATATATATATTATATATACACACACATATATATACATATATACACATGCATATATACACATACACATATATACATTATACATGTATATATACACATACATATGTATGTATATATGCATTATACACGTATATATACATACATATGTATGTATACATGTGTGTGTATGTAGCTCTAATATATGTAGTATGTTCTAACATTCCCTTCCAGCTCTAACGTTGTATGATTCTATGAACTCTGAGCAGGGAGAGTAGTTAGAGAATTATAGCTTACCTTAGGTGAGTGAGAAGTCATTATTTAGTGTTGGGGTTTGGGGGGAAAGGATTAATGTAAAGGGCTTTGAATTTCTACAAGAAATGAGACAATGAACAAATGTGGGAGAAAGATGTATTTTTCATATCCCAACCTCCTATTGCTGTGCTTTGCCTTCTAACGTCATTTGCTGGAGAACTGCTCAGTTTCCATTCTAATGAGGAGTCAGTGGTATTTATGCAGAGCTGTCCTGTTGGCTAATATCTCTACTGATTCTTCAGTTCTGCTGTTCTGTATAGCCAGGAGAATGTCACAGTCCTTGGGAACAAAGACCCTGGACACTTATCCCCTCAGTTGTGGAGACAGAAGCTGCTGCACTGATAGAGGAGGGGAGTACAGATGTTGGGGCAGTGTTGTTGCCCTATGCAGATGTCCAGAGACAGCTTCATGGCCCAATCTACAGGACAGGAGGCAATCAAACGGGTGGTTTGTTCTGAAGGCCCTTTGCCAAAGAGCGGTATTAATCATGTGGCTCTGTGTTTAGTTTGAACTGGTATCATTTTTAATCTATGGATCTATCTGTTCAAATATGCAAGGACATAATCATCATACATTGTATGCGAAGAATGACTCTCTCCAGAGACCCCTGAGTGAGCTACACTGTTGAACCCATATATAGGGCTTGTATAAAGTCACCTTCCCGACTAATAATGCCACCTTACACTCAAATGTCGTGTTACTATTTTCAAATACAATGCAACAACTCAATAGACATTTAGATGAGTTGATGGATCTATGATCTCATGATAGTAAATAACTCTTCTAATGATTCAAATCATGACCCATCTGTGCCTATTTATCTTTTGTGAGTCCTGTCCATTCCTTCTTACAAATTTTCATATGAGATTCACCTAACATGCTGGAGCTTCCCCTTAGATTTCTTGATATTACATGAATGCAATCATAATACAATGGCAAGTTGTTAAAACCTACTGTATGTGGAGTCTGAAGAAATGCAAAGTTTAGACAAAGCTTGGTCTGTAATTTTAAGGATATGATAGTCTAGTAGGGAGATATGATAGAAACATAGAGAGTTATATTATCCAGTACTATAGTATGGGATAGGCCTGTTAGAGAGGTGGAAACAAAGTACTAAGAAAAAACTAAGGAGGAATGTCATGGCCAACCTTAATCATAAACTCTAGATCTGTAGCTTAAAAGGACCTTAGAGGTCATCTAGTCTAACCTCTTCTTCTTACTGATGGGGAAATTGAGGACCAGAGTGATTAAGTGATTCGAATTTATACAGATAATACACAGTAGAGCTATAATTTGAATGCAGAATGTATGATTCCAAGTTCAGGAGTCTTTCCATAGCAGCAGGAAGACTTCCTGAAGGAAAGGATATTAAGCTTTAAAGGAATAGGAATTTAACAAGTGCAGAAATAGGAAAGACATTCTAGGCACAGGGAATATGAGCAAAGGAAGGAACAGAAATGCTACAGCACAGTGTATATTACAAAGGGTCACAGGATCAGAGTGGGAAGGAATCTTGGAGATCAATTGGTTCAACTCTCAAGTGCAGATAAGAAACTTAGGCACAGAGAGATTAGGTAACTTGCTTGAGGTCATATAGAGCTAATAATTAGAAGTACATCAATTCAAACCCAGGTCTTCTGCTTCCAAATCTAGCTTTCTTCAGACCCACATTGGGAATTGTCCAGTTTATCAGATGTAGAGAGTAAGTGGATGAGAATATAGTGTGTGTTGGGTGGTGGTCCCCCAAGAAACCAATCAGTGTCATCAAAGAAAGTTAAAGACAGATAATTGAATAAGGATATGTTGAAATCACTTTTTTTAATTCAAAATAGGTATCTATACCCTGTTATTATACAGTTGTGATTCAAATTCTGGGGATGGAGCAAGCTCAGGGATCCTGGCTAAAAGAGTTGGCCAGCTGAGATGCTCACCAAGGTAAGAGATAGGAAGAAAGGACACTGTGGTCCCTAAAGTGATGAAGGCATGAACTCTCTTGGCTACACGTGTTCCCTATGTGTGTGCCTCATTATCGGTGTACTCTTAGTTTGTGTTCACTCTTTCCACTGATTCTGTGTGTAGTTATGAAAGAATATTTCACAGGTTTATGGGAGGAATGTTGGGTAGCTACTCAATGACTTTGCATTGAGTTAATTGAATCTACTGACTGACTATTAAAATTGGGTACATCTGTGGGGGTTTATGAATTGTAGCTTTAGGAGTTTAAACTCACAAGATACCCTGGTACCTGTGAGAATAGTCACTCCTTTGGGAACGCAGCCTGCAAACTTGTGAGTACCAAGTGAGTGAGGGATCTCAGAAGGTACATTACAGGACATTACATTTACTTGGGTAAAGAAAGCATAGTCCCTTCCATTATTTCAGTGGCCTTTCAAAACAGCCTTGTGACATGGATAACATTATATCTACTTTTAAAACAAGGAAGTGGTGTTAAAATCTAAAAAATAATCAAAGACACTTAGAACATAATCACTAGCTGTTTAGTGTTCTTTCATTTCACAAAAGCCATTTATATACTTATGTATTTACATGTCATGTTCCCTTAGTAGCTATTTTCCATTTTGCCTCTGTGTTCCCAGACCTTAGATAGAACATTGCATTTAGTAGGTGCTTGCTAAATATTTGTTGAATTGGAAAATAGAACATAGAATATCAGAACAAGGAAGCTTTTATAACATAAAAGGTTAGTGCTGGGAGATAAATAAATGAGAATGCAGAAAGTCAGAGTCACACAGTACATTAGAAATCACTGAGTTCACTCCTACCATTTGACAGAAGCAGAAACAGATAGCCAGGGTGCTTCAGAGTCAGTGACTTACCCAAGACAACACATCATGTTAATGGCAGAATCAGTAATAAAACCTCAGACTCCTGACAGCCAGTTTAACATCGTCTCTAGGGCACAATTCAATAGAACAGGAAAATGGGGGGTGGAAGGAATCTGGTCACCCAGGCAGTAAGAACAAGGTCTAGAAGAGAACAGGGTCTCTTGATTTCAAATATTAATCCTTTTTCTGAAATGAGATGGCTTCCTTTATGCCAAGCATCAATCCACACCTGCTTCCTTTCTCCACCCACACAATCCTTCTCAGACTTGCCCCCAGCTTTACTCTTATGAATTAAGCAAAATGAAGAAAACAAAAACAACAACAACAACAACAAAAAGCTTTCCACAGCAGGGCATTCAGAAGTTGGCATCGAATTCATTTTCTGGTCCACAATACATGTTGTCCATTTATTACATTGTGCATACACAATTCCTTTGATCTGTGAGATATCAGCATATTACACGAAGAAGCCAAATTCCCCCTTGGCTTCCAGATGTGGAAACTGAGACTTACAAGTATTGCTTAATAATAATAATAGTAATTCACATCTATATAGTACTCTATAGAATGCTTCCCTAACAATATTCCTGTAAGATAGTATAATTATTGTTCTCATTTTCCAGATGAGGAAAGTGAGTCTTAGGGAAGAGGGTAGGAGAAGTATGTTCCCCCAGGACTCCTGACCCCAAACTTGGTACTCTTTACATTATACCATGTTGTTTCCTTCATGAAGCAATGCCCTGTAATGATGATTCAGCACCCTGGGAGACAAGACCCCTGCCTTCTGCTCCAGCTGTAGTTCAGACAAGTGATTCATCTTGCTTTATAAAAAGATTATATATGATATCTTCATCTCAATCTACTTATCTCTAAAATTGGTATGAAATAGAGTACTTACCTTAACACAGAAAGGTGTTGTGAGATTTAATTAATGTATGAAAGCGCTCTGAGTACATCAGATGAAAGGTACTATATAAAAACAAAGTATTATTATTATTATTATTATTATTATTATTATTATTATTATTATTATTATTACAATTAGCGATTTTCAGGCACTCTCTGCTGTGTTGTGTATTATGTTTTGCCTGAAAGACAAACAACAAACCCCACTAGAAATAATCAATCCAAGACTCAAACATGGATTGTTTCCCAACTGTGTCAGGAACTGGAGGAAGACTGGGATGGATTGAGTAAACCCAGAGAGAAGTCTGGAACAAAAAAGGATACCTTGGGCATCAGTTAGCTATAGTCAGTCTCAGCTGAGATGTAGAAAAACATTGGTTTGGGGTTGGCATGAAGATTCTGAGAACAAACAAATCCCGGAACCTAGGAGTGGGGTATAGCCAGAGACAGGGATGAAATCTTAATGGATGAGTCAAGGGAGTAAGTTCAAGAGAGTAAATCAAGTCACCTGCTAGAGTATGATGTGAAGAAGGTAGACTGGAAGAAGAGAAAAAAGGCTACATTAGAGAGTGGCTGGAATAACAATGAGAAGAAAAGAATTGATGTTTCCATGAATAATCAGATTTATCTACAGATGCATTGTTAGTCTGAAAAATACAGCACATAGTCAGGCCTCGAAATTTAGGAGAGGCATTGTGTTGTAGTGGAGAAAGAGCTGCCTGGCCTTGGAGTCAAGATGACTTAGATTTAATTTCTGCCTCTTACACATCCTGACTATGTGACCCTGAGCAAGTCACTTAAACGTCCCTTTGTTCTATCTTGGAGAGCATTTGTTGATCTGCTTTGGAAGAGGGATTTTTTTTTCCCCTTTTCTGAGAAACTCCCTGTATCAATGAAGTCACAGCTCTAGACAAAGAAAAAAAATCCGATTTAGTGGAAACAATACTAGTTTTGGTATCAGACAACCTGGATTATAATCCTGACTCTCCCACTTGCTACTTGTCTGACTTTAGGCAACTCATTTCCTATCTATGTACCCTCAGTTTCTTCATTTGTAAAACAAGGGGTTTAGGAGATACCTAACTCAAAATCCTATGAGTGTAATGCTAATGTTTTTAAATCTAATTTCCCAAAGCAGCACTTTAACACATATCAACTCATTTGATCCTCACGGCAGTCCTGTGGTATAGCCAGGACAGAAGAGGAAGCAGCACAGTTGTATGAAAGTATCAGCATTTATATAGTGTGGTATAGAGGCAGATGGTGGTGCAGTGGATAGAGCGTTGGGCCTGGACTCAGGAGTTGAAATCTTGGCTCAGATACTTATTTGTTGTGTAACCTTGGGCAAGTAATTTAACCTTTGTTTGTCTTGCTTTCTTCGACTGTAAAATAAGGATAATAATAGCACCTATTTCCCAGTGTGGTTGTGAGGCTCAAATGAGATGCATTAATGATGGATTGCGTCTATTACTATTATATAGCGCTTTAAGGCTTACAAAGCACTTTAGATATTTTTTTTTCATTTCATCATCATAACAATCCCTTGAGGCAGGTGTGATTACCTTCTTTTTACTAATTAGGGAACTGAGGCTGAAAGAGATTAAACTACTCACTCAAGTCTTCTACTCTATCCACTGCACCACCTAACTGCCTGTAATATAGGAGGGCTAATATGGTGATGTAGGGAGATTCTTAGGCTAGGAGTCAGAGAACCTGGGTTCTTGCTCTTATGCTGCCACTTACAGTGTGGATCCAGCAAGTTTGACCAAGACATTTTGCTTCTCTCTAAAATGAAGAGGCTAGATTACCTCTTCGAAGTTCCTTCATTTGACAAATAAGGAAACTGAGGCTCCAGAGAGATGAAGTTGTTATAGAATGACCTGCAAACGTTAATCATTGTTCAAACAAAGGACTGTGTGTGTGTGTGTGTGTGTGTGTTTCAGCTCACATCCTTTTTTTTTTCCTTTGTCCAGAATGGGGTCCTGACTTTGCTCTGTCTGCAACTTCCAATTTTAGGTAGGCCCAGGGTCTCAGGCCCAGCTCTCCTCTCTATCCCCCAAGGGCAGAAATAGCTGACATATACCTGAACTGAAATAGAGACTTTGGCAGATAAATACTTTCGCTCAACACAGTCAAAGAAACTCCCCTGTGGGCAATTTTATGCTCAGCACATCCAGGCCTACATTCCCCTATCCCCTCTGGTCTGTCCCTTAGCAGCCATATCATAATATCTGCCATGGTGAGTAACAGCCACACTCACTGTGTCTTCACACTGGTGGGAATAGTCCAAGATATCCTCTGAGAGTTGGCGCCATATAGTATCCACAGCTGAGCCAGGGATGGGGAAAGTTACACTGAGGGCTGGGGTTTTATTCAGCTGTTCTCCACCCTGATTAATTTTCCAGCTAATGACTCTCCAGACATAGTGATGTACGGTGCTCTGTCAGTGACAAAAAAAATTGAACTTTTACTAATTAAATAGAACATCTTCATGCGGTGAAAGGTTTTACAAACGAAAGTAACTCACAAAGAATTATGTTGGCAGGAGATTACCACCAAAACCATCTCAGAAAGGCCAAGGACTGATGAAAGGAAAGACCCAAAAAGGAGAGAGACAGAGAGAAAGGCTCAGGACATTTATATCAGCCGCCAAGTTAATGTTTTACTCTAAAGTGCAATCTAGTCCATCTGGCAGAGGGCAGACCTTTCTCATTATGCTAGACTCACCCTCTGTCACACTTATAGCTAACCACAAGGAAAAGTAGGAAGGCAGCTCACACCTCAGGAATATTCACTGAGGCATAGATGTAAAAATCACTGAATTTCATGTCACAAATCCTGAGTTCATGTGGGCATAGTAGTGGTTAGAAGGTAAGCTTCAGTCAGAAAGACTTGGGTTTGAGTCCTGTCTCTGACACTTACAAATGTGCTTAATGAATGACCTTGTGCAAGTTACTTAATGGCTCAGGACCCAAGGGTCTAAGGCTCTATAAACCAGATGTCAATTTGTATCAGTAGAGGCAGTTCCTATGCCAATTAAATCACACCCCAAAACAAACAAACATACCTGTGGGCAACTGACTTCTCTAAATTTCTATCTTGGTAAAATCAGGGTATTGGGTTCGATCATCTCTAAATTCCTTTTAATGTTATCATTATCATTTTCTTTCTCCCCTTGGTATTACTCTGGGTGGTCCCATCATTAAAAAACAAGCAAATAAACAAACAAACAAAAAAAAAAACTATAAGATTGACCTCTTGAAGTCCAAACGTGGTTGTAGAAACTAGATGCTAGAAACCATAGTGATTTCAAAACTTTGGTTTAGTTTCCTGAAGCAGGTAATTTTGTCCAAAATACAGCTAGGTCTAGATTAGTATAAATAATGAACCTACTGAAGTAGTCAAATATATTTGAATTTACACTATTCAAAGTTATAATTATGTAAAATAAAGTAACTGGTTCCAGCTATTGAATTATATAGTACGAATTCAAATAATGCTACTACTTCAGAGGATTCATTATTTACCCTAATTGAGGCCTAGCTGTGAACTCTTTGAGTATCATAAGCCATTGGTTTGCCTATTCTGTTACAACAGATATATGACTACACAATGACAGATAAAAACTTAGGTTAATCTTATCTTCAAATGCCTTCTGTGAAGGCTTTCCTGACTATCACAGGTCAAGATGACTTTTTCCTCCAAGAAAAATGAATCTTTGGTTCTTAACAATGTCTTGTGGAATCCCTTATATATTGTCTTATATTTCTATTTAGCCATTATATTGTTGTGTAAATCAGACATGTGTTAACATTTTATCTCCTTAACTAAAGGATTGGGACCAAAACTAGTAATTTGCCTCTTCTCTTGCATCCTTCCACAGAACTTTGTACTCTGTAGCTACTCAAAAGATGTTGAGTGCTGAATGACAGAATGTGGCAACTTATTATTAGAATATCATGACCTCAATTGCCAGATTCATAAGGGATTAGTACTCTGATGGCTTCCCTTTGGATGCAGTGATATCACCACCCATGTTTTAGGTGTATGCTGGGCCTTAAGACCTTTAAGGGCTCATAGTACAGTCCTCTGCACAAAACTCTGTAGGGGACATAGATGGCTCAAGGGAACAAAAAACACAGAAACAAAGGAGAAGAAATCCAGTTAACCAGACTCAATTGAGCTATATTACTTTCCTAGAGGATTCTCTAAAATGTTTCCTCCTCTCCCAGAAACATACTCAGATCAGAAATATGAGACTCAGTTTGGAAACATTAGCCCAGAAGCCCAGCCTAATAGCTTTTGTAAGCCAGGTAATAACAGCTAAAGGAAGAGAAGAAAGTCTGGCACCTTCTTTAGGGTCATTGGCAACAGCTTCCCATTTGTGGTGACATTAATTTTCAGATGTTCTCAATTACTAAGCCTGTTTCTACCCTAAGACAAGTTTCTATCCCAAGACTTAATAAATGTTTGTTGAATTAAAAAATGATGAGCTTGTACCTCCCCTCCAGAGGGAAAATAATGTTTATGAACCTTTCCTTCTCTACTTTTCTTCCTCCCTTCAGCATTTATCCAATATTATCCCAGTAAAGCCTCTTATGGTCTCTTCCAACTCTGAAATTCTATGTTACCATTATTCTAGTTCCTTTCCATTTGGAAATTCAGCTCAGTTCTTCTCAGAGGCCACATGCAAGGAAATCTGGATTTAATTTTTGTTTGGGCTCAGTCACGAAATCATATATGACCTTGGATAAGTCCCCTCTCTAGGCAACAATATATTCTGTAATATAAAAGAGTGGAGCTAAATTACCTCTAAGGTTCCTTCTGTTTCTAAACATTACGGTACTATTTTAAGTCAGCCCCTTTCTTGGGCCTCAGTTTCCTCCTCTGTTAAATGAGAGGGCTGGACTTAATGATCTATGTAAGATCCCTTCCAGCTTCACCATTTAAATGATTCCTCTTTGTCTTGCAGCAAGATAATCTCCTAGAGACATTGTCTTATGGAACATAAAACTTTGTGGTATTTTAACCAGAAAACCTACTTTAAAATATTGAAATGACTCATTAAACATTTTTTTTTCAGCTCCTTGTTAAGAAATAAGGAAGGCAGCCTAGTCTGACTGAAAGGTCCTGCAAGAGCTTTATATTTGGAAAGGGCTATGGTTTTGCATAGTATGAGTTAGGTTCAGAGAAGACATAGCATTAAGAGCTCTGGCTCTGACTCACTGTGTGATATTGGGTAAGTTGCTAACCCTCTATGTGCCTCAGTTTCCTCTAGAGTCAGAGAATTGGACTGATTCTAGAATTTAAATCTAGGACCTAGGACTTTATTTATTTAACATTTTGATACATATTTCAATATAATTGGTTTTCTTTGTAATCTTTTTTGAATGATGAATGTTGCATGTTGATGCATGTTACATACAACATGATTTTGAGAAAGGATTCATAAGCTCCTCCAAACTGCCAGAGGTGTATATGACACACTAAAAACACTAAGAACCCCTGGACTAAATAATCTGTACGGTCCTTTTTCAACTCGAAAGTGTTATAAGTTCAAGAATTCTCCAACTTCTCTCAAACTGTCAAACTTACCTTCCCCACTTCAGGAATGAAGGTTGATGCAAATCAGACCAAATTCCCATTCCAAGAATCATTCTACATTCTGTTACCTACTACTTTATGCACTTCTCTTGAAATTCTCAGTATTGGAAAATTCTGGATGGATATTCTTTTCTGTTCAGAAGAGAGCCATAGGCTTAGGGAACATTGGAGCTAGTCGGGCTTTGGAAACCTTATAGCCCAAACTTAAATTCACTGGATGAGAAAATTCAGGCCCAGAGTGGTAAAATGACTCATCTAAGGTAGAAAGTGGCATAGCCAGGATGCCAACCCAGGTCATCTGTCTTTAAATCTAGTATTTGTTGTACTATTCCAGGTTTCCTTGCTTTGGATCCCTTGTGTGTCAGGGCAAACAAATCCACTGCTGACAGTCTACTCACCCAGGCTCCCATGTTTCATGAAAGTCTTATGTTTTGTAATGCATAGGCTATGTTTGCTAAGGCTGCTCATTTTTAACATAATAATTTCTACACACCCTAAGATTATCTGCTACCTTCTTCTCTCTCTCACATCTCTGACACAATCACCCAAGCCTCCTCTCTTATTTTCTCTCCATTACCATTTAATATATTATATATTGATTATAATAATTGAGATATTATTTTGCCCACAGGTCTGGACCTTAATGACACTCTAAAATAAAGTCAAACTTTGTCTTTAGTGCACTTCCTTTTTTTCCACATTTCCTTTAAAAAAAATTCAGTTCCAAATTCTCTCCTCTCCACTCCCTCCTCTACCCATTGAGAAGGCAAGAAATGATAACCGTTATACCTATGAAATCATGCAAAATGTTTCCACATTAGTTATGTCGCGAAAAGTGAGAAAAAATAAAGAAAAAATAGCTTTGCTCTACACTCAGAGTTCATCAGTTCTCTCTGGAGGTGGATAGTATTTTTCATAATGAGTCCTTTGGAATTGTTGTAGATCATTGTATTGCTCAGAGTGACTGTCTTTCACATTTGATTATAGTTACAATAATCACTGTTTCACTAGCAACTGTACATCAATTAACAATTGCTATTATTGTGTACAATATTCTCCTAGTTCTGCTCACTTCACTTTGCAACAGTTCACATGTCTTCCCAGGTATTTTCTGAAACCAACCCCTGTAACATCGTACATATTACCATAGTATTATATCACAACAATATACCATATTCCCTTTCCAGAAAGTTGCCTAATTTCATCATATATCCACAGTGACTGCTAAGCTCCTTCCTCAACCCTCAAATATCTCACTTTCCACACCTTGTCCATAACTTTTTTTTCCCCGACAAAAACCATCAGACCTATACTCCATTTCATCAGCCTCTACTCTCTATTTTCTAAGTGAATCAGATAAACTTAACACTACTAATGTGCCTACTAGTGGTTTAATGTACCATCTTTACAGTAGCAGAGTGTTAGAAAAGAAAGAACTTTAGAAAATAGACACAGAATATCAAAGCTAGAAGAAACATTAGAATATAGATTTCTAGAATGTAGACTATATAATTTCAGGGTTGACAGAAGTCTTCCATTTTCTCATCTGACAAATGAGGAAATTAATTTTAGGACAGAATAGTCTTGTTGAGAGAAACTAGACATAAAAAGTCTAAACTCTTCATTTCCTCTCTACTTTCTCTTCATAGTTTATTGGCTTAAAAGACCAGATAATTGTTTACATTTCTTTTGGCTTCTTCACCTGTTCTTCCCCTCATTTTGGTTTTAAGTGATGTTGGAAGGAGAATAAGAACACCTGTTCCTATTCTTACATTTCTTCATCTGTCTTTCATGCCAGCACCTGAACATGACATCTACTGATAACTCACCCCAAAGATCGCTAACTGAGGTCATTTCTATACTAGCTCACAGTTGTTGCCATGGGAACTGTGATGTCATGACAACAGGACTATGAGTTCTGGTGATAGTATGAGATGATAGGATTCTTCTAAACAAGGATGTAAATTTCACGAAAATATGGAACCCTAGAACTTTGAATTGGATCTAGTCCTGACCAAATATGATGAGTATGTGTATATATCTATATATATATACATATATATAGATAGATATACATATACACACATACACACACATACATATATATATATATATACAGAGAGACAGAGACAGACAGAGAAACAGACATATAACCACATGTATGTCCATGTATAGTTGTTGAGTTGTTTATTCATGTCTGATTCTTTGTGACCATAATGCCCATGGGGGTTTCTTGGCAAAGGTACTGGAGTGATTTGCCATTTCCCTCTCCAGTGGATTAAGGTAAACAGAGGTTAAGTGACTTGCACAGGGTCATACTGTTAGTAAGTGTCTGAGGCTGGATTTGACCTCAGGTCTTCCTGACTCCAAGTCAAGCCTCTATCCACTGAGCCACTTAGCTGCCTGTAAAGACATCTGCTTATCATCATAATGACAAGACCTAGTAATGAAAGGACCTGAGAGATCATCTAATCCAACAATATCATTTTACAGATAAGGAAACTGAATTACAGAAAAAGGAAGTGATTTGACCAGTCATATAGGAATAAAAATACAGAGCTTGATTTCAAGACCAGATCCTCTACTTCCATTCATCAATTCATTCTATTCATTGATTTGACAAGCATCCACATAGCTCCTACTATATGGCAGGCACTTGGAAATACAAAGACATAGAGTTCATGAGCAACAGGTATTTATATTCCACTACAGATTCCCAGGGGTAAAAATACTTAGGGGTCCCTGAGGGTAATTGATTATGTATTGTGTTTTTAAAGGGTCCTAAGGCAGCCAAGCCTCCAACAGATGGATGCACAAATATAGTCTGAAATAAGCATAAAAGACACACACTCACAACAAATGAACTGGAAATTAGTACAGGAATAGAAATCAACAGACAAATTTATGTTCCTCCAAACCCTAACTTATCTTTCCTGGTCTTTCAGATGCTTAGTTAATCTGCAGGAATTGATGACACTGGTGGACAGTAGGAGACAATTATTCATATACTAGAAAGGGGGGGTGGGCAGGAAGGAGAAAAGGTTGGTGGAGCAGCTGGATGGTGCAAATAGCGAAAAATTCATTTTGCCCTGAATAAAATCTGTTCTACATGAATCCATTAGCTAACACTAGTTACATGGGACTGTAGTCTGATTGATATACACTGGCAATGAGAGCAGCTGGGTGGGGACAATCCAAACTGAGTCGAAATAGTAGTGAAATAATCACAGAGAGCCATGATAGGTCTTGGAAAAGAGAATGAGGGTTGAGATTAATATTGGCAGAAAAAGAATGAATTGGAATGCACATACTTCTCCAGACATAGAATTGCTCACCTGTGAAATCCACTAATGTGTTTTTAAATTTTAATTGGTAGCCATTATAGGCATAAGCACACCATTAAGCTGATCACCTTGAACTGCAGTCCAAGAAGATGAAGGCCAGGGGGAAGTATACTAGCGAAATATGGAGTAAACATTATGAAACATTACGGCCTCCATTTTGGTCATTCCATACTGTAAGATAAACTGAGAATTACTGGTATGCCTCACCTGTGTGCTTCTGTTTCCTTTTGTCTATGAGCAATATCTATGGGCTGAGGCTACTCAAATCCGGTAATAGATGTAAGACAGCATTAGAAATCACATCTGCTGGAGGATCAGAACTCACCACCCCTTCTCATTAGAATGGAGGCTGCTAATTCTTTGACCTTCTGGATTCTGAATGCTTCCTGCATAGACACATACACAGTAAGCTAGGTGGTACAGTAGATAGAGCACCAGACCTGAGTCAGGAAGCCCTAAGTACAAATATAGTCTTGGACAATTACTGGCTTATAACTTTGGGTCAGTTATTTAACCTCTATTTGCCTCAGTTTCCTCATCTGTAAAATGGGGATAATAATAGCAACAGGGTTGTTGTGGGAAATAAATAGGATAATATTTGTAAAGAACTTAACACAGTGTAACACATAGTAGGTACTATGTGAGTATTCCTTATTAATATTACTATCTATGACTAATATATAATTAAATTTCGAATGACCTGCAAGGGACTTTTGTTCTCCCAACAAAAGGGACTTTTTGTTCTCCTCTGTCTTCTCAACTCACGTTGTTAGAATAGAGAATTTAGAACATAGAAAATAAAATGTTAGAATTATAAGGTTGCCACATGACTCAAATGAAGTAATGCTTGTGGAGTGCTTTATAAACCTTAGAATGCTTTATAAATGTCAGCTGTTATGTTCTAAGGTACTGTTGTCCCCATTTTACAGATGAAGAAAAGGAGGCTCAGTCTTGTCCATGATGACTCTGCCAGTGCCAGATTGAAACTCAGCTTCACCTTAATTCCAGGACCGGTACTCTTTCTACTGTAGAATATATGCTATAGAAGCTCAGGTCGAGGAGATATGTTTATGATCTGGAATGGTAAGGAAAGGCTTTTCATATATGGTAGCCTACACATTACAGGATACTTCTCTAAAACAGAGATGGAAGAAAAATGTGGCCAATTCAGCTGCGGTGAACATATTAATCACCATAGGCTCGGGTGTCTTCAGTTTCTGAAACTTTCATATCACATAATTGCAAACTTGGAACCTGCCCTGGTGACAGTTTATTCTTCTTCCACTTTATTGGAATGAACAGTATCTCATTCTCCTTTGATTGTGGCTCACACACTTGCTCACCTCTGATGTTTATTCAGAGAAATTAAACACACCAAATATTATCATTCAGAGGTTATTGTGGGATTAGAAAACTGGCAGGCTGCAGAGATGAGGGGAGCTCCCACTATTTCAAAAGGAGAACACACACTCTGCAGGGCCACTCACTTCAATGACACGCTGCCAAAGGCTGAGCAAACTGCTCCACTCTGAGCTTCTCAATTGCATCACACAACCTTGGTTTTTATCAGTCCAGCAGCATGATTCCATGCCAGGATTATTCTGTCTGCTGAGCACCACAGACTGAATCAATCATATAATGATCAAATCTCTAATCTGTTCTGTGCAGATAAATTCTGTTTCTAGATGACCCCTGAGTTTTAGTCTTGATTTTACCGCTAACTTGCTGTGTGACCTTGAGAAACTCACTTCTCCACCATGATCCTTAGTTTCTTCCTCTGAATGACAAGGGGCTTGGGCTAGAGAATTCCTTCCTGATATAATAATCTATTAATATATGATATATAAGAATATGGGACTGGCAATAGATTATGTGTCTGTTGTCCAAAGACTATGTGCCTAGACAAAGCTGGGGTGCCCCAATGCCAGTTTAGCTGTGATTTTTTGGCCACAACAGTTCAAAGAGAACGTTCTATACCATAGAAGAGTAGCTGTCTGTATCTGTGGAGAGAGTAGCCAGCATTTCTATAGTGCTTTTAGTTTACAAAACATTGACATATAAATGACATCCCAGATTCAATAAATTATTAAAATAAGATTCCTTCCTGTGGGCCCAGCAGGAATTTGAGCCCACAGCATCCCTCCCAACCCACCACTCTCCACATCGTCTGCACCAGCTCTAATCTGTAGGCCCAATAGGTGCAGGCATATTGGGAAGCCCTCGAGTCTCAACCTTCCTGCCAATCAATGCTTCTTTCCCCTTTCCTCTTCAGGACTGGACACTGATTACCCTACCCCCATCCTCACTCTTATAGGAAGGAACCCAGAGTCACAACTGTACCTGAACCTTCCAAACTACTCCCCCCTCCCCACTAATCCTCCCATCTCCCTTGCTCCTTTACCATTAATTCCCTTCAGACATTGCCTCTACAATCTAAGGACTCCTGAACCTCTACCATTCAGCCTCAGCTCACTTTCTGACCAATCAGGCCCCCTTCCATCCACCTTGCAGCAAAAAGAATCTATTCATGTTGTATCTCCCAATCGGAATATGAGTACCTTGAAAGCAGAAACTGTCTGGCCTTTCTGTTGGTATCCCCATGTACAGTGACACATAGTAGCTCTTAACATTTTTTTTTCATTTGTTCATTAATTCATTAATTCAAGATCTTAAAAGGAAAAGAAGTTACCATTTTCCCTGGGAATTATAAGTCCTCAAAAGCATGGAGGAATTCTAGCACATAAAACTAAAGGGAGAGACAGATTTTAAATAATGATGAAGAAATTTCATAACAGAGCTTAAGTTTTCAAGATTTGGAGTTGAAAGGGATCTAAAGGATCATGGGATTATATATCTGGAGTTGCAAGAGATCTTAGAGGCAAAGATGATCTAACCCAATTACATAGTTTTACAGAGGATGAAACCAAGGCCCAAAGAAAGGAAATAACTTAACCAGTGGACTCCAGCTCATTCTGTAAATTAACAGTCATGATTCAATAGCAGCAGCAGCAGCAGCAGTAGTAGTAGTAGATAATGTTGATATAGTACTCAGAATGTTCCAGACATTATGCTAAATGCTTTCTTTACAAATATTACCTCATTTCATGCTCATGACAACCATGAAAGGTAGATGATACTATTATCCCCATTTTACAGCTGAGGAAACTGAGGCAAATAAAGGTAAGTGACTTGCCCAGGGTTACAGGAGTAGTAAGTATCTGAGGCTAGATTTGAACTCAGACCTTCCTGACTCAGGTCTGACACTCTATCTAGCACACAACCAGCTGAGTTTATGTATTAGGCCTTCTAACATTAGGTGTACTGCTCTTTCCCAAGACACTTCATTGCCACTGAGTAGCAATGAAATGAATGGTCTTATGAGCTAGTGAGCTCTTCACTACAGGACCAATTAAATAGCAAGTTGAGTGGTTACCTGTCAGAGATATTTTAAAAGGGGTTCCCGAATTTGGGTAGGAGATAGGGCTAGAGGAGCTCTGAAATACATTCCCCAGCTAACAATGAGGACAACTATGATGATGATAATGACAATAATGATAACAATAATAACACATTTCTGAATTATCCTGGGAAGACAGACAATATCATACTTTATTCTGAGGGTTGACCTTTATAAAACTCAATTGTAACCCTCACATCTGAAGCTTTCTTCTTACATGAAGGGCACAGGTACTTCTTGGTGACCTCTCAATTTTCTGGTTTATTGCCCCTGCCCACATTAATCTTGGTAATGTCGTAGCTGTCATTCACTTAGGAGTATCTGTTAGGTCCCCTTACAAACACATGGGTTTGCAAGGCCTAACATATAAAACGGTTTGGTTTTATAAATTAATGATCACAGAAAGGAGCCCAACAGAGAGTGAAGAGCATTCCACCCATCCCCACCAAAAGGGCAACTCTCTCCCCAGACTTGTATCATGTTCGTGATTACTTCCTTGGGTGAAGCTTTAGAAGTGACATGCCTAGGGTTTATTGCCCCTTGGCATTTCACCCTCTAAATTCCACTGGACCCTGCAGATCCCAGCAAATTGTGGTCAGTCCGTGTAGGAACCACTTACTTTCTTCAATAGCTCTTCTTCCTGGAGCACGTTTGTTTTCTGTAGCTCTGCCTTTGCTGACATGTGCAATTCTATCATTTTCCGGGGCATAGTTGTTGTGTCCCTGGGCGACCAGTTCTCTCCTAGGGGACTGGACCATATGGAAGAAAAGTTCAAAATCATGCCATAGAGCATGACAAACTTAGAGCCAGAGTGATTCTGTTCCCATGACAATATATCTCATTTATAAAGATGTTTGTCACAGCCTCTGTCTTTTCATACTAAAGGACTTTCAGAGCACTCTTGAAATGAGTATCACCTGCTTTCCACTCCAGGTTGGTTTAGAATGAGTCAATATTGTTTGCCTTTGGCATCTGGGAGGCATGTCTTCCAATGGACATGGCATCTCCTTTTGAGTGTTGGGCTTGAAGAGGGCACCCCTAGCCTTTCCTAACCTGTCTTTATCTCCTGTTATCCACCAGGGAAATGTACAAAGTTATTCAAATGACCTTGGAGCCACAAAAGGCATACTGGAGAGACAAAGCTATCATCATTGACACTTCTGACACTGACCTCTCTTTTTGAGCCAAGAAGATTTTGAATCCTTGGTATATCTGCTTGCAAAAGTTTACAGCCCCCACTGTTATCTCCCTACTCTGAATCGCAACATTTAGAATGCCAATATGACATTTAAAATTGGCTATATACTATTCTGTGTTCTGCTCACTGTGTTGTAACCAAGCATCGATGAACTAGGAAATGATAGGGAAAAGTTTTAGTTCTTCCTTTTCCATGGAAAAGTCATGTAACTTTGGTCTAGTTTGTTCACATGTCCATGCTTCGTTTTCTACCTCTGCAAAGTCAGAGATTGATTGGAAAATCTCTAAGTACACTTCCATCCCTGGTATTCTCTCTAGAATATTATAGTTGAAGCTTCACTTCAGCACCAAAGTTTTAGGATTCTCTCATTCTAACTGGTCCACACTTGGCAATGACTTCTCTTAAAAAAAAGTTGCAGGAAAATTTAACCCCAAATCCTTATTTCAAACTTTCTCTGATTATACATCTTTACCACTTCAAAGTATTTTTTACATAGACACATACCACTTAAAACTGCCAAGAGTCTAATAAGAGCTGAAGGAGGAAAAATCAGAATTTATCCACTCATTCAGAAACTGAGTGAAAAAAATCAATCACAAAGGACAAAGTGTTGGAGGTGATGATATATGCATCCAAGAAGATAAGCGTTTATGTGTTTATATGTGTGTATGTATATATATATATGTGTGTGTGTGTGTATTTATATATGTGTGTGTATGTGTATATATATATATGTGTATATATATGTATAATAGTTGTATTGATATGTACAGAGATTGCTAATGGAACATATATGCATGTTGTTCAGATTCTACAAGTATGCATCCCACAATTACATCTCAGAAAAGTGCCTGAACTTTGATGGCTAATTTCAAGCTGTGAGTAGCTGAGGATTGGTATGTTTCTGGGAGAAAACCTGCACAGAAACCAAAGTGACTTCGTTGAAGTTTCATGAGCTGGTAGTGGAAGGAAAGCTTCTGAAATTCACAGGCTTCTGGCCACCAACCTTCTCTGAGGGGGAAAAATAATTAGCTCAGGTCCCTTAATCTCTGTCTTTTCTTATGAAGCAGAACACCTGCTGCTTTCACCAAGGTCCTTCCTACAACATCAACTCTGCCAAACAGTGAGATTGTATTTAGGGGGCTTCAGAAAGCACTGGCGGTTTCTTGCTTCCGGCAAAGGGAAGCAACAGGAACTCGGATGTCAAGTAGGGTAAAAGAGAGGATAGCAGAGATTTTTTTTTTCCTTTCCCATCATGTCCAGGCCCTTGTGAAATGCTTGTTTGTGCTAAAATAGCAGGCCATCTGTTGTGTCTAGGGATGTGGTACAGTAGAAAGGTCTGAGCATAGAGGAGAAAATTCAGAAAAGCAGAATTATAGTTTTGAGGTCCAGAACATTCACTCTTTGAAAAGCATTCTGGAGGTTGAAGAGAGGACAAAAAACAGTATTAGTTATTTGCCCTTTCTGGTCACACAGATGCCTAGATACTTGGAAGCATCTTTGGAACCAAAATGTTAGGATGTTAAAAGTGGAATACAATAGTTGGGAGGAAATTAAGAATAGGAAATGATAAAGCATAGACCAGGCATGGGGAACCTGTGGTCTGGAGGCCACATGTGGCCCTCTAAGTCCTCAAGCACGGCCCTTTGACTGAGGAGGCCACAGGTTCCCCACCCCTGGTAGACTATCAGAACTGGAACCTTAGCACACAGATTATTAGAACATCTGACCTTACTATTTCTCGCATGTGGCATTTCATTTCTCATCTGTATGCATTTGAAAGTACTGGTTATCTTCCACATCTACAGTGGACACCTTTTTAATCTCTATTTTTTTAAATCCCTAGTTTCCTACTTCAAGTTTCTAGTTCTAGTGACATCCTTTGTAATTCCCCTGTTGCTGATGTGTTCCTAACGCTTTGTTTTTATTTTCAATCTGATTATATGTATATACATGTATGTGTGTGTGTGTATATATACACATATATGCATATGCTATTTTCCTGAATATAAACTTCTTAAGGGCAAAAACTATTTCATTATGGATTTGTATTTTCATAACCTAGCATGGTACCTGGCACACAGTATATGTTGAACACTTGATTGGTTGATAGCCTCCAAAACTTTGGAGCTACAAGGGATCTTAGAACATAGAATGATTGTACTGGAAAGGATCTTACAACAAAAATGTTAGAACACATTCTGCCAAATATAAAATGCTCTAGAGACAATCTAGCTCAGGGGTGGGGAACCTGCAGCCTTGAGGCCACATGTGGCCCTCTAGGTCCTAAAGTGTGGTCCTTTAAATTCAAACTTCAAAAAACAAATACCCTTAATTAAAAGATTTGTTCTGTAAAACTTGGACTCACTCAAAAGGTCACATCCAAGGAAACATGTGGCCTCAAGGCAGTAGGTTCCCCATCCCTGATCTGATTCAACCTTTTCATTTAAGGTCAAGAGATGGAAAATCCTAAGGTTGTAGAGTCACACCACCATTTGCAACCCTGTACTGCTTCCACCTCTGGGTTTGCCTGGGAAGGCTCTGATTTGTCCTTGAGTCCACATGTGATCAAGATCTTCTCTGGCTATGGCCCATATCTTCTAGGTAATATGTATTTTCATTAGGTACTCCCTTTTATAGGAAGTAGGGGGAAAAGATGATAGTGATAATGATTAAAAATCACCTGTCACAATCTGACTGCAGTATCAATATCCAGAGAAGCCAAAGAGTAAGTCAGCATCACCAACAGAATCAGGTTGAAGAAAGAGGGGATATTTAGCCTAGAGAAGAGAACTTTTGGGAGCAGTAAGGAATAATGACTATCTTCCAGTATTTAAAAATTGGTCACATAAAAAAGAGATTAAATTTGTTTAGTGCACTACAGACAGTAGAACAAGGTCTTGGGTGGGGGAGGGGGTGGGAGTTCAAGTTACCCTCAATTTTAGGAGAAGTCTCCTGACGATCAGAGCTCTTCAACAATAGAATGGCTTCCCTGAAGAGAAAGTGAATTTTCATTGAAATCACTGGAGGTCTTCAAGCAGAGGCTAGATAACCATTTTTCAGGGACATTATGTAAAGGATTCATGCCTTAGGCATGAGGTTGGATGACATGACCTCAGAAAGCCTTTCTAATTCTAGGATTCTATTATTTCAAATCTGGGCCAACTAACCTAAGTTGTCACTTGCCTTGGGTAGGTCAATACATGGCTCTGTTTTTATTTCTTATTTTTTGAGCACAAGAAAGTAGAAGTCTCTTGACCCTGACCTGATGTCTTCCCCTCTATTGCTCATGCAGTGTCAAGTAAACCCACTTGAATTCATTTGAATAAGAAGTGTATTTCTTCAATTTTATAATTGGCTTCTGTCTACATACAGGACATTATTCGTTTATGCCCATCTTTGTACCACAGATATAGGAAGATTCTCTTTTATTTCATACCCCAAATCAATCTCATCCTCAACTTCAAGGGGAGAACAAGGCATGGAGGTAGAATAAAGAAATATAACACAAAGTCAAGAAGTCAGAAAGAGCAGAAAGAAAAAAAAAATAGACTTCAAGTTTATTGTACTACTCAAAAGAAAATACCAGATTCTTTTTGAGAATTAAAATGACATTCCCTGGCTGCCTGTGTCTCCTGCTGCTTGTCAATAATCCTATTCATCCGACAAATATTACACCTGTCTGCCAGATCTCTAATGTGACAGGTAGTTGATGTCTGAAAGTGCTATTACTTTCAACTACATATCATATTTAATTTATTACAAAACCACTGTTACTTCTTTTATTGATGAACTGTACAGTGTGAAATGATTATTTGTTAAAGATTTCACTGTTGTAAAAAAAAAATTATAGCTCCAAAGAATGTCTCTGAAGGCATTTGCAAGAAGAAACTCAAGAAAGAACTGGGAGCTCACAGTGCAATACATACTTTCTATTTCCTCTCTCATCTCTTGCCTCAAGCAGACCTGATGACCTTTTCCCATTTACCTTCATAGAAATGGGTAGCATACGTTTTAACACTGTGAGGACTTAAGATATATCACAGTGTGTCAGACCAATGGGTCTAAGATTCTAGGTATTTAGTTTAACCCCTAGAATATTAGAGTTGGAGGGGATCTTTAAAGATAGAATGTTAGAACACAAAACACAAAATGCCTGATCTGGAAGAGTCCTTTGAGGACACAGAATGTTAGAAGAAAGAATATGGTATATTAGAGTTGGAAAGGACCTTAGAAATGTTAGAACAAAAATAGAGAATGTTACAGCTGATAAGTTTATCTCATAGATAACCTAATCCAGCCTTCTAATTCTCTAGATAAAGAAATTATCCAAGAGATATGACTTGGCTAAGGTCACATAGCCCATTGATATTAGGACTCAGACTATAACCAACTTTATTGGTCCTGAACCTGATTCAGTCTTATCTTTGAAAGTTATACCTGAGTTATAGATATATAGTTACCTACAGGTGGATTATATATTTGTCTCTACATTTTCTGGTATGTATGGCAAAAAAGAGAAGCACTAAGTATTTTAGAATCATATAGTTTTGCTTTTCTGAATGGAGAAATTTTCTTGGAACTAAACTCAAGAAAGAGTTGATAGCATAGATCCTTAAGAGCCACTGAGACATTGTGGCAGAAAGAGCATTGTAAGCTTGCATTCTGTGATAATTAGGTTGGTAACACTGGGCAAGTTATTTCCAAAAACTGGACACCAGTTTTTCTCTCTATAAAATGAGGGAGTTAGATTAGATGATCTATCTCTAGGGCCTCCTTCTAGCTATGACTCTTTGTATAAAGGACATTAACTAAACAGTATGTTCAACTAGAGCTTTACAAAAGCAATGGAAATAGTCAATAAGAATTTCTTAATATTAATGCACCCTTTCTGTGCCAGGTACTGTGCTAAGTGTTGAGGATACAGGAAAGGCAAAAAGAAGAGACAATCCCTGCCTTTAAGAAGCTTACAAACTAATGGGGGAAAGAACATACTCAAAAATGTACAAACATGCTATACATAATGTATTTGTGTGTGCATATATGTAATAGATATATGTATATACATATGTGTATGCATATATACACACATATACACAGACACATATCTATAGACATGTCTGTGTATACATACATACATACATACATACACACACATATAGACATATGCTAAATTAGAGATGCTCAACAGAAGGTAGGCACTAGAAATAAGAGGGATTGGGAAAGACTCTTGTAGCTGGGAGACAAAGGAAGCTAGGGAAGCCAGGAGGCAGATATCAAGAAGGAGAACACTGCATGCATGAGGGACAGTCAGTGAAAATGCTAGAGTTAGGAGACAGAGTGCCTCCCAGCAAGGAAACAAGTATTACTAGATTGAAGAGTAGGGCGTGGGTGAGTTGGGGTGCAAGGTATAAGTAGATTGGAAAAGTAGGGGGAGTCAGGTTATGAAGGGCTTTGAACAGAGAATTTTATTTTTGATCTTGAAGATAATGTGTAGTCACTGGAGTTTATTGAGTAGTGGGGTAACATGGTCAGACCAGAACTTTAAGAATATCACTTATGTGACTGAATGAAGGGTGGACTAAATTGGAGGGAGACCAGTGGCAGGTAGAACAACCAGCAGGGTATTGAAGCAGTTCAAGAGTGAGATAAGGGCTTGAATCAGAGTAGTAGCAGTGTCAGAGGAGAAAAAAGGGAATAGTTGAGAGATGGTACAAAGGTAAAATTGATAGGCCTTGGTAACAGATTGGATATGGTGGGTGGGGGGAAGGTGGAGAATGAGGAGTTAGGGATGACATCTACGTTTTGAGCCTGGGTGATAAGTATTATAGTGGTACTTCCAACAGTAGTAAAGAAGGTTAGGTGGCACAGTGGATAGAGTGCCAGGACTAGTCAGTGAAGACCTGAATTAAAATCTGACTTCAGATACTTACTAACTGTGTGACTCTGGGCAGTCACTTAGTCTCTGTTTACCTCAGTTTCCTTATCTGTAAAATGGGGATAACAATCACTTTCTTCCTGGTTTGTTGAGAGGATCAAATAAGATAACTGGAAAGCACTTAGAAAAGTGCCTGGCAAATAGTAAGCTCTATATAGTTCAACTACTGTGATGATGATGGTGATGGTGATGATGATGATGATGATGATGATGATGATGGAAGGTTTTAGGGAAAGAGAATAAGCTTAGTTTTGGACATGTTAAGTCTACAGCACACAAAGTTGGAGATGGGAGACTGAAAATCAGTAGAGGCTAGGGCTGAATAAGTAGATTTGAGAATTATCAGCATGGAGATGATAATTGCATCCATACAAGCTGATGAGACCACCAAATGAAACAGGGGGAAAAGAGAAGAGGGCCCAAAACAGAGCCTTCTTGCACTCTGAGACACCCAACGTTAATGGACATGATTTGGGTGAAGATCCAACAAAGGAGACTGAGGAGTGACCAGATAGGTGGGAGAACTAGGAGAGAGTCTTGTCATGACAAAGTAAAGAGAAGAGATTAGCAAAGAGAAATGGGTGATCACAAGTCAAAGGATGGAGAGGGAATTAGATTTGGCAATTAAGAAATCATTAGTAACTTTGGACAGAGCAGTTTTGGTTAAATGACTAGGTCAGACGACAGACTTTGGGAAGTTAAGAAAAGAGTGATAGGAAAGGAATCAGAGGTACCTACTCTTAAACAGATTTCTCAAGGAGTTTAGCTGCTCCCATACCACGAGAATGATAGTTAGTGGGGATGGATGGATCAAGTGTGAGATTTTGAGGATGGGGGAGAGATGAGCATATTTTAGGCAATAGAGAATCAGCCAGTAGAAAGGGAGAGATTGAAGATAAATGAGAAGGGGGATGAGAAAGGAGGCAATCTATTAGAGAAGATCAGATAAAATAGGATTGCATTTGCATGGAGAGGGGTTTGCCTTGGCAAGAAGGGCCACATTTTCATCTGCAACAGGGGTGGAAATGGTGGTAAAGGCATCTGGGTGATATGAGGTGAGGGACAGGGAAGAAAAGGAAATTCTCAACAAATGACTTTAATTTTATCAATAAAATACGAAGGCAAGGTTCTCATCTCTGAGTTGGGGAGAGCCACAGTAAATTTGAAAATGGCTGAAAAGTTTTGGAACAGCCTCTAAGGAGAATGAGATAGCTAGTTAACTAGAGGAGTATAAAATGATGGCCTAGCAGCAGTGAGGTCCCAGCTATAGTTATGTGACATAAATGTGTAGTAGACTCAGTCAGAACAATTGTTGATTGTGTGATTGCATTATATTCTCCATCTTTGATTTCTAGCCTGTATTTAGGAATCAAGGCAACAGCAGATGATAGGAGTGATCCAAGACTGAAGGTTAATAGGGCACAATCAGTGATATTATAAGGGATTCAAGAGAAGAGAACTGAGTTGAACTAGTTTACTAAGAGGTTAAAACAGGGAAAGAGGAGAGTTTAGCTGGTGCAGGGATGATGGCTTGGGAGAAAACAGGACTGGAGAGATTGGAGGTTATGGTGTGGATAAAGAACAGGGTTTAGGTTTGGAAGGCAGAGAAAGAGATGTAATGACAATACTGTAGATTATAATCAGATAAGGTCATTTCAGAGTTCATGAACGTAAGAACAATCCATTTGTAGGTGATGGCAAGATGAAGGGTATGGCTATCTTTGAGTGTGGCTTAGGTAGGGTGGAGGAGTAGATCATGTTAAATGAGAAAGCTGAGGAACTGTGCGGTTAGGGTGTTTGAAAGAGTATCACAATATATGATGAAGTCCCCTAAGATGAGGGCAGGGGTTGGGGAGTAGAGAAAGATTGTGAGCCAGGCACTGAATTTATGAAAGAAAGGGAGTAACTTGGAGGTTAGCAGATAATAGTTATCATAATTTTAATTGGGTGGTATATAGAAATTGTTTGAACCTGGAAAAAGGAGAAATTACTGAGTGATGGTGATAGAGGGACAACTTGGAAGTGGAAGTGTTGGGAAAGGAGTATTCCCATTCCCCCACCTCAATCGATTAGTGAAGGAAATGAATGAAAGTGTAGTCAGTTCTGTAAATGTCAACAAGGGAAGTAGGGGGAATCAGGAAGGATCTAGGTCTCAGTGAGAGCCAGCATGTGGAAATTTGTTGCTTATGAAGCAGACATTCCAGAGAGTACAGCAGAAGAGGTGGATAGCTCTGTGGTGGATCATTGGCATGGCGTGTTAAGGGGAATCAGAATAAAGGATCAGGCAGTGGTAGAGAATTAAGAATGGGGTTGGGAAAATGACCATGGCTTCAGAATCATTGGGATGAGGAAGGTATGACCAGGGGAGAATTTCTTCATCATTAAAAGAAGATTTTTGGTAGATTTTCAACGTCCAAGACACCCTGAGGCCTTGACCCTGAGGCTTTTGCCTCAGAATTATTTCAGAGCCTTGGGCAGGCCATTCAACTGAGTAAGCAAATACTTGGAACAGAAGGAATAGTATTATTCTCCTTTCCCCAAGGCTGGAAACCAGCCTGGAGATATGATGAGCCAATGGAATAGCATCCTGTCCCTTTACCATTCAACTGAGAAGTTCTCAGACTATTTATCAAGGCAGTTTCTAGAACATTCAATCATAACTCAGTGAAGGAATGTCTCAGTGAAGGCCTGAGATAATCTGGTCTAGGTATTTTAAGTTGTTATGGTCTGACAATACAGGGATGGACTTTGGAAAATCTAGAAGAATGAAGAGTTAAGGTGCTTATCCGTTACATAGTTTCTTTCCAATATGAGAGGTCTTAAATGAGCTTTGAATAGGCACTATTAGTGATCATCATAATTATAGCTCACAAGTTGATACCACTTTTCAGTCAGAGGGATTTTATCATAACACACCTGTGAGGTAGGTGCTGCAAATAGTATCATGGCCATTTTACAGATGAGGAAACTAAGGATCACAGAATCATTTCCCTAGGCATGCTGCTAACCCAAACTTTGATTGACACCATCTCGGTCAACCTCCTCTCCCATCTAATTGGATGGCTAGAGGGTGGAGCATCAAACTCTTCCCAATGCCTTCTTTTAAAAGAGGGCAGAAACTGAACTCTTAGCCCGCTTTACTTCCATCTTCTCTTCTGCCTGATTTGAACTCCAGGGAAAAGATTCCTTTAAGCAAGTACCCCCTGGTGTGGATCCCTTCCCCTCCTACTTCCTTTTGTCCATTGTCTCCCCCCACCAATAAATTGTAAGCTACTTGAGGGCAAGAACTGTCTTTGTTTTTATTGATTATATCCCTGGTGCTTAGCGCAGTGCCTGGCACATATATTTTAATTGCATGTGGCCAATATGAGACAAAGCTAGGTCATGGGAGAACAGAATTTAGAGATGGGAGGAGCCTTTTAAATTATCAAGTCTAAACCTCTCATTTAACAAATGAGGGAAACTGAGATTCATAGAGATTAAGTGATTTTCACAAGTTAAGAAAGAAGCTAGTCATTGAACCCAGGTCTTTGGACTCCAAATCACATACACACACACACACACACACACACGCACGCACACACACACACACCCTACCCCACCAAGTTCAGTGCCTTTTCCATCCAATTAAATCAAATCCTCTAGCAAATGCTTATAAGGCAGATATATATGCTTCATTAAATGACAACTGAAGGTTTTGCAGTTGGTTAGTTTGTTCTTACATTCTGAGCAAGATTAAGAGAGCCTGAGGCTAAGGACTAAAGGGATTTTATAGATAGTTAAATAAACAAAATAGTCTACCTTTCTAGGAGTGGAGTGAGTGACAGCTAATTGTAAAGCTTGTAATACATCAGGATTAGAGAAAACTAAGTACATGCTTAATTAATTTATTTATTCTACCATTCACATCCATTTTATGCCACTTGCTGGGCTGGCCTAGAGAGAGAATTAAGAAAAGTAAAATTCAACCTCTGCCCTTGAGGAGTTTACAATCTAATGGTGAAGACTTCAGACCTAGACAAAAAACTAACAGAATTCTAACTAAAAGTGAGCTCACATCAAAAAGTGAGCTTCTTAAGCATAAGGATGCTAGGTTTGCTTTCCTTTGTATACCCAGCCCTTAGTTCAGTGTGTGGTACTTAATAAAAGAGTGAGAAATCCTACCTAGTTGAGAAGAATTGGGGAAGGCTGAAGGGAAGAGGTGGTATGAGTTGGGTATTGAAGTATGGATAGAGATGGGAGGGATGGAATAATTTTTCACGTCTATAGCATACTTGATGGTTACAAAGTACTTTATATTCATTGTAATGCTTGATAATATTATCATCTCACCAGTACCCTCTGCCTCTCTGATTGGAACCTGTGACTGGAGCGCAGGGCCAAGGGCTACAGGGCCTCTGTTTAAGAAAGGGACTCAGCACAGTCTTCTCCACATTTCCCACCAGATAGAATGCTTTTGGACTTCTTTGGACTTATCTATCACCTTCTCCTCCAAACCTACCCCCACCCCCATTTTTTAGCTTCCTTTTGTCTTCCTCTATTAGATTGTAAGCTCCTTGAAGGCAGGAACTGTCTTGTTTTTTTAACTGGTATTTGGATCCCCAGCTTTTGGCTCAGTGTTCAATATATAGTAGGCACTTATTAAGTGTTTTATTCACTGATTGACTCCATTCTTACAAAAATCCTTCCAAGGTGGGTGGCACAAATATTGTTATCTCCATTACTTTAATGAGGAAACTGAAGCTTAGGGAGGTCACCATGCTTGTGGTCACCATGATAGTAAGTGACAGAACCAGGATAGGAACCTGGGTCTTTTGTAAGACTCCACCCTATCTCTTCCTCTTCCAATATTACTCAATGACAGTAATGAGAGAATTAGAAATGTTTATATGGGCTACTAGGCAGGGAAACAGCTTTTTAAATAAAAAGGAATCCAGTCTCTAGAGGTATTCATCCAGTGCCTCACTAAATTCAATCACTCTCTGTTTCTTTAAGGTTTTACAAGACAGAAAGAAAAATCAGCAAGAGGGGTGAAAACACTTCCTTCACAGAAGCATAAAAGTCTAAAGGAAAGATAGGAGGAGGCTGGGGTGGGGGGTGGGGATAAGCAATGTAAAAGTGTCACTAATCACAATATTCAACCTTTAAAATGCTCTTTGTGTGGAGAAGCATTTGAAGCAGGAGGTTGCATAAAGAAATGTGGAGCACACCCTGAACCCACAGGATCTGTGTAGGAATGTGAGAAACAGGAATTTGAAGCTGGCCACCAGCCAAACGCATGGTGCGTGTTGCCATCCAGTCAGGTTAACCAGACCTTGGTTAGGTAAATGGTTTCATTTCTGAATGCAAATAAGGGCCTCTCAAGGATCTGATATGTGAAAATACCAAGTGTAAGTGCCTTCCCATTGTCTTAGCTCGGCTTTATCAGAGGGCCCTGGTGTCTGAGTGATTACCTGGATGTTATCAAAATCTTTCTGCCTAGAGCCTCCAGATTTTCCATCTGAAGATCTTCTCATTTCACCCGAAATGAAAATTTTTTTTGGGTGGGGGGGTGAGAAGAAGATGACCGCCAGACTCCACTGGCCTAGAAATCAGAAGACCCAGGCCCTAGTTTCCATTCTGGCATTGTTTGAATATTCTATGACACAGTGTACTTTCTGATTCTAATATGCTAGTTTTGTGCTGTTGCCTATAAATGGCCCTCTCCCACCTCACAGAATCCTAAAGTATTAGAACTATAAGGGGCCTTGGAAACTATCTCTAATCTAACTCTCATGACCAAGAATAGTAAACAACCCATATCTTGGAAGTGTCATAAAATCATTAATCTAGAAGAACATTTTGAGATCATCTAGTCCGTCATTCCCTAAATTAAAAATAAATTGCATCCCTGAGAAGGAAAAAGACTTGTCCAAGGCCCTAAGTCTAATTAATTGCAGAGGAAGGACAAGAAAACATATTTTTCAGGACAGTGCTCTAGGCAGTAGAAAGAGTACAACTCTAGGAGTCCTGACAAACCCTTGACACTATGTGAACACAGGCAATCCTCTTAAGCTACCTGAGCCTCAGTTTCCTCATATGTAAAACAAGAATAATAATACCTGTAGTACTTGTGAGGATCAAATTAGAATGTATGTAAAATGTGTATGAAGCTAGTATGTGGACATATGTTATGTAGGTATCTCCCAAGCCTCTGTGGCTCATTGTATTTTGATAGTTCCGAGTATGTGTAAATAGCAATTGATTTGTTCTGGCCAGACACTATGTGGGTCTTCCTCTCCTAACTGATATTTTTGTGATGGTAAATTAGGCTATCTTTTGTTTCAATTCTTACCTAGCCCTTAGAATGGGCATTGCCTCAGACAAACTGAGGCCCGGGAAAGACCTTAACTTAGAAAGGCCAAGGTCACCTACTGCAATCCAGACCATGCTAGTCCTCTTGACTTGTCTTACCATTGGACTTCGATGACGCTGGAGGAAAGAGGGAGGCTGACAAGTTTGTGTAGCTCTGCCTAAGTCAGGACATCACTCTCATACTGCGATCAGTCCTCTTCCACAAAGATGAAGGACCAGCAACAACAATAGCAACAACAGTGTGGGTAGCAGTGGGTAAGAGCACTGGATCTGGAATCAGAAAGAACTGAGTTCAAATATTACTTCCAGCACTTGCTAATTGTGTGACCCTAGGAAAATCACTTAACCTCTGTCTGCCTCAGTTTCCTCATTTATAAAATGGAGATAATATAACACCTACTTCACGAAGTTGTTGTGAGAATAAAGTGAGATATGTACAATGCTTTGGAAAACCTAAAAATGTTATGTAAATTCTAGTTATTATTATTATTATTTATTATTATTATTATTATTATTATTATTTTAAACTATTAAGTCCCATATCAATGTCAGCTTTTATTGTTATATTATTAAGTCCTGTCTGGAGACAAAAGTGAGAATATAATGGCCTTTGGGAGTAGTAAATCATTACCATTTTATGCTTATTCTCAGAAGAAAATGGCTCTGCCTACTATTATTATCTGTAGCATCTTTCCTGTCTTTGCTGAGCTGCACCGGAGTCTTTCAGGTTTTCCTTGAAGGACTACCAGATAATCTCAGTCTCAACCCCACCCAAAATCAAAGACACTTAATGCTGGAAGGGACCTGAAAGGCCATGTAATCCAACCTTTACCTGAACCAGAATCCTTTCCACAACAGCCCTGACAAGTGTCCCTCAATCTTTGCTTCTAGACTTTCAAAGAAGAGCAGTGTACTACTTCCCAAGGTACTCTATTCCACTTTGGGACAGCTAGAATTTTTTGGAAGTTTTTCCATCCATGGAGCCTCAATGTGCCTCTCTGCAGCAGCTTCCAACCCTCACTCCTAAATCTGTCCTAGAGGGTCAAGAAGAACAAAACTAACCCCTTTGCCACATGACAACCCTTGAAAGAATTGCAGATAACTATCATGCTCCCTCTAAGTCCTCTTTCCTCCAAGTTAAATTTGTTTAAATCCCTCACCCCTCCTTTTTAGCCACCTCCTCCACAATCTCTTTACCAACTACTTAGGCACAAGCCACCTAATATGATTGACTCATATGAAATCAAACTTTAGAAAGAAATGATCCTGGGGTTCCTTCGCATCCTCTCCTGAAATTTGTCATACTTGATTTATGAGTTGCTTTCCTGATTTCTGTCGAAGATGACTGTTCAATGACTCAGGAACTAAGAGTGTCCTTGACTGGAAGCTCCTTAAAGGAGGACTTATACTGTGTTCATATATATACATAGATAGATAGATAGATAGATAGATAGATAGATAGATAGATAGAGAGAGAGAGAGAGAGAGAGAGATGGATAGATAGATAAATAAATAAATGAATGAATAAATAATAAATAAGCAAAGAAATAAAGCCAGACAGCTCCTTTAAGAACCATTAATCCCACTGGCCCTGAAGTCAGGAGGACCGCAGTTCAAATCCGGCCTCAGACCAAACACTTGACACTTAGCTGTGTGTCCCTTGGCAAGTCACTTAACCCCAATTGCCTAAAAACAAAAAACAAAACAAAAACAAACAAAAAAGAACCATTAATCCTCTAAGTACAACCTACACTATTAAAACTTCTCTTCAGTTAACATTGCAGATATCAGTTACTTTTCCTTCTTTCCATAAGACTTTTCTCTGCTTGTACGAGTGTGCTCATGCACTTACATACACACACACACACACACACACACACACACACACCCCATTCATATTGGGAAGAGAAGTGAAAGGTGAAGGGAATAAGCATTTATATAGTACTTACTATGTGTCAGACACCGTGCTAAGCACTTTTTACAAATATTTTATCAATCTTATCTTATTTAATCATTGAATGTGATGATCATGTTCTGTAAAATCCCAATGTGGAACTCTTCTTCTATATGTTTTGTTGATGTGGAAAGAATTCATACTGTCTTTTCTATCTTCCTTTCATTGGTCTACTTGACTCCATCCCCTTCCCCAGATCTTATAGTTCCTCTCCTGCTATTTTCCCCAGGAATCTCAGAAATTGAGCATATTGATATTATAGTTCTTAACTCTCTCAGCTAATCTTATGCATATTGGAAAGCAATGAGATGGTGAGGACATTGGTTTTAGAATCAGAATAAACAGATTTGAGTTCCGACTCTTCTAATGACCTTAAGCAAAACATTCTACTTCTCAGGGCCTGAATTTATTCACCATTTGATGGTTACCAAGGACCTTTCCATCTCTAAACACCCCTTCCGTCTCTAAACACAGCGATCCTAAGACTTAGAGTCAAGAAACCAAAATTCAAGTTTGCCCCTTCCTAATTTGATGATAATCAGCAGCAGTGGACAGATTACTAGGCTTGGAATCAAGAAGACTCATCACTTCCTAGTTGTGTAACCCTGGGCAAGTCACTTTAACCTTGTCTGACTCTGTTTCCTCATCTCTAAAATGGGGTAACGTAATGCCTACTTCACAAGGTTGTTGTGAGAATCAGAAAAACTCATCTTCATGAGTTCAAATCCTGCCTCAGACACTTACTAGCTATATGAGCAAGTCACTTTACCCTGTTTGCCTCAGTTCATCATCTATAAAAAGAGAAGGAAATGGCAAACCATTACAGTATATCTGCCAAGAAAATCTCAAATGTGGTCATGGAGAGTCAGGTACGACTGAAAAACAAGTTAATGACAAAATATTAATGACCTTAGACAAGTCACACATCCTCTATGACCCTCATTTTCCTCATTTGTAAAGTGGGGATTATTCCATTTTGATCTGCTATAGGTTGCAAATAGTGGACATTAGATTAGGGACACCTCACATCCTAGGTTACAAATCTTGATCTGCTACTTTGTGTGACTTGGGTAAATGAGTTAACCTTTCTCATCCACCATTTCTTCACCTGTAAAATGAGGGATAGAACTAGATTTTCTCTGGATCCATCTCTGAATCACATAGTTAAATCACATTAAAGCACATATTGATAATGATGACCACTGTTTAACTCTTCATTCCCTTCCTGAGTTTAGCCTCCTTTTATGTGTTATCTTCCCCTATTTAAACGTAAATTCCCATAAGATAGCCATCATTCTTCCACTTGTATTTGTATTTAGCACTTAGCACAGTTCATGGAAAACAGTAAGTGCTTAATAAATGCTCACTGATTCACATGCCTCATGGACTCTAATGATGGAGGGCTGTGAGGTGAGTGGGATGGAGGCCATATTATGGCAGAAATCAGCCTACTTAGGAAAGTATCATAAGTGCTGTGCCGGAAAGGGGAAAAAAAAGAACAAAACAGTCCATTTCTTGTTGTTGTTATTTAAGATTTGATTTTAGAGGGGAGAGGGAGGTGTTAACTGTGCAGGTAGCAAAAAGAGCCATCCTGCTCCACTTAGCTCTCACGAGTTCTTTCCTGCAGTTGAGTAAGTGAGGGTATGTCCTGTGGATGGAAATAGATAGCAAATAGAACAAAAATAGCAACACCTGTTTAAATCACAGCCTTGAAACCTGAGTTCCTGGAACAAGATGTGCCTGCACATGCCCCTCAGAGCTGTTAAAGAGCAAAACCAACCTGGGAAATTCTTTTAATTGCCTTGATGACTTGATTCCCTTTCTTTGGCTCCTTCGCATAATTCCCTCCTCCCAATTCTTTGCTCTTTTGCCCATCACCACAGTGTTTCTCCTTCCTTCATAATTCTCTAGAGGAAAGATTTCTAAGTCCCAAAGCATTTGGGCGCAGTGGGGCCCCTCTACTAAGGGCTTCTTCTGGCCCAGAGGTTAATATGAGCTTCTGTTTTGGCTATCCAGTATCCAGTGGCACTCCAGAAAATAACACAATGGAGGGCAGTTATGTCATATCAATCAGAGTACTCATGTTCCAACTGTATTATCTTTCCTGCCATTGCTTGGCTCTGACACTCTGCTGCCTCCTTCTTTCACTGTCTGTTCTCCTTAGTCTCAAGCACTGGCTTTTAAACAGGGATTTTTGTCAGTGGAAGTGCCCTCCTCTCATTAGCCTTTTTGCTGTTTTTTCTACTATGCTCTGATTCTCTTTGCCTCTCATCTTTTCCCTTCATTCTCTTCCCTGCCTCATTCACTCATTCCCTTTCACGTTGGTCTCTTCTAGGTTTCATTCTCTCTTACTGTTCCATTTCCTCATTCTCTTTTCCACTTTCTGTTTTCTGATGCCTCGTTCTCTTCACTTGTCCAGTGCTTCCTTCATTCTCTCTCTCTTTGCCTCGTTCTCTCTTCGCTGCTTTTCTTCTTTTCTCTCTTTCATAGTTTTGTTCTTTTTCTTCATTCATTTTCTTACTTTCCCAGTCTCCTTCTCATATTCTTTACTTGTCTCATTCTTCCACTTTAATTCCATACCCTTAGTCTTTTCCCTTCCTTATTTCTTCTCCTTTATTTCCCTCCTCATTCTCCCTTCTTGTTTTTAATTTTCTCTCTTCACTTCATTATTTATCTCCCACTCATCTAATTCTCCATGATTATCTCTTCCATATTTTTTTTCTGGTCTTATTCTGTCCCCCTTAGCTCTCTTACCCACAATCCCAGAAATTTTCTCACATAATACTGCTTACTGTTCTCATTTCTTCCTGCTTAATTCTCTTCTCATTTATTCCTCCATTTTCTTTCACTCTTCTTCTGCCTAATTCCTTGTTCTGAATCTCCCTCTAACCTTGTCTTTGTCTCTTTTGGCCTTTTCTCACTTACTATTTCTTTTTCACTCTCCTTCTTACATGCTTCCTCAAAGCCCTACTTGCATCCCTGCTCTTGCATTTTTTTTAGTCCATCATTCCCCATCCCTTCTTCTCTCCCCTTTCACTATATTGATTTATGTAGGGTCATTCTGTTCATGGGGAGAAAGAATGTCTTTGATACTCCAAAGGATCAGGCTGGGCTCAGAATTCACGTAGTACTCTTGTTTGATATAGACAGCTTTCTTCCTATTCAATTCCCTTGGTTTCCAAGTAGCTGCAGGTCTCTGAACTCAAAACATTTAGGCCAGACAGCCTATCCATTCCCAAAGTGAACATATATATACACTTTCTGGGAGATTTTAATATCCCTCCCTCTTTCTCACGGAACTAAGGTTACATCATTAGTAGTACCCCGAGCTCATGCTGATGGAGCTTCAACTAAGGATAAAGCTAAACCTGTGAAATTAAGTTTAATGAAGAGAAAAATCAAGAAGAAAATGAGAAATAAAAGTATAAAGTACAAACTCATATCCACACTACTTTCTTCCTCCTGTGATCTGATGCTGATGATTTACTAAAATTAATGCTAAGACCACTACAGTGATAATGTACCCCTTCTACTTTTGACTGTCAACTAACTGTACCCCCCACTTTTTTTTTAAATCACCCTCCAAAAAATTCATAAAACTATTTCATAAAATTCACAAATTTGACAAGGCAAAGAGCATATTTGTTTTATGGAGCCCAATCATTTCCATTTAAAGCACCTCCTGATTAAACTAAATCACTTGCACCAATATGATAATATTACAGGTAGGAAGAAGGTTTCATTCAGTTTCAGAAGCCCAGAACTTTGCCACTAGTAGTTTTATTGTTAAGCCCTTTTCCAAAGCCTCAGCCTCACCTTTTAATCTTATTCAAATACACTTTCTTTCCTGGCCCCAAAAAGAACCTGACTTCGGTTTGTCTACTGGTCCCAGGAAATCCTTAAAGTTTTAGAAACTGCCTTATTTCCCTTTGAAAGCTCTCTTTATCTCCATTTGAAAGCAAACTTCCCCCCTTTCAGCTCCCTTAATTATCTATTCTCATTGTTTATTACCTTCCAAATGGATCCAACCAACCCCCCTTCCTCTGGCCACCCTTAATCCTAGCTAGGCGCCATGAGGTCCAGGTCTGTTCACCCCAGCTTACTAGCCACTCCCATCCAGATCTCCCTAGGCCTTTCCTCCCATCACTCCAAATTGCTTGGCCACTCCTAGACCCCTCCCACAGTCTTTCTGTACTTAAGATTCACCTTTGCCCTATTCTGATGCTGGGAATTTCTCATGCCCTTAGAGGCTGAGACTCTCACACCCACCCATCTTTACGGGTGTCATGTCACCTGGCTTGGGATTCACCTGGCCTCCCCCATTCAGATGCTGAGCTGTTCTCAACCTAGAGGCTGAGACCCTCATGCCCACTCATCCTCACAGGCGTCACATGGCCTATCCACCCCAGCCCCCACTCAGAAGCTGAGCTTTCTTCATGCCCAAAAGGCTGAGACTGCCTCAAGCCCACTTGTCCTTAAGAGCATCATCTGGCCTGACCACCTTAGCCCCCAGCCCCCATTCAGGCGCTGAGAACCTCTCACACCCAGAGGCTGAGAATCTCAAGCCTGCTTGTCCTCACGGGCGTGACCTGGCCTATATGTGATTTATCTTTAATCAACTTTTTTTCTGGCTAGAAGAAGATCTGGGTTGAATTCTTTCAGGCAGACCCGTGCCATGATCTGGGGCTTTTTCCCAGCACCCCAAAACCTCCTGTGATCTTGGGGTGCCTCTGTGAAACTAGGAGCACCCCAAATCCCCCCACACCTCTTCAGGTATATCTCCAAGATACTGTGGTTTCAGTTCCAAACCCTCACAATGAAATGGATATTGCAATAATTGAGGCACACAAATATTTTGATTTCCCAGTGCACTTAAAAGCTATGTTTGCACTATATTGTAGTCTATTAAGTATGCAATAGTATTATATCTTAAAAATATACACACCTTAATTTAAAAAAAATACTTTATTGCTAAAAGGTGCCATCATTTGAGACTTCACTGAGTCATAACTTTTTTTGCTGGTGGAGGGTCTTGCCTCAGTGCTAATGGCTGCTGACTAATCAAGGTGGTGTTTGCTGAAGGTTGGGGCGACTGGCAATTTCTTAAAATAAGACAACAATGAAATTTACCACATCAATTGACTCCTCCTTTCACTTGAACATTTAGAGGCCATTATGGGATTATTAACTGGCCTAATTTCAATTTTGCTTTGTCTCATGGAATAGTGAAGCTGGGGGTGAAGGAGAGAGATGAGGGAATGGCCCATCTATGGGGCAGTCAGAACACAAACATTTATTAAGTCCACCATCTTAAATGAGCATGGTTAGCAGTACCCCAAAACAATTAAAATCATAACATCAAAGAACACTTGTCACAGATCACCATAACAGATACAATAATAATGAAAATGTCTGAAATATATGTGAATTACTAACACATGATGCAGATTTGTGACTGAACACATGCTGTTGGAAAAATGGCATGGATAGACTTGCTCAACTTAGGATTGCCACAAACCTTCAATTCATAAAACAAACAAACAAAAAAGTATCTGCTAGAAGCAATAAAGCAAAGCACAATAAAATAAAGTATGCTTGTCTCTACTCATTGTAAGGCAATCTTCTATGGGGCATTCTCTGGACTGGAATATGAATCAAGACAATTTGATTAAACTGCTATATAATGTAAAACAAGTAATAATCTCTCTTAAGGGCAGCTAGGTGGTGCATTGAATAGGGTGCTGGGCCTGGCTGGAGTCAGGAAGGCTCATCTTCCTGAGTTAAAATCTGACCTCGGACACTTACTAGCTGGGTGACTCTGGGCAAGTCACTTAACCCTTTTTGCCTCAGTTTCCTCATCTATAAAATGAGCTGAAGAAGGAAACGGCAAACCACTCCAGCATCTTTGCCAAGAAAACTCCAAATGGGGTCACAAACAGTCAGGAATGAATGAAATGACTGAACAATGACAAAAAACATCAATTTCTTCATCAAATATTTTGTGAGTCTATGTGTTAAAGCACTATTTTTATATGGTGAGATTACAGACCAGTGCTGAGAAACTATAAATAACCAGGCAGAAGGATATACATTCCAGGAACTGGGGATGGGAATCAGGGGAATCACTAATCATAGGATAAATGCTTATGGTGCAGGAAAAGGTAGGGAAAGATCAGACAGAAAGAACAATTACTAATAAATGGTAAAGGTGCAATCCCAGGGTCAGAAAGTATCAGAATAACCTCAAACAGCTGATGAAAGACACCAATTACTACAAAAGCCTAGTCACCAAGAGTTTTCAAATCATTTTTTAAACCAGCACTTAATACAGAGCTGAGGCCATAAATATTGCTCAATAAATATTGTATTATTTAGAATATAAACCACATGTTCTCCCCCACCTCCAATCTTACTTATTCAAAACCTGAGTGAAGTATATAATTACATTAGAATATAGCAGGGTGGTACAATAGAAAAATCATTGATTTGAGAGTCAGGAGAACCTGGGTTTAATTCTACCTCTGGTCCTGAAATACCTGTGAGACTTTGGGTCAGTTATTTTACTTTCCTGGGCTTCAGCCTCTTCATCTTTAAAGTAATGAGATCGAACTAAACGGCCCCTTAGCACCTTTCTGGCTCTAGAGTTATGATCCTATATTTTATAGAATATATGTATGTGTACATATATTATCATATATACATATATTATTAAGATGTGTACATATTATATATACATATAAACTTTCACAGTTAATACACATGTATACACATGCACAGAGAAAGTAATTCTTATAAATGATTCTTTTAGCAATTTAAAAATATGTATAAATAGCCTGCTATATTCAAGTCTCACTGGGTTGTGAGGGACAGAAATATAAAGAGATATGACATAGATTATGTTTTCAAACAGTTTGGTAATGAGGACAGTCATTATGCTACAATAGAAAATAAGGTAAGTAACAAGTGAAGATTCAGGCAAATTTCTATAAGAAATCTGAAGAGGGCAGAGGTCAGGGAAAGGCCTGGAAAAGGTGGCATCTGAGTTGGACTTCAAAAGAAGGGATAAATTGAAATAGAACAGAAGGGTGTCAGAGTATCATTGATCTAGATTTAGAAATATGATCCCGTATTTTAAGTGAGGAAACTGAGGCCCAGTCAGACTGAGGAATTAGACTGAGGCTACATCAATTCCAGGCATGACAGACAGTTTGGCCAAAGGTACAGAGCCTTGAGATGACAAGGTGAAAATGAGGATAGTGAGTAGTCCAGTATGTTTAGAACATATAAAATGGGAGAGGGATCAGTATGAGATAAGTCTGGATAGATGGATAGGAGTCAAATTATGAATTGCCTTAAATGTTTGGATCAGGAGGTTGACAATAGGGAATGAGTGAAGATTTTTGCATAAAGTTAGAAGTCAGAGAAGACTATTTCAAAGATTATTTGGGTGGCAGGGCTGATGATTGATTAAAGAGGTGATAGAACCAATGGAGTAGAGATGGGAAGGTGATTAAGTAGTATATTTTAATAGCTTAGGTAAGGAGTGACGAGGGCCTAAAGCAATATTCTTGATTCCCGAGGAAGAGGGCCCAAGTAAGATAATGAGGTAGTCAAAATGACTAGTACTGAGAACTGGAATGTGCAGTAATGAAGAGGGAAGAGTCAAAGATGACTTAGAAGTTGCATTCAGATGGACAACCCATATAGCTGGTGTAGCATTAATACATGCATTTTTGTTTTTGGTTTTGGTTTTTGGTGAGGCAATTAGGGTTAAGTAACTTGCCTAGAGTCACACAGCCAGTGAGTGTTATGTGTCTAAGGCCGAATTTGAACTCAAGTCCTCCTGACTCCAAGGCCAGTGCTCTATCCACTGTGCCACCTAGCTTACCCTAATACATACATTTTGGACAGACACTGGAAATGGATACTGAACTGGACCCAAAACTGAAAGGAAAAAGGAGATCAGAATGGAGAGCGTTGGGGAAATTGTATAGTTCTTTCAATGATTTCTAGCTCCTCCTTAAAACAGAGGCCCATTTACACACACACACACACACACACACAAACACACACACACATATATACATATATATTATACATATATATATATTATATATATATATAATGATAATATTCTTCCAGTGCTAGTTGAAGTATATCTGTGAGTCAGGGAATACCATCGATGGTCTCTTAAGACTTAAAGTTAAGAGTCGTCCAAAGGTCAAAGAGAGTTTGTGGGAAAGATGATCAGGCTTCTATAGCTTATGATTGAAAAATTATACAAGGGAGGAAGCCTAAAGGATGCAATCAGAGAATTGTAAAAGCTCTCTGATTGAGAAAAGAAGCTGAGGTTCATCACATAGAAAGAGTGAGGGATTACAGTGGGATAGATTGCAATATCAGGAGATCTATAGTAACTGTCCTCACCACAACCTCAGCATGTTGGGCGGAGACAATTTTCCATTAAGGATTTGCATTAGGACATGAATCAAAAGACACAGAGGATGAGAAGGCATGAATGGGTTATGATCTGCAAAACTGCAGAGGCTGCCCATATCTATTAGCTCATAGTTTCTACCAAGGAAAGATCTAGATCTTCTATCTTTCCTCTTAGCCATCCCTCTTCCAAGCTTCTCTGTTTCTGTTGAAAATACCGCTGTCCTTTCCATCTCCTAGATTCATAACCTCAGAATTGTTCACAACTTCTCACCCTCCTTACCTCACACAGCTAATCAGTTGCCAAATCTTTCCATTTCCACCTTTGCAACATCTCCTGCATGCAATCCCTTTTTCTCTACTTACACAGCTAAAACCTTAATTCAGACCCTCATTACCTCTCACCTGGATTATTGCAACAGCTTCCTGATTGGTCTCTTTGTCACAAGTCTCTGATCACTCCAATTCATCCTACACACTGATGACAAAGTGATTTTCCTTAAGCACAAATTTGACCAGTTATTCTCCTACTCAATCAACTCCAGTGTGTTCCTATTGCCTTTAAAATATAAACTCTTCTGTTTAGCTTTTAAAGTCCCACACAGTTTGACCTGAAACTATCCTTTCAGTCCCATTTGGACATATTGCATTATCATCAATGCTTTGAATATGTGGAAGTTATGTTACAGAGTGGTTAAGTGATTTTCTTAGGGCTGCACAGCTAGTGTCAGAGCTGGGACTCAGATTTAGATTTTCTAACTCTAAGAACTCCATTCAATCCTACACACTGGTTTTAAAAACAAAACAAAACAAAAGCAGAACAGAATTTATAAATCCAAAAGAACAGTGTCTCCTTCAAAAGAGTCCCAGTAGGAGGCAATACATTTATTCAAATGATCCTACCATTGTCAGACCTTATCTGAACATCTCTTTTGGGAACTGCCTTCAAAGTGAGTTTATGATCCACAGAGGAAAAGCAGTGTCATCCTGCCAGAACCAGACTTCACTTTGGACCAAGCTTGTTATCAATCAGCTTCATGCTCTGCTTTATTCCCAAGACCTGACTCTGATTGACTTTGGGCTGTTTCCAATATGTAAATTGACTTTCAAAAGGATATAGATTTTCCACTATTGGGGGAATTCAAAAGAATGGGCCACAGGCTTAGAAGGCAATTCCCAGGGAGGAGCTCTTGACATCATTTGAGAAATGGAAATGTTGAAATAAGTCTTCCCCCAGGGACAACTTGGAAGGACTGTGACTCATTTAGATATATATGTTGAAAAATACTCTCATATTGAGATTTGTGATCACCCTGAGGATGGTTCTTCTGACACTTAGAGCTCTCTGACAATGGTGTAGTACTGGGGATGAAGGAAAGGATTATTGAAAAAAAAGTGCTGAAATTATTTTCTAAAGAGAACCTAAATTTGAGTCTTGATTTCTACTTAGTAGCTATATGATGTTAGGCAAATCATTTCACCTTTCCAAGTCTCAGTTTACTGTAAAGTGAGGGAATATTGCATATAATTTCAAAGTTTCAGTTTGTGTTGGTTAGTTTTGCTGAATTTTTCCCCCTTCTTTGTTTTTTTTTTTTTTTGTTATAAGGGATGATTTTGTGGGAGGGGATGGGGAAGTGGAAAGGGATACATTGGGAAATGGAGGTAATATAAAAACAAAAGATCTCAATGAAATTTTATTTTAAAAAATGGTGGGGTGGAGTAGTTACACTTAAATGTTCCTTACAGGTCTAAGATTCTATGATTCTGTTTTGGAATGGGCTGCATCTAACAGGCTGGAAAATAATGATAACTCAGGAAGTAGGAAGTGGGCTCCCACTCTTTGCAGGTCTTCAAACAAAAGCTAAATAGTCAATGGCCAGCTTTGTGGTAGAGGGGATTCTTATTAAGGAATGGTTGGACTAGTTGACTCCTGTAAGCCTTTCCAACTCTAGGATTCTGTCCAAAAACAAGAAAAAAACAAAGCATCTTCTTTATGTATGATACATGAAGATTTTATAAAATACATTTGTCATGGATACTGTGATGGAGATTGGATCTGTTAACCTCTGAAGTCCTTTCCAGTTCTAAAATCTGGTGATTTATGGTCACACTTCATTTTCAATTCAACAATCGTTTATTAAGAACCTACTATGTGCTAGGTGCTGTGCAAGGGGATACAAAGATAAAATAAAACTATTTCCATTTTTAATAAGTTTACATTTTATGAGGGAGAAAAATATAACACACATAAGTAAATAAACAATTTGTACAAATCATTTTTGGGTAGTGGGCAGAGGTCCAATATGTAAAGCGATTTATAAGCAATAGAAAAAGGATTAAAGGCATACTGAAAGTACAGAGAAAAAAGAGATAAAGAGTAAGATGCAGGATAGGGTGGTGGTCTGCCTAGTTTATCTAAAACTCAAAAGTGCAGTGATATGGTGCCCTTCAGTGTAGCAAAGGTAATGTTGATTTGATTACCAATCTCTGAGAAAGAGATAGAAATTGTGGCAGGGGTGGGGAGAGGAAAGTGGAGGAGCAGATGAGGAAGCAGGTTATGAACCCAGTGGAAGAGCAGATATAAAAGTCCCTGGTCTTACCTAATAAGGCAGGGACAGGTAGAATTACAGGATCATAGATGACAGATTCATATATTTTGAGCTTAAAGGGACCTTATATGTCACCTAAGTCTAACCTTTTCATTTTAAAGATAAGGAAAATTGTTGTAGTTGTTGTTATTATTGTTTGTCTTTCCTTCTTGAAGAGGACCAATAACATCAGGAGGGTGATGTCTTGACTTGCACATGAATTAGATTTGAGTGAGGCAGGGCTGTGCAAAGTCATCAGCCTCACTCTTTCCTCCAGAATCACTAGAATTTGTGGGAAGACATGGGTCAGGATGATGGTCCTGGATGCAGTGGGAGACCTTGACATTTTTAAACTAAGGTCTTTCCTAGGTCTCAGTTTGTCTGAGGCAACACCCATCCTGAGATTAAAGACTAAAAGAAGTGAGGCAGAAGATGGCCTAGTTTGACTATCCAAAAGAATCAGTCTGGTAGGGGAAAACCTTCAGGATTTCTGGCCAGAACAGAAATGATTACTATTTATACTCACTCTGAGCAATCAAAACCCAAACAATGACCAGCTTAGGCTAAGATTTATTATTGGTCAATCAGTGAGAGCCAGAGTGATTTGGGTTTAAGGCATGGTCAAGTAACTCCATTTGAATCCCAATGGGTTTTATCAAAGCCTAGTTTTTCAGAGTTCTATTTCAAAAAAATCATAAATAAAACTACATGAGATAAAAGAGAAAATTGTTCCAGTTTTTTTTAATGATAGAATACATAAGTAAAGAAGAGGAAAAAATCCATCCCCATACCCCAAGATATCTTGCAAGGTTTCAGTGATCAAAATTTATATTCCTTTGGGCAGAGCACCAACATGTGAGGATATGATACCTCATGAGGGCAGAAAGAGAGGAGGAAGGATGGAAAGAAGGAGAGAAGGAAGGAAGGAAGGAAGCAAGGAAGGAAGGAAGGAAGGAAGGAAGGAAGGAAGGAAGGAAGGAAACTGGACCAGGGTCAAAATACTACAAATCACAAGTAACAGAACCCAGAATGTGAACCTAGGTTGTCTGACTCCAAATCCAATATGCTTTCGTTTATACTACATTGCATATATATATCTGGGGGTCAAGCTATTTATAGCAGAATGAGGCATGTTTGCAAAACTCACATTCAGCCAATTTGTCTTAGCTCTGGAATCATTAGAACATTGAATAGATTATCTTTCCCCAAAATGATAATATTTGAGTTCATGCTTTTTTGTATGGCTAGGACACTTTTCTCTCCTATACTTCTCTTATTGAATTCTTATACATCTTTTAGAGCTCACATCCAACTTGATATTCTCCAGAAAACTTTCCTTGGTTCCTTACCTTGTAAGTACCTTATCCTTGGGACTTCAAAATGATTTGCTTGTTTTTCACTTCTCTGATTCACTTAACATAGAGGACTGTGTTTTAGGGTTATCTGAATTGGTGTCTTTATATTCTATTAACTTGTAAGCTATACAAAGGCAGGGACTGTCTTTTCTCAATTTTGTATCCCCCCTAGTGCCAAGCATAGGGTGCTATGCATGGTAGATATTTAAAGTATTTTCCCCCCAAAGGAATGAATGAATGAATGAATGCTGTGATAAGTAAAATATCTATGTAAAAGTTTATCTATAAGTAAAATATTTATGTAGTTGCCTGTCTTCTGTAGGAGAATGGGTTTGACAATGTAATCTCAAGCAGACTATGAAGTTATAGGGCAACACTGATTACCTCATTCTCCCTGCTCTGACATTCACAAAAGAAGTTAACCTTATGTTCCTACCAATGATCTCCTCTTTCCTTTCCCCTCCTGTACCTCTGCTGGAGTCTGAAAGCAGCATGAACATTACTGCTGTTCCAGAGCCTAGTGATAATTTTCAGGCTAATGGAAGACATATTGGCAAAAGTTGACATTAAGTGGAACTAATTGCACTGTAACTGCAAAATAACTAAGAAATAACTACCCTGTAATTTATGGCGCTGGGTGGACTGCTCAGCAACTTTGCAGCTCTATGCACCGCAAAGCACTCATTGATGCATGGGATGCCTGACTTTCCATAGGCTAAAAGGACCCTCAAAGTGCAGACTCATCAGCTGAGCATACTGAGACTGCAAAAGTTTACAAAGGAAGTCTATCTGATTTGGGAGGTGATAGCTTCAACCCAATGGTCAGATGACCTCGAGTTACTCCCAGTAAATCATTATTTATACAACCAGATTGCATTAAAATCCCAAACTCAGTCATATTTCTTTTCAGGTGTTGTTATTGTGGTAGTTAAGTCATTCCAATCACATCTGACTCTTTGTGATGCCTTTTGAGGTTTTCTTGGAAAAGATACTGGAGTGGTTTGCCATTTTCTTCTCCAGCTTATTTTACAGATAAGGAAACTGAGGCAAACAAGGTTAAGTGCTTTGCCCTTGGTCACACAGCTAGTAAGTGTCTGAGGCCAGATTTGAACTTGGGAAGATGAATCTCCCTGACTCCAGGCCTAGCACTCTCTCCACTGTGCCACCCAGTTGCCCCATCCTTATTTCAGGTGAGTACATTTTAAATTTGAAATGCTACTGATTGAACAACTTGTTACTGAACCAAAGAAGAAGTTGAAAAAAAAAAAGGCCAGTATTTGGACATAAAGGAGAGAGTCATGTCAAGTCAACAAGCATTTATTAATTTACTGTGCTAAGAACTGGACAGATAGACAGACAATTTGTGCCATCAAGGAGCTTACATTCTAATAGGGGGTGACAGCACATAAACATGAGTTGAAAACCTGTGGGTTGGAGAAAGAACCGGGACATACTGAAGGAAGTATAGAAAGTCAGAAGTAGAGTCCAAGAAGAATGAAGAGCTGGCTGGTCTGGCTACTTTCCTTAAAATGGAAGTTCTGGGAGGAACTGAATTACCAGAGGAAAAGGCCACTGGATAGAGAAGACTTACAGATTAGTAAAGCTGATGAGACAAAGAAAAACTTCCAAAGAGTCAGAAGTGGAATCTAGAAGAGAAGAAAGAAGGAAAGAAAGAACAATAGAATTGGAATTGGAAGACTTTTAATGTAAGCTCCTTGAAGTAGGGGATTAATTTTCAATTCATCATCGTAGACTCAGAATTTAGTATTCTTTATCTTTTCCAGGCATTTTAATTAGCAAAAGAAAATAATTACTAAATTAAAAAATAAAAAGGTTATGTGGCCAGAAATGGGAGAGGGGAGAGTATAGAGACAAAGGATAATGAAACTGCACTACAATCAGACACTTATTTATAGGGAAGGCCAGTTGTTTGGCTTTGTGTAGAAAACGTCTACACTTTGGGGAAGTGTACAGAATAAATTAAGAAATAAGGCATGTCCTCCGTAAGATGATGCCTTTCTCTCAGCCCAGGCGTCCATGCTCCTCTTTTACTTTGGTACTCTGAACTCTTCCAGACAGGGAGATTTGAGTATGCAGATATGTCTGGATAAGAAACTGTGAGCACTAGTGTGACTGTGTTTACAAGCCTACACAAGGAAGGTTCTCTCAGTATCTGAGGGTAGGTTAAAGGCACTGACACTGTGAGGGAAAGGTGGCAGCGGTCTGGGGCCCACATCAGTGTCTGAGAAGTGAGGCTAGGAGTTCACTGCATGGGGAGGTGGCACCAGTAAACCCTGTTATTGATTTTCTGGGTGCACAGAGGATAGCCGCTAGGCACTGGGATGAGGGGGAGGGGTTCATAGAGCATGCTGACAGAGCTGGGAGGGCACTTAAAGATTATCTGCCTCTTTATTTTAAAGATGAGGAAACTGAGGCCCTTAGGGATATTCGGAAGCATTTAGGAAGTATCTATTGGATTGCATTAGAGTCTTGGATTAGGCAAGCCATTTCTCTCTGAGCATCAATTGTCAAACCTATAAAATGAAGACAATGCTGACAAGATTATGGAAAGAATCAAACATAATCATAGATATACAATGAGATGTATTACTAAGTAAATTGAGTATTATTGTTGTTGTTTTATAGAGGTTACTGTCAGCAGAGCTCGGAATGTGATGGGCTACTGGGCATGAAGGGAAGAGAGAAAGGAGGAAGAGGAGGAGAAAAGGAGGAGGAATAGCATGAAGACATGGAAAAAGAGGAGAAATAAGAGAAGAAAGAAGAGGAAGAAAAGTAGAAAGACAAAGAATGAGGAGAGAGAAAGAAGACATGTAGCTCAGTGCTATCCTGTATCTAATTTCTTCTAACTTCATTATCATTCAGTAGCTAGACACAACCCTCACCAGAGGCTTTTTCCATGAAGCTTAATAATGTTCCACAGGTGAAAGGGTTTTCTCAGATGTTCTTTTTGCCAACCAAGCTGCTGTTCAATATATAAAATAAAAGTTATCTTAGAAAATAGACATTATAACTCACATACAAAAAAGTTGTTCTATGATAGTTGCTCTTTGAGGGAACTTGATAGTTTTCCTCCCTCCAACCCAGAAAAAAAAAATAGACTGCTTATTCCCCTCTCCCCTGGAACTAGGTTAGCTTTCCAGGACATGTTGGGAAAACCCCTAGCTGTCCTGCTAAGCCCCCAGTTGCTTTAGAAAAGAAATATGGTCAGCAAGAGAGCTGAAGCTAGAAAGTAGAAAACAGCTTCAGAAGAGGAGAAATATGCTCCAGGCCTCTGTCAGCAGGAATGATCTTTCTGTTATGTCTATTATTGACATGTAGGGGGTAGGTGCAGAGAGAAGGGAAAAACCTCTTCAGCAAGACATTGTCCAGTTATCAGTCATACTTCTTTATCTAGGCTAAAACAAACAAACAAAAGTGAGGGCAAGGGATTATAGATTTAGAGTAATAAAAGGTCTTAAAGATCATCTGGTTCAACTACTTAATTTTAAAAATGTGGAAACCGACGCCCAGTGAGGTAAAGTGATCTGTTCAGGGAAACAAAAGTAAGTAAAATAGTAAGTATTCAAACCAAGGAACAATTCCTACTAAAAGTACAAGTACATATAGAAATACATTTCTATATAACCACAGAATAATGAAATTTAAAAAAAATCATAGAGAACAACTAGTCCAGGGGTAGGGAACCTGCGGTCTGGAGGACACATGTGGTCCTCTAAGTCCTTGGGTGAGGCCTTTTACTTAGTCTAAATTTCACAGAACAAATCCTTTTAGTAAGGGGATTTATTCTTTGAAGTTTGGATTCAGTCAAAGGGCCACACTTGAAGACCTAGAGGGCCACATGTGACTTTGAGGATGCAAGTTCCCCACCCTTGAACTAGTCCTTCACCTTTATTTTCTATTTGAGGAAACTGAGGCCTACAGAGAAGGGATGTTATTTGTCCAAGGTTTCAGAACAAATTAGTGGCAGAAATGGCAGTCTTCTAACTCCTAGTTCTTGGATAGTCTTTTCACCATATTTAGTGTTTCTTTTGGAGTAGACCATCAATGTCTATAAATTCATTTAAAAGTAAATCCTTACACTAATCAGGACTAAGTCTACTTGGGTACAGCAGCATGAAGTCACAAAAAGTAGAAAAATGCATGCTCATTATGTCCAATTGCAGCTAACATAAATTATAGGGTTGTCACAGTGTCAGAAAAGTACTTGGATGACTTCTTCTAAATGTGAGGACAAAAAGGAAAGAAAAGGGTTCACTCACAATCAGTAGATGTAAGAAGGAAAAAAAAAACAGCACCTTACATGTTCAGATTGACCCCACTCAATTGGAATAATTAGACCCCAAGGTATCTATTAAAACTAGATAGGATGGTGAAGATTCTATAGTGTAACCCCATCTCCCTCACAGAGATGAGACTCAAATAGGTGAAGGGACTAGCCCAGCCTCCCATAGCTAGACAGTGGTAGAGCTTGAATAGATCTGAGCTATCTTGATGGACTCAAATTTACTGCTTCCACTACTCCATTTTCCTGGTATATAAGAACAAAAACACATACTGCTAAACATAGTTCAAAATAATAAATAATTTGTGTAGCATTGCAAGGTTTACAAAATTTTTCCCTTCATTGTTTAAGTAGATAGTGTAGTTATTATTTTCTCCATTTTGCAGGAAGCTGAGGTTCAGAGAGGTAAAACAACTTGCCACAGAGTCACATAATAAGTATCAGATCCAGGATCTGAACCCAGATCTTTTGACTCTCAGTCCAGTTTTCTTTTTAGTATAAACTGGTCATAACAGCCAATCTTATCTCTTCATGAAAGTAGATTCAATGGAACTTCCATGTGAAAACATTTCTTTTTCATTTATTGCAAGTCACTGAATGAATTTGAAAGCAATCTAGCTTCATTCTAAAATGCTCATGGGACCGCAGGAGAATCACAGAGTCTAGGAGATAGAAGGGATTGTAGAGAGAACCTAGTCCTACTTTCTCATTTTAAAGAGAAGTTCAGGGAAGTCAGATGAATTAACAAAAGCCACATTTTCCCATTAATTTCACAACTTTCCCAATAATACAGACCCAAAATAGGAAAGGCTTTCTTGAAAGGCAGCGAATTACCCCATACTCGAGGTCTCTAAGTAGACCCTGATTGTCCACTTATTGGTTATACTGTTCACATATAGGTTGAATGAGATGACCTCTAAAATTCTCTTCTAGGTATGGATTCTGTGAATCCTTGGAAAGGGCAGAAGAAGAGAGGGAGTAGGGTGAGAATGAGGAGGAAATCATTAAAATGGTCTCATTCCTTTGTAAAACAAATTAACTTGGGAAACCCTAGGAATAGAATAATGATTGGAGAAGCTAAAGCAAGGTCCTCAAGGGACCAGAAAATATCTCAACTCTGGAAGAGTCCAAGTATCTTGTGAGGTCCCTCCAAACTCTTTAAAGCTTCTGATACTTCTGGGCTTTGGTTTCACAGTTACTGCCATAGCCTTCATAAACACTTTGCCTAATGTAGAGGAGCTGCCTTTTTAAATCCTAGAGGTCCATAGCTAGAAGGCTAGTTATAGGTCAGATTCAAGTCTGCACAGAGCGAAGCCAATTCATTTTTTTGCAAATGCTGCAGATTCCTAGACATTTGGAACTCTCCATGGTACTAATCATAGTTTTCCACATTATAATTTATTAACCACAAATATCTTCATTGTTTTTGTCAAAAAATGAATGGATAGCTAAATAAATGTATCTGTTAATTCAAATAAAAGCATTTTAAAAGGTTATTGTGTCCAATACATTGTGCCTTCATGTGACTTACAGTCTAGTAGGGGAATAAGACATTGACATCAAAAGATATGAAACATAATAGTACATGAAAAGTGTATTAGAGAGTTAAAGCACAAAGGGCTATGTGAGATATTAGGAGTCATAACAGATGGATTATTACAGAAGGTTTCATGGATAAGGTGGCATTTGAGATGAGCTTTATCAATTATGTAGGAATTCAACAGGTGGAGTGGGAAAGCTTTGCAAGGTTCAGGAAATAACCTAAACAAAAGTTTAGTACTGTGAAAAGGTAGAATGTGCTCAAAAGATAGATCATCATCCTTTATCTCTAGTATAAAATGTCTGGAAATAAGTGATATGAGATAAAGTTGGGAAGATAGGTTAAGGCCAAATTATGAAAGGCCTTATAGGATTACACTTTTAGAAGAGACCTTATAAGATCCTCTTGTACAATATAATTTTTTTTTCCCAAATGAGCAAATGAAGATGCAGAGAGTATTTGCCTTGATTGGTGAATAAAGGTGTTGAAACTTTACTTCAGAAATGATAAGGATCCACTCCATAGTATTATTCAGAGGAGTAGGGTGGCCAGTTCTAAGCATCAGAAAGACTGTTCTAGCAGTAGGATGGACAGAGTAAGCAGAGGCAAGAGGAATAAAGATCTTATTATGAGAATATTGAGCTAGTTCAAGTAAGTAGTAATAATTGTTTTGTAGTATAGTGGCAGCAGATGAAATCTAGAGAAAATAGATGTTAGAAATGGTAAGGTGTCTGAATTGACAGGTCTTATTAACTGATCATATATGAGAAGTGAAGGAGAAGGAAGAGTCAAAGATAATGCTAAAATTATGGACACAGGAGATTAAGTGAATGGTAACACCACAAATAGAAATGGCAAACTCACGAGTAATTCACTGTTGAAGAACCCAGAAGCATACTGACTCTTCCTAACCTCCTGGTTCTCATCTTGCCCTCTTAATAATACTTACTGGAACCACCCTCCTCATAGATCTATCACCCAGCCATCTTTCCTCTCTTGATAATGGCAAATAAAGTGATAGCTCTAATGTTCCACAGCTGAATATGGTACCATGACACTCTTCAGAGTGTTTTTGTTTATGAAGACAATGAGAAATGAAACCTGGAAGACAGCAAAAAAATGGATATTAGAAAGATATTATGTGAAGCATGGGTATTGACACCTATATTCATCCATTTGGAAAATAAGCAATTAAAATGTTTTTATGCTATATTTGTCATATTTAAGTGATTAGGACATGACTTACTGAGAGGCTATTTAACTGCTTTATAGGACAAATAAAGCTGAGGTTAAAGAAATGGAGCTAAACATCTTGTCAGCAAGTAAATAAGAGATTGAGCTATCTAATCCAGAGATCAATCAATTAATCAATATTTATTAAGTGCCTGCCATATACAAGGTACTGTGCTAAACACTGCATACAAAAAGAGGCAAAAGACAGTCCCTGCCCTAAAGGAGCTTACAATGAAATGGGTGAAACAACATACAAACACACACACACACACACACACACACACACACACACACAAAGCAAACTATGTACAGGATAAATGGGAAATAATTAAAAGAAGTAAAGCACTGGAAGTAAGAGGATTAGGGAAGGGGAAGTAGAAGGTGAGGTTTTAGGTGGGACTTAAAGGAAGCCAAGTGGGTCAGTAGATGGAGTAGAAGAGGGAGATCCAGCCAGGTATAAGAGACAGTCAGAGAAAATGCCTGGAGCTGAGATATTTGGTGGTGGGTAGGACACAAGATTGGTGAGGGATGTAAAGGTAACCTTGTTAGGTTTTAATTTCAATGGGGAAAATAGAGCAAAGAAGATCAAGGAAAAAAAAACTAGGAAAAGAGATCTAAATTATTTAAAGGAAGGAGAGTTTAGGCATAAAGAGTGACTCATTAGGCAAAGAAATCTCTGTTGATAGGGCTGAATGAACAAAGAAAGGATTTGAGGATTAACTATATACAAAAAAGTCAATGAAACACATCTGGATAAATTTTGCCAGATGGAAAAAAAAAGAAATAAAGATGATGTTTAGAGTTGTATTTTTTTAAGTAAGTCAACCCAGAAGCAAATATAAATTGTTTGTTATTAAATGATTTTTACCAGTTAAGAGAAGCAGTCTTAGAATCAGAAATTGGGTTAAAGTTGTGGTTCTAAAACTTGTCGTAGCCTCAGGGAAGTTCCTTCACCTATTTGAGTTTGTTTCCTTGCCTGTAAATCTTGACTGAGATCTATCTTTGCCTAGAAATAATTTCACTTTACAAGACCTTCAGGGTCTGCTTGGATGATGACTGATTGTGGAGGTCTACATAATCATAAGTTTGTGAAATGAATGGGATATAAAAGGTCATACAATCCAAGTGGCAGCTGTGTAAATGGATCCCTTTTTGAAGATCCTAGACCATATAATCTTTACACAATTATTTATGCCCACTGAAGGAAATCTCACTACCCACTGGGTCAAGTTATTCACTTGATGTTATCTGTTCATTAGAAAGATATATATTATATTAGCTTTCTATTTGTAACTTCCACACTTTGGTTCTAGCTTGGCCTTCTGAAGCCAAATAGATTCTCTCCACCTCCCTCCCCCCCGACATATTTAAAATAGTAGTTCAGGAATGATTCAGCTTTCAATAGGTCTACTTTCTGAATCTATAATGAAGAGTTCCATGTCCCTTTAAATGTGACTGGTTGAAAAAGGGTGACTGTGCATTGAAATGCACACAATTAGTTCTCAGTCAATCCCTAAGTACAGCATTAAGATTTAAAAGTTTCAGCAAAAGATCCCCAAAACAAATTCTTTCCCACTTAAGATATCTATGTTTATGATATTTTGCATTTCTGGGGCTCTAGAAAAGTGATATAAGCTGAAAAGAAAGAACAGTCTCATTGACACACAGTATACAGTAAAATGATATAATTATTTCCAACATGCATGAATATTTTAGTACTGTGCCCTGTGAATGTTAAATAAAACCCTTAGATTCCTGCTTCTGCAGCAGCCTTTTGGCTTTCTGCTTTCCTTCTTGTGGAGTGACTTGTTCAAAGATTTCAGTTGCTGAGAATGTGTGTTTTATTTTATTTTATTTTGTATTTACTACTCTCTCTAATACATTGTAGGATTCACTAAGGAGCTCAAAAGCTCATCCTTTTGACTCTCACAGATTATTTATTAATTTTTTTCCCCTGTGGGGTAGCATATTCAAGAATTCAAAAAGCAGTTAAATCATATTATTCAGCTTTGTTCTCCTTGTGCCTGGAGATGTCTTTTTCTTTCTTTCTTTCTTTTTTTTGAGTGCAAAGAGCTGGAATTTCTGCTTCCTCTAATATTCACTCCCCTCAAGTCATGCCACATAGTTTCCTAAAAATCTAAGTTTCAAAAACTATTTCTAACAGCACTTACTTACATTTACCTAAGTACTCCCTTTGCCATGCTTTTCTGTCCAGTGACTTTTTAGACTTAATGAAGTTATAACTTGTCAAGAGATGAAAGGATACTCTAAATATAGAATATTGGAACATAAAATATGAGAAGCTCGAAGACAAAATGTTGGAGCTGGTACATAGAATGCTAGGATACTGAAGGATAGAGTTAGAAAGGACCTTAGAAATTAGACTGTTAGAATGAATAAGGAATGTAGAATCATAAATTTAGGGCTAGAAGGAACCTTTAAGATCATCTAGACAAAGTCATTCATTTTACAGATTTGGAAACTGAAATTCAGAGAGGTTAAATGACCTGCCCAAGGTCTCCATGGTAACATGTATCAGAAATGGGATTAAACCCAAGTGCTCTGCTTCCTAAGTCAGCATTCTTTTTAACTACACCATGCCATCTCACTATTAAAACTTTAGTGTTAGCTCTGAAAGGAACCTTAGAGCAAAGGATGTTTGAACCTTGGATGTTAGGAATGGAGAGAACCTTAGAAAATAGATTATCAATGATCAGAGGTGGGAATGACACTGCTAGTCACTAAGGGCAAAGTCAGGTTTTGTTCATTTGTTTGTTTATTTGTGGTGTCCTAAGAGCTCTGGAGAGAAAAAATAAGGTGGGGGTATCTTTTGTCCTTGGCCTTTCCTCCCAGATAAAAATCTCTCTCCACACCAACCTATCCCACAGTAAGATGCCAAAGTGATTTTTCTAAACCATAGGTTTAAGCACATCACCTTCCTGTTTAATGAGCTTCAGGGGCTCCCTATTAAATTCAAGATCAAATATAAAGTTCACTGTTTGACCTTTATTTTATCATTTAATTTTTTCCAGTTAACAGGCATTAATTTTCTCTTCCTCACATCTGCCCCCCTCAACAGAACAACAACAACAACAAAAATCTGCTAACAAAAATGCATAGTCAAGCAAAGTAAATTCTAGGATTGGTCATGTTCAAATAATATGTCTCATTCTGCCTCTTGAGTATATCACCTCTCTATCGAGAGTTGGGTGTCATTCTTAATCTTTGGTCCTCTGGGATGGTGGTTTGTCATTACATTGAATAAAGTTTTTAAGCCTTTCAAAGTTGTTTTTCTTTATAATGTTGTAGTTCTTATACAAATTGTTTTCCTGGTTCTGTTCACATTAGTTCATACATATTTTGTTCTTTGAAACTTTTTTACTTCATTGATATTATATGAAAATATCTTGTTAAAATCATATGCCACAATTAGTTTAGCCATTCCCTCAAAGATGGATATGCCCTTAGTTGCCAGTTTTTTTGCTACTTCAAAAAAGAACTGCTATATAAATATTTTTATACACATAGGTTCTTTTTCTCTTTCTTTAATCTCTTTGGAGCATAGGCCTAGTCAGTGAGATCACTGGTAGTGACTGTTTTAGCATAGTTCCAAATTGCTTTTCAAAGTGGCTAGACTGATTCATAACTCCACCAAAAGCGTATGAACGTGATGCATTTTCTAAAGCATCTTTGACAATTTTCAATTTTTTTGGGGGGGGGGGTAAATTTTGCCAATCTGACCAGTATGAAGTAGAACCTCAGAGTTGCTTTCATTTGAATTTCTCGAAGTATTAGTGATTTGGAGCATTTTTAATATGGTAGTTGATAGCTTGTATTCTTTCCTTTGATAACTATCTGTTCATATTCTTTGTCCATTTGTATATTAGGAAATAATTCTTGTTGCAATACATTTTAATCAGTTCCTTCTATATCTTGAATATAAGGTTTTTACCAGAGAAACTTGCTGCCAAGGTTTCTTTTTCATTACCTAGTTCCCTTCCAATTTTAACTGCATTGGTTTTGTTTGTGCAAAATCATCTATTTGGTGTTTAAAGTTCTATATAAATTCTCTACTAGGACTTCTGCTTCTGGGAGCCAAAATGGCAGAGTAAAAAGGTAGTCGCTCTCATCCTCCCCTATCAACCTCTGAAAACCCAGAAAATATTACCCCAGGAAAAACCCTGGAACAGCTAAACCAGAAGAAAGATGGGGTGCAGCAGTGCAGTAGCCCAGGTAGCTAGAGGGATTAATGGGAAAGGCCCCTTTTACACTGAGGAAGGGGATGAATACGGAACCGGGAGTCACACAGCCAGCTAGTGGAAAGACCCACTTTGGCACACCAGGAGGAGATTCTAGTGCCTCAGCATTCTGCAGCAAATGGGTCTCCCAGTGCCTCAGCAAAAATAAGGGAAACAGCACTACAAAGGGCCCCAGGCAGATAAGCACCGACAGCATTCATCTGAAAGGACCTGAAGAAAGCAACCTAGAGGTGCCAAAACGTTCCAGCCTTGTTGATTCCATCCCAACACCAGGTAAGCTGTCAGAACCCTACAGCCTCCAACTGCCAACCAGGAGGAGATCCCAAAGCCCAGGTGGTTGAGCAGGCAAACGCCAACAGGTGTACCTCTGAGTGCCTCAGTGAGGGTGGGGTAACTGGTGGAAACCAGCTCAGAAACCCCCAGATGCCTTGGCATTCTACAGTAAAGAAGTCTTCCAGTGCCTCAACAGAAATAAGGGAGGCAGCACTGCAAGGGACCCCAGGCAGATAAACACCTGGCAGCACTTATCTAAAAGGAGCTAAACAAAGCTAAAGGAAAGGAAAAGCAGGCAACCTAGATTTACCTGAAAGTCGCAACCTTGCTGATTCCAGCCCAATACCAGATAAGCTGCCAGAATCCTACAGCCTCCAATTGCCAACATAAGAGGCCCTAGCACACAAAGCCTGTGACCAAGACCTAGGCTCCCAACACAAGAAGCTTGGGTCAGTGCCCTCTGCTTCCCAGCAGGAGAGCTTAATCTCTTTAAAGGCCAGGGAATAAAGAAACACCATGAGTAAAAAGAAAGGTATGATAGATTCATATTATGAGAAGAGTGAAGATCAAGACAGAAATTCAGAAGAGGACAACACTGTCATCAAACCCACATCTGCAACACCAAAAGGGAATATGAACTGGTCTGAAGCCCAAAAAGCCTTCTTAGAAGAACTCAAGAAGGATTTTAAAAGTCAAATGAGAGAGGTAGAAGAGTCCTTTAAAAGTACAATTGGCCAATTGGAAAAAAAGTACCCTGAAGAAAACAAGTCCCTAAAACACACAATTGGCCAATTGGAAAAAAGTACAATGAAGAAAATAAATCCCTTAAAAATACAATTGACCAATTGGAGAAGAAAGTACAAAATCTAACAGACAAAAGACAATATATTAAAAATTAGAATTGAACAAATGGAAACTAATGACTCTATGAAAGAGCAAGAATCAGTCAAACAGAAATAAAAAAATGAAAAAATAGATGAAAACGTAAAATACCTCATGGGTAAAACAGCTGACCTGGAAAATCGATCCAGGAGAGACAATTTAAAAATTATAGGCCTACCTGAAAGTCATGATGAAAAAAAGAGCCTGGACAATATTCCTCAGGAAATCATAAAGGAAAACTGCCCTGAAGTCCTAGAACCTGAAGGTAAAATAACTATAGAAAGAATCCATCGCTCCCTGCATGAAAGAGATCCCAAACTGAAAACGCCAAGGAATATAATAGCTAAATTCCAAAATTACCAGATCAAAGAGAAATTACTGAAAACAGCCAGAAAGAAATAATTTAAATATCATGGAACCACAGTCAGGATTACACAGGACCTTGCAGCCTCTATATTAAAAGACTGTAGGGCATGGAACATGATAATCCTTAAGGCAAAGGAACTTGGAATGCAGTCAAGGATTAACTACCCAGAGAAAATGAGCATGATTTTTCAGGGAAGGAGATGGATATTCAACGAAATAGATGACTTCCAAACATTCCTGTTAAAAAGACCAGAGCTCAACAAAAAAAATTGATCTTCAAGTACAAGATTCAAGAGAGACATAAAAAGGTAAATGGGACAGATAGATACAATATGTTGTTAATAAGGGCAAAAAGTTTACATCCCTACAAGGGAAGATGACACTTACAACTCTTGAGAACCGTATTGTTATTAAACCATGTTAAAGGAGTATACATAAAGGGGGTGGATATAAGTTGACTTTGATGTAATGATAAAAACAAATTAATCAAGTGGGTTAAATGGATCCAAGTAAGTGGATTAGTCTGAGCTAAGAAAATGTACTGAGAAAGGAGGAGGCCAACAAGGGTAAATTACATTACAGGAAAAGACACAAAAACCTATCAGAGCAGAGGTAAAGAAGGGAGGGGGATGAGCATTGTTTGAACCTTACTCTCATTAGATTTGGTTCAAGAAGGGAATTACGTAATCAGTTAGGTATAGAAATCTAACTTGCACTATAGGTAGTAGGAGGGGAAAGGGGAAAGAAAAGGGAGTGGGGATAGAAGGGAGGGAAGAAGCATTAAGAGTAAAGGGGAAGAAAAGGGAAAGGGAAAATAGAAGGGAGGTGGCACCAAAGGAGGTGCTGGTCAAAAGCAAAACACTAGTGAAGGGGGGAAAGGAGAAAGGAGGAAGAAAAGCATAAACGGGGGGGGGAAGGATGGAGAAAAAGACACAGATAGTAATCATAACTATAAATGTGAATGGGATGAACTCTCCCATAAAATGGAAGCATATAGCAGAGTGGATTAAAAATCATAATCCTATAATGTGTTGTTTACAGGAAACACATTTGAAAAAGAGTGACACACACAGGGTAAAGGTAAAAGGCTGGAGCAAAATATGTTATGCTTCAGCTGAAGTAAAAAAAGCAGGGGTAGCAATCCTGATCTCAGACAAAGCAAAAGCAAAAATAGATCTTGTCAAAAGAGATAAGGAAGGAAACTACATCCTGCTAAAAGGCCCCATAGACAATGAAGTAATATCATTACTAAACATATATGTACCAAATGGTATAGCATCCAAATTCTTAGAGGAGAAGTTCAGGGAGTTACAGGAAGAAATAGACAGCAAAACTGTACTAGTGGGGGACTTCAACCTCCCCCTCTCTGAACTAGATAAATCTAACCACAAAATAAACAAGAAAGAAGTTGAGCAGGTGAATAGAACATTAGAAAAGTTAGGTATGATAGACCTCTGGAGAAAACTGAATGGGGATAGAAAGGAATATACCTTTTTCTCAGTGGTACATGGCACATACAGAAAAATTGACCATGTACTAGGGCATAAAAATCTCCTAATCCAATGCAGAAAGGCAGAAATATTGAATGCTTCCTTTTCAGATCATGATGCAATAAAAATTACATGTAATAAAGGGCCATGGAAAGATAGACTAAAAAATAATTGGAATCTAAATAATCTAATCCTAAAAAATTATTGGGCTAAAGAACAAATCACAGAAACAATCAATAATTTCATTCAAGAGAATGACAATAATGAGACAACATACCAAAACTTATGGCATGCAACAAAAGCAGTTCTTAGGGGAAGTTTCATATCTCTAAATGCTTACATAAATAAAATAGAAAAAGAGGAGATCAATGAATTGGGCATACAACTGAAAAAACTAGAAAAAGAACAAATTAAAAATTCTCAATTAAACACCAAATTAGAAATATTAAAAATCAAAGGAAAAATTAATAAAATTGAAATTAAGAAAACTATTAAACTAATAAATAAAACTAAGAGCTGGTTTTATCAAAAAAACAATAAAATAGATAAACCTTTGGTTAATCTAATTAAAAAAAAGAAAGAAGAAAACCAAATTACTAGCATCAAGAATGAAAAGGGTGAAGCTACCACCAAAGAAGAGGAAATTAAAACAACAATTAGGAATTATTTTGCCCAACTATATGCCAACAAATTTGAAAATCTTAGTGAAATGGATATATATTTACAAAAATACAAATTGCCCAGATTAACAGAAGAGGAAGTAAAATACTTAAATAATCCCATCTCAGAAAAAGAAATTGAACAAGTCATTGATGAACTCCCTAGGAAAAAATCTCCAGGGCCAGATGGATGTACATGCGAATTCTATCAAACATTTCAAGAACAATTAATTCCAAAACTATATGAACTATTAGGTAAAATAGGTAAAGAAGGAATCTTACCAAATTCTTTTTATGATACAAATATGGTGCTGATACCTAAACCAGGAAGAGTCAAAACAGAGAAAGAAAATTATAGACCAATTTCTCTAATGAATATAGATGCAAAAATTTTAAACAAAATATTAGCAAATAGATTACAGCAACTTATCACACGAATAATACACTATGACCAGGTAGGATTTATACCAGGAATGCAGGGCTGGTTCAATATAAGGAAAACTGCCAGCATAATCCATCATATCAATACCAAAACTAACAGAAACCACATGATCATCTCAATAGATGCAGAAAATGCATTTGATAAAATACAACACCCATTCCTATTAAAAACACTAGAGAGCATAGGTATAAATGGAATCTTCCTTAAAATAATAAATAGCATCTATCTAAAACCTTCAGTAAGCATAATATGTAATGGGGACAAGCTAGAAGCATTTCCAATAAGATTGGGGGTGAAACAAAGATGTCCATTATCACCATTGTTATTCAACATTGTACTGGAAACGTTAGCTTTAGCAATAAGAGAAGAAAAAGACATTGAAGGCATTAGAATGGGCAAAGAAGAAACAAAGCTATCATTCTTTGCAGATGACATGATGTTATAAATAGAAAATCCCAGAGAATCAAGTAAAAAACTATCTGAAATAATAAACAACTTTAGCAAAGTTGCAGGCTATAAAATAAACCCACATTAATCATTGACATTTCTATATATTACCAACAAAGCCCAATAGCAAGAGGTAGAAAGAGAAATTCCATTTAAACTTACTGTAGACATTATAAAATATTTAGGAGTCTACCTCCCGAAACAAACCCAGGAACTCTATGAACACAATTACAAAACACTTTTCACACAAATAAAATCAAATCTAAATAACTGGAAAAACATCAGTTGCTCATGGGTAGGCTGAGCTAATATAATAAAAATGACAATTCTACCTAAGCTAATTTACTTATTCAGTGCCATACCAATCAAACTACCAAAAAATTATTTTATGGAGTCAGAAAAGATAATAACAAGATTCATTTGGAAGAACAAAAGGTCCAGAATATCAAGAGAACTAATGAAAAGAAATGCAGGGGAAGGTGGCCTAGGCATTCCAGATCTTAAATTGTATTATAAAGCAGCAATCATCAAAACTGCTTGATACTGGCTAAGAAATAGAGTGGTGGATCAGTGGAATAGGTTAAGTGTGCAAGACACAGTAGTCAATGACTATAGTAATGTATTATTTGATAAACCCAAAGATCCCAGCTTCTGGGATAAGAACCTACTCTTTGAAAAAAACTGCTGGGAAAACTGGAAAAAGAGAATGGCAGAAACTACACATAGACCAAAATCTCACACCATATACCAAAATAAAGTCAAAACAGGTACATGATTTAGATATAAAGGCTGATACTACAAGCAAACTGAGAGAGCAAGGAATAGTTTATCTGTCAGATCTATGGAGAACGGAAGAATTCATGACCAAACAGGAGATAGAGAACATTATGAAATTCAAAATAGATAATTTTGATTACATTAAATTAAAAACTTTTTGCACAAACAAAGCCAGTAAAACTAAGATTAGAAGGAAGGTAGGAAATTGGGAAAGAATTTTTATAACCTGTCTCTCTGATAAGGGCCTCATTTCTAAAATATGTAGAGAATTAAGTCAAATTTATAAGAATACAAGCCATTCCCCAATGGGTATGAACAGACAGTGCTCAGATGAAGAAATTAAGGCCATCTATAGTCATGAAAAAATGCTCTAAATCACTATTGATTAGAGAAATGCAAATCAAAACAGCTCTGAGGTACTATATCACACCTATCAGAATGGCCAACATGACAAAACAGGAAAATGATAAATATTGGAGAAGGTGTGGAAAAATTGGAACACTAATGCATTGTTGGTGGAGTTGTGAAATAATGCAACCATTTTGGAGAGTAATCTGGAACTATGCCCAAAGGGCTATACAAATGTGCATACCCTTTGACCCAGCAATAGCACTTCTGGGGCTATATCCCAAAGAGATCACAAAAATGGGAAAAGGACCTACATGTACAAAAATATTCATAGCAGCTCTTTTTGTAGTGGCAAAGAATTGGAAATTGAGAGGATGCCCATCAATTGGGGAATGGCTGAGCAAGTTGTAGTATATGAATGTGATGGAATACTATTGTGCTATAAGAAATGATGAACAGGCTGACTTCAGAAAAACCTGGGAAGACTTGTATGGTCTGATGCTGAGTGAAGTGAGCAGAACCAAGGGAACATTGTACACAATAACAGCCATGTTGTGTGATGACTAATATTGATAAACTTAACCCTTCCTGGCAATACAAGGATCTAAGACATCTCCAGAGGCCTTGTGATGGAAAATGCTATCCACACCCAAAGAAAGAACTGTGGAAGCCGAATTGTTATTTTTTTTCTCTTCTGTTGAGTTTTGTTTCCTCTTTCTGATGGTTCCTCCTATTGGTTTTAATTTCTACTTACAACATCACCAATGTGAAAATATGTTTAATACGAATGTAAATGTATAGCCTATAGCAGATTGTGTGCTGTCTTGGGGAGGGTGGTGGGGAGGAAGGGGGGGAAAAATTTTAAACTCAAAAGCATATGGAAGTGATTATTGATAAATGAAAATAAATTAATAAAAAACATTTAAAAAATAAATTTCTCTTCTCCTATCTGTCCAGCATGTTTAAATCTTACTATCCTTCATACTTTCTGGAATCTAGCTATGGCAACCTAGTTACAGTTTCTTAAACATAAAAAACTTCATCTCCTATTCTGTACTTTTGTGCTGGCTGTCCTCTATGCCTGTCGTGCTCTATCTCCTCTCTTTCACCTTTTACTTTCCCTGACTTTCTTCAAGACTGGGTACAGAGCCCACTTTTTTCTTTCCCAACTCCACCTCCCTCCCCACTAATGTCTTCCTCTTTCAGATTGCTTAGGAAGTGTTCTGTATATTGACTCTAACTGGTTGTCTCTGTTAGAATGCATGCACTGACTTTGTGAGAACAGGGACTATTTTTTTTTTGTACGTCCAACACTTAGCACAGTGCTTGTGACATACAAGTGCTTAATAAATGCTTGTTGACTGATTGACACAGTGAGATGAGGGAATACCACTCATCTATTGCAATCAAATGCCTGAGGAGACTTTGAAACTATAAGTAGTGATGTTAATATTGAGAATTTTCAGCATCACGGTAGATTGATGGGGAGGCACGTTTGAAGGAAGGGAAATATTCCAGAAAGTATTAGTCCCCCCACACACACCCCTGATCAAACATTCTAAATTAGGACCAGAATGTTCCAGGCACTGTGTTAAGTACTGAAGATATACAGAAACAGTCCCTGTTCTGAAAGAACTTAAACAATGCAGTCCTAGGGACAAAGACAGGGTAAATCTGTCTAGGACTATCCAGGCATACCCAAGAGTGAGATCACATGGATTACAAGAATAACAGGGTTGGAAACATATTAAATACACTCTGAGATGATGATATAAAACTGATGCCACAGTTAATTAATTCACAGCTGGGGACCAACACACTGGAAAAATCATCCAGCAAAGGTGGGGAATGATGGGAGGGCAGAGGGCTGATATCACAATGACAGTAAGTAGAAGCAAGAAGATACCACTGTAGACCCCTAAAGTATTCATGGTCATGTTGTGTGGCCTTCCCTTGAATGGGTTATAGGGATACAAGACAGGGCCATACCTCCAAGTTGCAAAATGGATCATTGTTTCCTGGGGTGGATGCCAAACTGTCAGTCACATACTACTATTCTTGGAATATACTCCCTTCTTAGCTCCAACTCTTTGAATTTCTTGTTTCTTTCAAAGCTGAGGTCACCTGTGTGAAATCCTTCCTCACCCCACCCCCATCCCCACACCCCAGTTCTTGGTGCACTTGGATTTATTTTCCATGTACTCACATCTATTCAGGTTTACTCCTTAAGAGACTATAACCTCCTCAAGGGAAGGGGTTATTCCATTTTTGTCTTTGTATCTCCAGTGCCTAGCCAAGTGCCTAGGACACAGTAAATGCTGTCTGATTGATTGCCAGCATTTAGAGAGCAGGGTCATCATGCTGGGTTAGATGAACTGTATGAGAGGCAGAAGGATGGCTAATTCAATGCTCTCTCAGGCTGTGATTAGGTCATCAAAATAAGGTATGGTTTAAAATAGCTCGCCACAGTTCCACATATAGCATTTCAAAAATCTCTTTATGAATATAGACAGAGAACATGCTAATATAGGTAAAATCCTATTTTATCAACCTCAACAGGACATCAAACTAGTTTTGTTAAATTCAAATTGCATTTAAATGGACACCTTTGGCTACCACATACAGAGGGGTATTATATTAATTTGGTTTTATTTGTTGAAATAATGAAAGTCAGACTTTCCTCCCATTTCTTATTTTTGCACTCTGCCAATATGCCAGCCTCTCTGATCTCCCCACACCCCTCTCAACAGTGTGTCCCTGCCCAGAACTGGCACCTTTCCCACCCATCCCCTCCCTGTGCACCCTCCGCTGAGACTGCAGGATACAAATACAGTTACAGCAGAAAGCACAAATACTGAACCACAACAAGGTTTCCGTTAAACAGCTTGGCTAGAACATGGGCAGGGACTTGTGAATGCATCTGTTCAGCATGGCTTTTTGTTGAATTAGAATTCATTGAAGCTAGATCAGCAAAGCATGGTTACCAAGGGCCATCCAGAGGGACTTGGAAATAGCTTTGTTAAACAGAACCCTATGTCAAATGAGCATTTGTTAAACAAGAATTTTACATTGATATATATATGGATATTCATATAGATATGCCAAATAATATTCTGAAATAGCATGCGTTATTATTAATCAGCAATAAATAAAAGAATGCTAGAGCAAAAATAGAACTTTGACTACAAAATGTAAGATGAAAATAGTTCTTAGAATATAGAGTGTTAGAACATAGAATGCAAGAATTAGTACAGACTTTAATACACAGAATATCAGAATTGGAATTTAAAACACAGATTGTTAGAATACAGAATATGCAATGTTAGCACTAGAAAGCTTCTGAGAGAGAAGAAGAAGAAGAAGAAGAAGAAGAATTAGAAGAATTAGAAGAAGAAGAAGAAGAAGAGAGCTAGAAGGGAACTTGGGGGAAAATTCAGGAAACAGAATAAATTCAAAGCTAGATGGTTCCTGAGGGTTCCTCTAGACCAGAGGTTCTTAATTTGAACTTGGAAGAACTTGGCTTAGAACCAGTTCTTCCCACTCCCACATTATTGAATTTTTTTAAATAATATCTTATTTTTATCCCAATTACATGGAAAAATATTTTTAACATTTTTTTTCAAATTTTGAGTTCCAAATTCTCTCTCTCCCCCCTTCAGATGGCAAGTGATTTTATATAGAGTATATATGTGTAATCTGCAAAATATATTTCCATATTAGTCATATTGTAAAAGGAAACAGACCAAAAAAACACGCAAAAAAATAAAATGAAAATTGTATACTTCTATCTGCATTCAGACTCAATCAGTTCTTTCTCTGGAGGTGGCCTACATTCTTTAAATGACATTATAGCATATTTATTAAGCATCTACTACGAGTCCAGTGCTATGTGAGGTGCTATATGGAATACATAAGAAGTTTAAGATATTTCCTTCCCTGAAGTGACTTGGTCTAATTTGAGATAAAGGATAACACATTAAACAAACTCTAAAACAAGAATAAATAGATTAAATTTAGGATAAAGATTGTGTGGTACAGACAACAACCAGGGATTTGGGTCTATGGAAAACATTTGTGGTGATCAAAAGTCAAGAGACTCCAGTTCTTGTCCTGGATTTGATGCTAATTTGCTGTGTGACCTTGGGCATGTCACTTACTATGGTTCTATTTTTGTTTGTTTTGTTTTGTTAATTCTTTTTATTCTGTAAAATGAAGGATTTAGGCCCAATGGCCCAAAGGTTCCTTTGCTGACAAAGGAAATAAGGAAGTTTATTGGAAAGCATATTTTACGTAGGCACAGGTAGGTGGCACAGTGGTTAAAGCAATAGGGTTGAAATCAGGAAGATTCTTCTTCATGAGTTCAAATCTGGCTGCAAATACTTAGACTGTGACCCAGGACAAGTCACTTAACCCTTTTCACCTCAGTTTCTTCATCTGTAAAATGAGCTGGAGAAGGAAGTGGAAAATCCCTCCAGTATCTCTGCCAAGAAAATTCCAAATGAGGTCATGAAGAGTCAGACACAACTGAAACAACTCAACAGCAACAAAAATACTTTCCATAGTGACATCAAAAGTTTATATGTGGCTCAGTGGATAGAGCTAGCACTGGATCTGGAAAAAAAGATCTGAATTCAAATCCCACTTTAGACATTTATTAAATGTACGCTGGAGAAGTCACTTAACTCCTGTTTGCCTCAGTTTCTTCATGTGTAAAATGGCAATAATGATAGATCAAATGAGATAATAATTGTAATGCACTTATGTGCCTAGCACATAGTAAACACCATATAAATATCAACTATCATTAATACTATACTACTACTACTACTACTGTATACACACATTATGTATATTATGGAGATAGACAAAAATACAAAGCAGGAAGGTAGGTGGTACAGTGGTTAGAGTGCCAGGTCTGGAGACAGGAAGAATCATCTTCATGAGTTCAAATCTGGCTTCAGACCCTTACAAGCTATGTGATCCTGGGAAAGACCCTTAACTCTTTTTGCCTCAGTTTTCTCTTTTTTTTGTTTGTTTTATATTGTTTTTGTTTGTTTGTTTGCTTTTTAATTTATTTCCAAGGCTTTTTTGAACAGGGTTACAGGATTAATTTAGGAAGTGATGGTTCCAATTCTTTTCAATCCCCTAGCATGAAATGTTGTATTCAATGATGGAGATGTACACACACACACTCACACTCAGTGATGAAGACATATACATGTATACCACATCTACTAAAAGGAGTAGGTACAGTCTATATCTACTTTTAAAATCCTTATTCATAGACCCAGTCATGAGCTCAAGACTTATAATCAACCAGCTCTTCAGGCTTAAACCACAGGCTGATCTTTTCTCAGCACTTTTTACAGAATCACTGCTATTAATGATCTTCCTGCAGACTTGAATGCAGAAATCACCACAAATGATGCCTGTCTTGGAATCAGCTGGGTAGGTCTCCCCCAGCATCACTCTGTCAGTCTTCCCCACATTCAAATTCTCTCAAACCATGGCTATAACAGGTTCTGAGTTCATATATTTCACAAGCCTACTGAAAAATGGTCTGTCCTTCATGTCAACGTAGTGCTGTTTCAGATGTTCCTCTAAGGCCCTAAGGAAATTCATACCCACAAGGCAGAATCCCTTCTGCTCAAAACGTTGGGTGATGGCTCTGACCAGGCCTTGCTGGAAGCCATCAGGCTTGATGGAAATGAAGGTGTGCTCATTGTTGGCCATGGTGCAGGGAAGCTCTGGCTGAAGCAGGAGAAACCGGCGGTTGTGGCTGTGGTGGAGGGGGTGGCTGGAGCCTGAAGAGTCTGCTTTCCATACTAAAGCCTAGAGCAGAGAGTGTTTCCTTTTTTGTGAACTGACCTGGAGAAGGAAATGGCAAACCACTCCAGTAACTCTGTCTAAAAAACTCCAAATGGGGTCACAGAGTCAGACATGACTGAAAACAAATAAATAACAACAAACAAATACAAATATAGGGAAATTCAAGCATTCATGATTTTTGTTTAAGTGAATTGGCTTCTTCCACCTGAGGTACCATTTCCTTATTTAAGAAAGAAGAAAGCTGGACTGGATAACCTTGGAGATCCATTTTGACTCTGACTTCTAATATTTTTGGAATTCAGTCTGTCTTCCAATATTCTAGATTCTGAAGTTCCATCTAGCTTTAGCATTCAATTGCCCATCTAATCTTCTCTCCTTTGACCTCACCCTCACATGCACATTAGTTAGCCAAACCCATTTAAAATTCCTTAGAGGTATAGCTATAATTTTTTTAAATCATTTCCTCCAAGTAGATCCTAGGATCATGTATTTTGAGGTGAAAGGAGTCTTAGAGGTCATCTAGTTCAACAGCCTCATTTTATAGATGAGGAAAATAATGTTCAAAGATGGTAAACGGTTTGTCCAAAGTCATGGAGGTGTCATGTTTGGAATTTACAGCAGAGTACCCTGACTTCACATCCAACGTTCTTTACAATGCATCTAGTGGGCTCTGAAACTAACTGGCCCTTTTTCTATGTCACTCAGCCTAGGCTTATCTTACAAAGGCTGCTGAGAGCCATGTGCATGCTGAGAAACATTTTCATTTTGTGCAGGAAGCTAATATTAAACTTGTGGTCACCCATTGCAATGCTACAAACATTACTTTTTTTCAATTCTTCAAGGGTCTGTGATTTCTTCAACACAGGTTGCAAACTCTCTGTGCATTAATAGATGGTTTCATGAATCTCTAGGCACCAAATTTATCATCTATTGGCAAATGTTCCAGTGCTACCCTTCCCCTCTTATGGTGACTGCTGTTTTCATAGTGCTTGAAGGTTTACAAATTCTTTCCTCATAAAAACAAAACAAAACAAAAACAAAACAAAAACCTGCAGGGTAGGTAGTATGTTATTAGCCCCATTTTACAGATGAGGCAACATTTTACAGATGAGTTAATTGACTCACGTATGGTCACATGGCTATTAATATGAGATCCAGGAATATAACTCCAGCCTTTTGACTGTAAGCTCAGCACTCTTCTCAATATACTATAATGTAGTGCTTACAAATATTTTAACAGCAAAAAATTACTTAGTACTTTGTGCTTTTAAAAATAGCTTTGATGTGCATTTGATCCTCATAAGCTTGAGAGTTAAACAGGGTAAATATTGCCATTTTGCAGATGAAGAAACTGAGGACTTGAAAACTGGAGTGACTTGCTCAGTAGCACAATGTAGTTCCTGGATTTAGGTCCCGATTCCAAAACTCACACAATGAATGGCATTTTGTTAAATTACTTAGCCTTGCTATGCCTCATTTTCTTTATCTATAAAATGGATATAATAATATTTGCACTAACTCCCTCATAAAGCTTTGCAAAAAAATACTTTGGGAATCTTAAAGCCTTGTAAAAATGTAACTTACTATATTTAACTAAAATCAAATGTCTACTAAGTGCCACAGCAAAGAGGCTAAGCCAAGTATCTTGACTCTGAATCTCAATTCTTTTCCAAATCCTGTTATCTATTAATCATGAGTAGGGAGGGTTCCCATACCATTTACTGAACCTCAAAGTTAGATTTGATCTTGTCCACAAGTGTCAATGGCAATGAGGAATTGGGGAAAGGAAGATAAAGTCCCATGACATCTAGCTCTGAGCCCTCCTCATCCTTCTGCTTAGAACAGGGGAAAAATGATCAGCACACGTTTCCCCTCATAGTCTAGTTTCATTTCCTCCTTTTCGTTCTTGCTGTAGAATCTGGGGAGTGATTTGAAGATGGTTTCCTATCGCTGAGCTGAATGGCAACCTTCAAAAAGGGCTATATCTTTATCAAAAGACAACATCAAATTAATTCTCTCTGGTCTTGGGAACTCATGTAAAATTTATGGGCTGTTTTTTAATTTTCTCGAGTGAGGGTAGCCTGCCGTGGTTGGGGGCAGTGGGGGTGTGAGTGGTGTAAGGAGAAAAAGTTTGTAGTGGAATTGGCCACACAGACACAGGCCCATGCATGGAGTGACCTTGCTTGCATGCCAAACTTCACACAGAACAATAATGAGAAGGCAGCGGAACTAATCAATTTGGAACAGGGCCCATTCCCTCCATCCCTTGCACAGCCCTGGCCACTTAAAATTCATGCAATGTCCTAGGCATTTCGTACAAGGCTGCCCTTTGAACACAAACACAATGACTTCTCTTACATAACCCAACAGCAATTTAGCAGGTTCACAACCTAAAACAGAAGCTGAATTAGTTCACATATTAATGTACCTTCTCTTTTCCTTTCTCTCAATCTTTCTCTTCTTCACCTTCCTTTGTGGACACTGTGGTAACCTAGACAAGAAGACACCACCCTCCCTGCATGTTACACTATGGCTAGGATATCAGAGGCAACACCCAATAAGCAAAATGAATGCAAGTCATAGAATCTGAGAAACCTGAACATGTACCTTGGGGGAGGGTGAAGCGGGGAAAGGTAGGAGCTGGAAAGAAAAGTCAGACCAAAGGAGAGAAACTTTGTAGGAAAACTGGTATTTAGTATGCCACTGAAATCATAGGTTAGAATTGGAAGGGACTTTAGAATGTTAGATCTGGGACAACATTTAAACAGAAGGTGTTAGAACTGGAAGGCAGAACTGTAACTAGGAATCTCAGCATCTGGGACCCATTCTGTTGAGCTGCTGAAAAGAAGGTTAAATCAAGCCACGGTTTTATGCCTAGCAAACTTTCTTTTCCTCCTTTCTATATCCCTGTTATTTGTAGTTGCTGGGCATTAAAACAAAATCTCTCTTCCTCTGCTACAGCTCCCCAGTCCCTCACTGTCACCCACTTCAATCCTCCTTCCTCTCCTCAAATCCTTAATCTTACTCTGATGTTCTCTTTTGCTGTCCTCTCTGAAACCTCCATTCTAATATTAAGGATCTGCCTTTTGTCTTCCTCTTCTTCCACCTTCTTGTATTCATGGAAACTGATTTTCCCAAGAAGAAACTGGAATGCAGGTCATGTTCCCTAGTAGTTGGAAACCATTCTTTCATGTCTTGACATGCTAGGAGGAAGAGGAAGCTTAGAAATATTTCTTCTTCCTGGTTTCTTCTTCTAGCCAGATCTTCCTTTCATCACCATCACTCAGCAACTTCTATTCCTTAGAATTCACTTTACCTTGCTATCACATTGTTTAGGTCTTGACGACTGCTAAGCAATGGTATTCAGGTCATTCTCCCTCCTCTCTCAAGTAGTTCAAAACTTGGTTCACAGTTTTCTTTTCTTTATACTCCTCACTTGATTAACCTATCAGCTCCTATCAGTTTAATTACAATCTCCATGTAGATGACTTCAAGATCTATACATAAGATATCTAGTCTTATTCTTGAGCTCCATTCCTATAGACATCTTCAAGTGCCTATTGGGTATTTTGTACTGGATCACCTGTGAGCATCTCAAACTCAATACATTCCAAAAAGAACATTCCCCCCAGAACTCACAAGTCTTATGAGCTTCCCTTTTTCTGGCCAAATTGCCACCATCTTTTTAGTCATGCATATTCACAACTTCAATGTCATCTTTGTCTCTTCACTCTCACTCACCCCACATTTCAAATTGGTTGTCAAATTTTATCATTGTTAACATCTCTTGCATATATCCCCTTCCTTCACCCTAGTTCATCTTAGTTCAGCTGTCATCTTAGTTCAGACTCCTATCACTTCCTGCCTTGACTATTTCAATAGCCTCTTTATTAGTTTACCTAACTCAAGTCTTTCCTCACTCTAACAACAACCTGCCACGGCAACCAAAATTATTTTTCTTAAATTCTGGGTCTGTCTACATCACAAATCTCCTCAGTAAATTCCAGTGGCTCTCTTTCACCTCCAGCATCAATCAATAAATCAAACAACAAGCATTTATTAAGTGATTTCTGTGTTATGTACATAGTCCTCTAGAAAAGTCCTAAAAAATTCCTCAGAATGGCATGGAGTTAACCCTAGATTCTCAAAAGTTATGCCAGTTGATCACAAATTCTGAAGGATTCTACTAAGTTAGAAAATCTTTTAAAATAGTATATCATGCATGCCCTTTGGCCTAGATATATCACTGATAAGGTCATATATCTCCAAAGAGATCAAAGAAAGAAGCAAAGACCATATATGTGCAAACCTATTTGTAGTTGCTCTTTATGTAGTGGCAAAGAACTGGAAAGGAAAGAGGTGACTATCAATTGTGTAAAGGCTATTTCAAAGGGGCAGGGAAAGACTTATATAAACTGAATCATAGTGAAGTAAATAGAACCAGAAGTCCAATTTACATTATAACATCAATATAATAAAAATGAATAATTTTGAAAGACTTAAGAACTCCAATCAATTAAATGAATAAATATGTTTCCAGAGTATTGAAAAAGAAGATGACCTAATTCATGATAGTGAACAAATATGACGAATAAGAAATTCATGTTTTGGATGTGACCAATATAGGACTACGCTTTTTTCTTGATAGTGTTTATGTAATATGGGGCTTCCATTTTTTTCTTTTTTTTTATTAGATAGGGAGAAGTAAAAAGAAAAAAATGAATAGTTACTTATTAAAGAACTAATAAAATGTTGAAAAAAGTTAAAAGGCTTCAAGTATGTCCTTAGGAACAGATCAAGTCTGTTTTCTGAGGACCTATCCAGCTAATCATTCTGAAAGAAGCATGGCATAAGTAGGCTGGCCACCTAGTGATGAACCTTTTTTGACCATGGAAAACTATGAAATAGGAAAAAAAAATAAAAATTGATTGTCAGTCTTGTTCATCACCCTTTTGTTTATGCAATGATGATGGCAGAGTACCCCAAAATGAGGCAGAGGATTCCAAGAATCACACAAATTTTGGACCAGCTAGCTCAACTCTAAGAATTCTATATATGAGATCCTTGACCAATGACCAATGAGTAGATGTATTACTGTAGGAGCTAACTCATATCAATCATGACATTCTTGTTATGAACAAAATCAGAAGAGAAGGAAGTTGAAGCTAAATAAAAAGATTACACATAGATACTACTTGGAGAAACAAAGAAAGGAGTTGATAAAGTGGGTTTTATTACATGCTCCAAAGCTTAAAAAAAATAGTTTCATGGGACCTTTGGTCATAACATAGTACAGCATCATGAAAGTAATCACAACTCATTTTGGAACTATTCCCCAAAAGTCACTAAACTGTATATACCTATTGACCCAGAAATACCACTACTAGGCCCATACCTCAAAGGGGTCAAAGGAAAAGGAAAAGTACTTATATGTACATAAATATTTATAGCAACTCTTTTAACTATTGCACAAGACTGGAGAACAAGAGATTGGTTATCAATTGGGAAATGGCTGAACAAATAATGATATATGAATATAATGGAATATTATTACACCATAAGAAAAGATGAATGTGATAGTTTAAGAAAAAAAAACTTGAGAAGACATTTATGATCTGATATGTAACAAAATAAGAAGAACCAAAGAAACTATTTATGCAATAATAATAGCATTATAAATATAAACAAGTTTGAAAAATGTGAGAACTCTGATAAATGCAATGACCAACCATAATTCTAGAGGGTAAATGATGAAATGTGCTATCCAACTCCTGAAGGATGAGTGATTGATTCAAGATGCAACACCTGAGCTTGGGTCTCCTTTTCTCCCTTTATCAAGTTTCCACCAAATTTTATTTGTGGTAAATGACACTGGGGATAAGCAAATTGTTCCTTTGCTTCATAGGGATGGCTCCTGGCAATGTGTAGTAACTTTGCTCATGGGGTCATCTACTGCTAGTCTGGGTCAAGTAGGCCATTGCTCTGCTATGTTGGTTCTTCATCTGACTCTACTGCCACTGTATTCTGTTCCAGTTGCCTGTGGAATGTGTGAGAGTTCTGAATCATTTCTCAGATCCATAGGACATTCTTCTCTTGAAACATTCATTCATATAAGATCAGGAAAGAATAAATATACAGCTAAAAGAAGGGACATGTGTTCATGGACATGGAGAATTATAGGTAGTTAAGGAAGCCTCCCTTTCCCCACTGGAAGCTTATATCAGTTCTCTTTAAATGAAAGCTTCAATGGAAGAAAGGTCTTATGGGCAGGGATTGACACTTTAGTATGTCTATGGAGCTCTGGCTCATAAGCCAATTAAGAGATTTTTGATAGTATATTGCATGAACTTCTGAATCATGTCTGACAGGAAGCAAGATGGAGATATCTGCTTAACTTTGTGTGGGGGAAGCAAAAAATCAGTTCCTCCCAAGCTGTTTCCTGGAATGTCAGCTGAGCATACCAAAGGTATGGTGCCCAAGGGGGTCATTAAACCTATTTAAATACAGGCTGTCTCTCCACAATACAATGTAAGCTTCCTGAAAGCAGGGACTATTTCACTTTAGTCTTTATATCTTTGGCGCCTAGCACAGTGCCTAATACATGCTAGGTACTTAGTTAATGTTGTTTGATTGATTGCCCACCATTGAACCCATGTGACCTTGATCAAATTACCTCTCTTCTCTGGGCCTGATTTTTCTCATCTTTACAATGAGGAGGAAGTACTGAGGTTGCTTCCAGCTCTCAATCTGTTATCCCATGATCCTCTCAGACTTGATGAATTTGAATGTCATTGTGCTATTTTCTTGCTTTTCTTCTCTAACTTTAGTATTCTCCTTTTCTTTCCAGGCTCCAAGGACATGTATACACTGGCAATTATACAGAAAGTAAAGTCAATTTTCTTGAGAATACAGGTAAAAGAAAAAATGTATTACCGGAAAAAGAAATTAATTTGGGGCTTGAATTACTCAGATTCTTTGTCTACCTTGCATTTCTCCTCAACTGCATACTTTATTCTACCTAAATGAATGTAGAGGCCCAGAAGCTCCACTCTTCCACATAATCGCAATATTGCCTTCCAGGACTGGTCCCTTTTCATGTCAACTTAAAGAGGCAGAACACATTTCCAACCTTATCCTTCCATCACTTTTCAGTATTTTTTTTTCTCTTTCCTCATTCGAGTCACAACCTTTTCAATCTGTCCTAATACATTTGGAAGATACTTATCTGTAATTATTCTATTTGTTTTGCTGAGTATTCTTTTTAGGCCTTGTATATTCTACAAGGTTGAATAATCAATAACATACATCATGGTTTTGTATAAGTCTGTAATTTAAAGAAAAAGAGAATATAGAGTATTATCCCTTTCTGTGAAACACCTATGGAAGGAGGGGAAGGGAGAAAAGAGCTAATTAATATGAGTACCCAGGAACGTTAGTGGCTGTCTGATACCTAAAAATGTGATGTGATAATTCTCTTTCTCTTAAATGTTTCAATCCTATCCATCCATGTAACAGGACACCAAGGCTGTCCCAAAACAATCATTGAACACTGTCAATACCTTCTCCCCACTCGGATAAGTGGCCTATTTTTGGTACAATAGAAAGACCACTGGTTCTGAAATCAGAAGACTTGATTTCAAATTCTGTGTCTGATGCTTACTCACTGTGACCTAGGACGTCACTGAATTTCTCCGGTCCTACGCTTCCTCTTCGGTAAAATGGGAAACTTAGACTAGAAGGTCTCTGACATCCTTTCTAGCTCTAGAATTAAGATCCCACGATCCTATAACCCTCTTAAAACCAGGACCTCCATGCCATTTCCACATACCTTTCCTTCAACAACGGGAGTTAAGCCACCAAGTTTTGCAGAGGGCTGAGTTGTCCTGATTGGTAGATGAATAAGTGGAAACTCTCCTCAATCCACTGACTCACCAGCGCTAGAACTTCACCTCCACTCTATCCATTGATTAGGACCTATGAGGAACCCAAGAGCAATATCCAGCATAAGCGTTTTTCTATATGTGCCACCGCCACCACAAATCTACATTTACATAGACACACAGACACACACAGACACACACACATGCTTTTGTTTTTGCCCTGGGAATAATAATCATACTGTTGAAAAGGATATGATAGATGACCTATTGCCTTATTCCTCCACTTAGTCCCTATGACTTCCTAGACCAAAGCTCCTTTTCTTGGCCATCAGTACCCACACAGATTGTATCACTTTATTGGAATTCATTAATTAACGTTAATTAATGTAATCTCCTTGAAGTCAATACTACCTCACTTTTGTAATGGCATCTACAGTGCTTACCAGAGTGTCTGGCATAAAACAATTGATTACCAAATGCTTGTTGATTGATAAACTTGTAGATTCTAGTTCCAAGTTATTTCCCTCTCTAGACCTCAGTTTCCACATCAGTAAAATTAAGGACTTGAGATGATACCTAAAGTCCCTTCCAGTTCAAGCAATGCTTTATGATTAATACTCTAAGTTTTCTAATATATTTAAATGGCAACCTTTAGGGTTTCTTCTAGCTTGAATTTTCTACGTTATAAGGTTCTTTTCTAGCTCTAACATCCCATGACTTTATACTTGTATTTCTTACATTCTTTCTAGCCTCAAAATTCTAAATTCTAGGACTCCTTCTAGCTTAGACAGTCTAAATAGAGTTATTTTATATTCTACACTCTGAAGTCCTCCTTAACTATAAAATTCATGTTCTAATGTATCTTTCAAGTTTAAAACTATAGTAGTCTATAAATCATGGGTCTTTCCATATTTCTAATACTGTACTCAAGATAATTATTGTACTAAAAACACTGATATCTCCCTTTCTATCTGACTTCTCCAACTCTTTTCCCTTGTTCTTTTCACCAAGGATGTTTTTAGTTAAAACCTTTATTTCTTTTTTGACCATAAAAGGCCATTGAACAGATGCATTCAAGGAAGAGTCTACATTGTCTCTTGGTCCCTATTCTTGGATCTTTGAAAAATAATCAATAAACATTCACTAAGTTCCTACCATGTGCCTAGCCCTGTGTTAGGTGCTAGAGATGTGAATCCAAAGAATAGAACAATCCATATTTGCAAGGAACTTACATTCTCAAACAGAAAGAGTAGGGGTATGTTATATGTATACGTATATGTGAACACACATACATACATACATATATGCATACATAATATTACATCAATAAATGCAAATAAATATAAAATAGTTAAATACAAAGTAGTTAGAAAAGGATTTGGGGAGATCAGGAAAAGTTTCATTTAGAAGACAGCGTTTAAACTGCATCAAAAAAGAAGAAAGTAACTTTATCAGACGTAGGCCATAACTCACTACATAAGTGTAACAAATTGTAACAAATGGGTCTTATGGGACCAGTCGTTGGAGCATATACAGATATTCTGGCACATGATTCCAGTCCAAGTTACCACACGGAAACTTTGGGGTAGGGGAGGGGGGGGTGTGTAGAATCCTGTTTCAGACTGAGTATGATTAAGAAGTGTATACTGTGTGATGACTGAAAACCTTCTAATTGGATGTGGAGGTGCAAGAACCTTTTACTTAGGGGTTACTGAGACAAAACTGAGTCAGTATACAAAAGAATGAACCACCTTTTCATTCATCTTTTTCCATTTTGGATGTGAGTGAGGCAGAACTAACTAGAACAGCCTTCCTGAGAGCTGTGTGTGGGCAGTTGGCTGCCCTGCCTCTCACCAGCTCTAGCAGCTAAGAGCATATGATTATCTCTGTATCTTTGTGTTTATCCTTTCCTGATTTTCGGCTAACAAGTATTCTAAGATAGAAGTACCCAGGTTATCTAAGTTTAGGAGATCCAGAGGTTCTGTCTAAGGTTCCCTCATCATTCAAAGCTGAATGGTGATGGTGGCAGTACCGATCAGAGAGAATAGCAGTGTCCCATAGATCAATAGTGACTGGTAGACGTACACCAAAGGAAAACTTTATGAGGACTCACAAAGAGAGAAAAAGGCTACCAGAGCCAGGAGAAGTCCTGGTGTCATGTGTGTCCTTTGCAAGTCATCTCAATACCATTGTATTCTGAGCTTGTAGTCACTCACTACAACAATGAGGGCCCCCCCTCCATGTTTATTGGTAATAGATTGTGCCCAAGTTTGGGAGGGGTGGATCTTTTGTACCAATTGTTCTTGCCATAGTTTCTTAGTAAATACCTTTTCTTTTTTTTTCCTTATTTTAATTTTTAGGCAATTGGGGTTAAGTGATTTGCCCAGGGTCACACAGCTAGTAAACGTCAAGTGTTTGGTCTGAGGCCAGATTTGACTCAGGTCCTCCTGACTTCAGGGCCGATGCTCTATCCACTGTGCCACTCAGCTGCCCCAGGAGAAGAACTTCTCAGGTTTACCTCTAAAACTCTGAGAATTAGCTGTTAGCCATTATCTGGGGATCCTAAGCCCACAGTACCAGTGAGAGTTGGAGGGAGTGGCCCTAGAGTAATTATTTAATTCTTTTTCTTCTGGTATGGCCATGGGCACAAACAACTCAGAACCTGAGGAAGGAGCATAGAATAAATAGGTGTGCAGAGGAAGAATACCTAATGCCCCCCCCAAAAAGTCATAAACACCTTTCAGTGATGCTTCCTAATTAAAAATGTATGCCTGTTTTGTGGATTTAAGTTAAAGACATATGGCCTCTGATTGCCTGGCATTTTCCATTCATATGGGAACATTACTATGCTGCATTATTGATGATGAGGAACTTTTTGACATTTTAAACATCTTTGGGTCTTTTTCTTCCTCCCCCCTCCCTTTCTCAGAGATAGACCAGCTTAATTAAGCTCTGGTTAACTATGTTTATAATTCTATCACAGCTGTGGTCCTATAGGCTGTGTGAGTCTGTCATCTGAGGGAAATGAAGCTGGCTAGGATACAAGAAGTCCTTTTTGGGTCCCTGAGAAGCGAAACCAGCTTACTGGAGAGATTCCTTACCTAACTTTCTATTTGTCATTTCTTGCCCTAATATCTCCAAAACCCATAAACTAGCTCAATATTCCTATAACAAATCCCAAGACAGTGTAGTATAATGTAGTAGAAAGAGCACTGGGTGTGGTTTCAGAGGGCCTATGTTTGAATCCAATCTCTTCTATTTATTACTTGGCTGAGGTCTGAACAAGCAACTTTGCTATCTCAGGGCCTTACATCTCTAAAGTAACTCTTCATCTCTGAATTTACTCATCTGATCATTCCAGTAACTCAGAATTTATGGGGACTATTGCCATCATCAATATTTTAAAGAACCAATTCAAATCTTACCTTTTCCATGAAGATTTCTCTGACTGTCCCATCCGGAAGTGAACTCTTAGCCCTGTTGTGAAATCTCAGTTGGCTGTTGATTTTTGACTACTAAATAAATGCCTATTGACTAACTAATGATTGGCTGGGTTTAAGTCCAGGTTTTGTAACTTGCTAAATGAATGACCTTAGTCAACATTTCCTTTCTCTGAGCCTCAGTGTCTTCATCAGGGAAATAATAATAGTAATGGTAGTTAAAGCACAACGAGGTTCTATAGTGGATAGAGTATTGGGCCTGGAATCAGGAAGGCTTATCTTTGTGGGTTCAAATCTGGCCTCGCACACTTACTAGCTCTACGATCCTGGGCAAGTCACTTAACCTTGTATGCCTCAGTTCCTCATCTGCAAAATGAGCTGGAGAAGGAATGGCAAACCACTCCAGTATCTTTGCCAAGAAAACTCCCAATGGGGTCACCAAGAATGACTGAAAACTTGAACAATGACTGAAAAAATGAATGGTAGTTAACATTTATACAATGCTTTAAGGCTTGCAAAACACTACACAAATATTATCTCATTTGGTCCTCACAATAACCCTGTGAGATAAGTGCTATTATTATTCCTATTTTTACAGATCCTGGGATCATAAATTTTGACCTGGAAGGGGCCTTAGATGCCACTGAATGCAACCTCCTCATTTAATAGATGAAGACTCTAGGTCCTGGAGAGGTGAAGTCATTTGCTCAGGGTCACAGAGTTGCTAAATATCAAAGGCATAATTTGAACCCAGTTCTTCTCGACTTCAAGTCTAGGGCCCTCTGGGGAGGATTAAATGAAAAAATAAAACTTAAGATCATTAGATTTTGAGCTGGAAGGATCTGTAGAGAATATGTTTTCTAATTTTTTTTAAATTTTATATGAGGAAACTGAAGCCCAGAGAAAGGAAATAGGTTAACCAATAATATACAGGTAAGTGGAAGAGATTTCTACTATAATATATATTAAATACTTTGTAACAGTAAAACATCATATAGATATAAACTAGCAGTTAGTATAGAGATTATATAAAATTATCCTTATTTCATAAATCATAGGATCATAGATTTCTAGCTATAAGGTTCCTTAGAATCCATATGGTTCAATCCTCTCATTTTACAAATGATCAACTAAAGCCCAGGGAGGGTATGAGTGACTCAAGTTTATGCAACTAGTAAGTGACCATGGTGGGATTTGAACCCAAGTCTTCTGAATCAAAATCAAGCATACTTTCCACTGTGCCATGTCACTCTTAGCGAGAACACTGAGGCTCAGGGACTTGAAATGTTTTGCTCAAGTTTTACATACGCGCATATTGACAGATGTGAATAAACCAATAACAAGAAGGTATAATCTCCATGGCTACCTTGCAACATGACATTTTGTGGACAAGGAAATTACAAACATTACAAGTTTACACTTTAGACATTCTTAAATATGTCAAAAGGAGTAGGTGCCGTGTAGGAAAGAGAACATTTTATTTACCCTGAGAAGACCTGAGTTCAAATCCAGACTCTGCCTCTTACTACTTGTGTGACCTTGGACAAGTCATGTCACCTCTCTTGGCTTTGGTTGCCTCATCTGTAAAATGAAGGTCTGGGATGAGATAAACATATAGTTCTCTTCCAACTCTATATCCTATCAAGCTTTTTCCTTACAGCTTCATGTTCATTCCCATCCCCATCCCGCCCCAAACACAGCAGCAATTTCTATGGCAGGGATCATGGGCACAATTCTTTTTGATCTCCTTGGTTTTGTTTCCCCTTCTTTTAGAATGTTCCCAGCATGAGAATTCAGGAGAGAAGATTTCAAAAGAGAGAAAAGTACAATCATTACAGCTGAGAAACTGCTCTTGAAACTTATTAGCTCATGACTCATATATCTGAAAGGAGCTAATACCTTAATTTCATATTTCTCTGCTCAAATGGAGACCAAGGCGTAAACTGAAATGAAACTTTACACTAATGGCTTCTTAATTATACCCATCTAAAAGCAATTACCTGAGTTATAACAGATACAAAGTTAAGGTTGATGGGACCAGTAGATGAGAACTGAAATGTAAGGTCATCTGAGAAAAGATCAGCAGAGAAAGTGGTTTTAGAAGAGATGGGGGGGTGGGGAAGTGGGTCAGGATTGATAAACCCCAAATACACATTTTACTGAGATTCTAAAAGGAAGACTTTTTTTTTGTCAATGGGAGGAGGAAGAAGTGAAAGAGCCCCTTTTTTTTTTAAACTAGCTCGAGAAGGAGCTGGATGTGAAACCTTGATAGCAATCCATTGTTATTTAATGACCTAGGTCAGCAGTTTGTAACAAAAATCCATTGCCTAGTGGGATCCTTTCATTCAAATAAACTAAAAATGAATCTGTCAAACTCAATACTTGACAAAATTAATCAGATTAATAATGGAGAGTTACCAGATGCTTCAATAGATCCATAATCTCTAGTGACTGAATTAAGAGCATTTATTACATGTTAAATATGTGTCAAATAGTGTGCTAAGTCCTGGCCTTACCAGTGGAAAAGTGAGGTTCCCTCAGGGGGGTTACCTTCTAATAAGGAGATAGGGCATTTATTTGGGACAGTGGTCATGGAAGAGTATTTTGTTAGTACAAGGATGGTGACATTTACCTGTCTTTGTATTCTTAGCTTTTAGCCCAGAAGCTGGCATGTATCAGGCGCTTAATAAATGTTTGTGGACAATGATGATAGTAATGAATGGAGTTGTAGAGTTAATTGATGCGTCCTTTACAGAAGCAATGGTAGCATTGTTTTAATTAAGGTTCCTAGAACCTTAAAGTTCCTAGAAAAAAGTGGGAGAAGTGCATGGGGTGGAAGTGGGGAGGGTATGTGTGATAACAAGAAGATGATTGAAGGTGTATGGCTGGATTGGATGTGAGCTAAGACTGACCAGTAGATGACTAGATACAGTAGATTATTTGACTTTGTGTTTGCTCAATAACTAATTAGGAGAACAGAAGTGGATAATTCATCTATTTATATTTTTTCATGTATATCTCTAGATAAAATTGCAAACTCCTTAGGATGGCATTCAAAGTCTTCCATAATCAGGTTCTGATCTACCTTATTTTACATTACGCCTTTGTATTCATTCTAGCCATATTGAACTACTAGTTGTTTCCTGAATATAGGATATTTTCTTTAAAGATAGAAGGGACCTTGGAGACCCCCCTCCTTTTTTAGATGATGAAGTTGAGGCCCAAAGAGGTTCAGTAGCAAATCCAAGGCAAAAACTAGTCCAGTTACTTCAAATCCATTGCTCTTTCCCCTTCCACCTCTCTCTATTGCTATATCCTGCTTTCCATGCATTTATGGAGGCCAGGATCCATCACTGGCATACATTCCTTTTTCATCTCTGCCTTTGAGAATACTCTTTTTCTTTTCTTTCTTTTTAAATTAATTTCTTTTGATTTATCGACAGTCACTTCCATATGCTTTTGAGTTTTAAATTTTTCTCTCCCTTCCTCCCCACCACCCTCCCAAAGATGGCACACAATCTGACATAGGCTATACATATACATTCCTATTAAACATATTTTCACATTAGTGATGTTGTAAGTAAAAATTAGAACCAATAGGAGGAACCACCGAAAAGAGGAAACAAAACTCAACAGAAGAGAAAAAAATAGCAAATAGTATGCTTCTATCTGCATTCAAATTCCATAGTTCTTTCTTTGGATGTGATTAGCATTTTCCATCACAAGGCCTTTGGAGATATCTTAGATCCTTGTATTGCTGGGAAGGGTTAAGTTTATCAATATTAGTCATCAAAGAACGTATCTGTTATTGTGTACAATGTTTTCTTGGTCCTACTCACTTCACTCAGCATCAGACCATACAAGTCTTTCCAAGTTTTTTCTGAAGTCAGCCTGCTCATCATTGATAATAGTACAATAGTATTCCATTACATTCATATACCACAACTTGCTCAGCCATTCCCCAATTGATGGGCATCCTCTCAATTTCCAACTCTTTGCACAAAAAGAGCTGCTATGAATATTTTTGTACATGTGGTTCCTTTTCCTATTTGCATGATCTCTTTGGGATATAGCCCTAGAAGTGCTATTGCTGGGTCAAAGGGCATGTACATTTCTATAGCTCTTTGGGAATAGTTCCAAATTGCTCTCCAAAATGGTCGGATCATTTCAAAACTCCACCAACAATGCATTAGTGTTCCAATTTTCCCACATCTTCTCCAACATTTATCGTTTTCCTGTTTTGTCATGTTGGCCAATCTGATAGGTATAACGTGGTACTCAGAGGTGTTTTGATTTGAATTGCTCTAATCAATAGTGATTTAGAGCATTTTTTCATGTGAGTATAGATGGCTTTAATTTCTTCATCTGAGAACTGCCTGTTCATGTCTTTGACCATTTATCAATTGGGGAATGACTTGTATTCTTATATATTTGACTTAATTCTCTATATATTTTAAAAATGAGACCCTTATCAGAGACACTGGTTATAAAAATTCTTTCCCAATTTGCTACCTTCCTTCTAATCTTAGTTTCACTGGCTTTGTTTGTGTAAAAACTTTTCAATTTGATGTAATCAAAGTTATCCATTTTGTATTTCGTAATGTTGTCTGTCTCCTGTTTGGTCATGAATTCTTCTACTCGCCATAGATCTGACAGGTAAACTATTCCTTGCTCTCCCAGTTTGCTTATAGTATCAACTTTTATATCTATATCATGAACCCATTTTGACTTTATTTTGGTATACGGTGTGAGATTTTGGTCTATGTCTAGTTTCTGCCCTACTCTTTTCCAGTTTTCCCAGCAGTTTTTTTTTTGTTTTGTTCAAAGAGTGGGTTCTTATCCCATAAGCTGGTAGTCTTTGGGTTTATCAAATAATATATTACTATAGTTATTGACTGTTGTGTCTTGCACATTTAACCTTTTCCACTGATCCACCACTCTATTTCTTAGCCAGTATCAAGCAGTTTTGATGATTGCTGCTTTGTAATACAATTTAAGATCTGGAATGGTTAGGCCACCTTCCCCTGCATTTCTTTTCATTAGTTCTCTTGATATTCTGGACCTTTTGTTCCTCCAAATGAATCTTGTTATTATTTTTTCTAACTCTATAAAATAATTTTTTAGTAGTTTGATTGGTATGGCACTGAATACGTAAATTGGCTTATGTAGAATTGTCATTTTTATTATATCAGCTTGGCCTACCCATGAACAACTGATGTTTTTCCAACTATTTAGATCTGAATTTATTTGCATGAAAAGTGTTTTGTAATTGTGTTCATAGAGTTCCTGGGTTTGTTTCGGGAGGTAGACTCCTAAATATTTTATAATGTCTACAGTAAGTTTAAATGAAATTTCTCTTTCTATCCCTTGCTATTGAGCTTTGTTGGTAATATATAGAAATGCCGATGATTTATACGGATTGATTTTGTAACCTGCAACTTTGCTAAAGTTGTTTATTATTTCAAGTAGTATTTTACTTAATTCTCTAGGATTCATCTGCAAGGAGTGATAGCTTTGTTTCTTCTTTGCCTATTCTAATTCCTTCAATTTCTTTTTCTTCTCTTATTGCTAAAGCTAATGTTTCTAGCATGATATTGAACAATAGTGGTGATAATGGACTTCCTTGTTTCACCCCCTGATCTTATTGGAAATGCTTCTAGCTTGTCCCCAATACATATAATGCTTACTGAAGGTTTTAGGTAGATTCTATTTATTATTTTAAGGAAGACTCCATTTAGTGTTTTTAATAGGAATGGGTGTTGTATTTTGTCAAAAGCTTTTTCTGCATATATTGAGATGATCATGTGGTTTCTGTTAGTTTTGGTGTTGATATGATCAATTATGCTGATAGTTTTCCTAATATTGAACCAGCCCTGCATTCCTGGTATAAATCTTACCTGGTCATAGTGTATTATTCTTGTGATAAGTTGCTGTAATATATTTGCTAATATTTTGTTTAAAATTTTTGCATCTATATTCATTAGAGAAATTGGTCTATAATTTTCTTTCTCTGTTTTGACTCTTCCTGGTTTAGGTATCAGTACTATATTTGCATCATAAAAAGAATTCGATAAGATTTCTTCTTCACCTATTTTCCCAAATAGTCTATATAGTATTGGAATTAATTGTTCTTTAAATGTTTGATAGAATTCACATGTAAATCCATCTGGCCCTAGAGATTTTGTTCCTAGGGATTTCATGGATGGCTTGTTCCATTTCTTTTTCTGAGATGGCATTATTTAAGTATTTTACCTCCCATTCTGTTAATCTGGGCAATTTATATTTTTGTAAATATGTATCCATTTCACTAAGATTTTCAAATTTTTGGCATACATTTGGGCAAAGTACTTCCTAATTATTGTTTTAATTTCCTCTTTTTGGTGGTAGATTTACCTTTTTCATTCTTGATAGTAGCAATTTGGTTTTCTTCTTTCTTTTTTTTAATTAAATTAACCAAAGGTTTATCTATTTTGTTTTTTTTTCATAAAACCAGCTTTTAGTTTTATTTATTAGTTCAATAGTTTTCTTAATTTCAATTTTATTAATTTTCCTTTGGTTTTCAATATTTCTAACATGGTGTTTAATTGAGGATTTTTAATTTGTTCTTTTTCTAGTTTTTTCAGTTGTATGCCCAATTCATTGATCTCCTCTTTTTCTATTTTATTTATGTAAGCATTTAGAGATATGAAACTTCCCCTAAGAACTGCTTTCTCTGCCTCTCATAAGTTTTGGCATGTTGTCTCATTATTGTATTCTCTTGAATGAAATTGTTGATTGTTTCTATGATTTGTTGCTTGACCCATTCATTTTTTAGGATTAGATTATTTAGTTTTCAATTATTTTTTAGTCTATCTTTCCATGGCCCTTTATTACATGTAATTTTTATTGCATCATGATCTGAAAAGGAAGCATTCAATATTTCTGCCTTTCTGCATTGGATTAGGAGATTTTTATGCCCTAGTACATGGTCAATTTTTCTGTATGTGCCATGTACCACTGAGAAAAAGGTATATTCCTTTCTATCCCCATTCAGTTTTTTTCCAGAGGTCTACCATACTTAAATTTTCTAATGTTCTATTCACCTCCTTAATTTCCTTCTTGTTTATTTTGTGGTTAGATTTATCTAGTTCAGAGAGGGGGAGGTTGAGGTCCCCCACTAGTACAGTTTTGCTGTCTATTTCTTTCTGTAACTCCCTGAACTTCTCCTCTAAGAATTTGGATGCTATACCATTTGGTGCATATATGTTTAGTAATGATATTACTTCATTGTCCATGGTGCCTTTTAGCAGGATGTAGTTTCCTTCCTTATCTCTTTTGACAAGATCTATTTTTGCTTTTGCTTTGTCTGAGATCAGGATTGCTACCCCTGCTTTTTTTACTTCAGCTGAAGCATAACATATTTTGCTCCAGCCTTTTACCTTTACCCTGTGTGTGTCACTCTTTTTCAAATGTGTTTCCTGTAAACAACATATTGTAGGATTATGATTTTTAATCCACTCTGCTATACACTTCCCTTTTATGGGAAAGTTCATCCCATTCACATTCACAGTTATGATTACTATCTGTTTCTTTTGCTCCATCCTTCCCCCCACCTCTGTTTATGCTTTTCTTTCTCCTTTCTCCTTTTCCCTCCTCACTTGTGTTTTGCCTTTGACCACCACCTCCCTCAGTCCCTCCTCCCTTCTATTATCCCTTTCCCTTTTCTTCCCCTTTACCCTTCCTGCTTCTTCCCTCCCTTCTATCCCCCCTCTCTTTCCTTTCCCCTTTTCCCTCCTACTGCCCATAGGGCAAGTTAGATTTCTATACCTAACTGACTATGTTATTCCCTTCTTGAGCCAAATCTGATGAGAGTAAGGTTCAAACAATGCTTATCCCCCTCCCTTCTTTACCTCTGCTCCAATAGGTTTTCATGTCTTTTCCTGTAATGGAATTTACCCTTGTCTGCCTCCTCCTTTCTCAGTACATTTTCTTAGATCAGACTAATTCACTTACTTGGATCCATTTAACCCATTTGATTAGATTTTTTTTCATCATTACATCAAAGTCAACTTATATCCACCCCCTTTATGTATACTCCTTTAACACAGCATAATAACAATATAGTTCTCAAGAGTTGCAAGTGTCATCTTCCTTTGCAGGGATATAAACATTTTGCCCTTATTAACAACATATTGTATCTTTCTGTCCCATTTACCTTTTTATGTCTCTCTTGAGTCTTGTACTTGAAGATCAAATTTTGTGTTGAGCTCTGTTCTTTTTATCAGGAAGGTTTGGAAGTCCCCTATTTCATTGAATAGCCATGTCCTCCCCTGAAAGATCATGCTCATTTTCACTGGGTAGTTGATCCTTGATTGTAATCCAAGCTCCTTTGCCTTATGGAAATATCATTTTCCATGCCCTACGGTATTTTAATGTAGAGGCTGCAAGATCCTCTGTAATCCTGATTGTGGGACCATGATATTTAAATTGTTTCTTTCAGGCTGCTTGCAGTATTTTCTCTTTGACCTGGTAATTTCAGAATTTGGCTACTATATTCCATGGTGTTTTCAATTTGGGATCTCTTTCAAGAGGTGGTTGGTGGATTCTTTCTATGGTTATTTTACCTTCTGGTTCTAGGACTTCAGGGCAGTTTTCCTTTATGATTTCCTGAAAGATACTGTCCAGGCTCTTTTTATTTTCATCGTGATTTTCAGGTAGACCAGTAATTTTTAAATTGTCTCTCCTGGATCAATTTTCCAGGTCAGTTGTTTTACCAATGAGGTATTTTACATTTTCATCTTTTTTTTTTCATTTTTTTTGTTTCTGTTTGACTGATTCTTGCTCCCTCATAGTATCATTAGCTTCCATTTGCCCAATTCTAATTTTAAACAAATTGTTTTCTTCTATTAGATTTTGTACCCCCTCTCCAATTGGTAAATTGTATTTTTAAGGGATTTGTTTTTTTCAGTGTACTTTTTTTCCAGTTGGCCAATTGTATTTTTTAAGGACTCTTCTACCTCTCTCATTTGACTTTTAAAATCTTTCTTGAGCTCTTCTAAGAAGGCTTTTTGGGCTTCAGACCAGTTCGTATTCCCTTTTGAGGTTGTAGATGTGGGTTTGTTGACAATGTTGTCCTCTTCAGAATTTTTGCCTTGATCTTCACTCCTCTCATAATATGAATCTATGGTACATTTCTTGTTACTCACTGAGGCACTCAGAGGCCCAGGTGTTGGTGTTTGCCTGCTCCACCACCACGGTTTCAGGATCTCCTCCTGATGTGCTAAAGTGGTACTCTTTGGTAGCTGGCTGGGATGCCTCCCGTTCTGTACTGCTCCCCTTCCTCCAGGGCAAGAGGGGCCTTTCCTGTTAATCCCTAAAGCTACCTGGGCTACTGCACTTCTGCTTCCCTTCTTTCTTCTGGTTCAGCTGTTCCAGGGTTTTTCCTAGGGCAACATTTTCTAGGCTTTCAGAGATTGATAGGGGAGGGTGAGAGCAACTACCTTTTCACTCCACCATCTTGACTCTGGGAGTCCCTTTTTTTTTTAAGCCTCAGTTCAAGGACTACTTAAACCTCAGAGCTTTTGCTGGTTTTTGCCACCTTCTTCCCTGTCCCTACCTTCCCTTCCAATGAAAGTGTTTTCTTACTCTTCAAATCTTCTTGAAACACTCTGTCTTTGTCTCTTTTCAGTTTCCATAACTATATAGTAGTATGCCTGACACATGGAGGGATGGGGGAAGGAGGAACACTTAATTAATACTTACTGTCTCAGCTTAAAAAAAATCAATCCTCAGTCCCTAGCACAATAACTTGAACATAGGAGGCATGCAATACATGCTTTATGAATGAATGAATAAACTCATTGAGAGCAAATATTGTTACATTCTTTGTCTCAGTATTCCCAGCATCTAGCACAATGTTTGTCATGTAGGAGATATCTATTAAATGCTTGTATATTGATCAATTGATCGATTGACCTAATGTCTTGGAGGTCTTTTTCAGGTTTAAAGTATAGCAAAAATCCTTTTTCTGATATCTCATCCTTTTCCAAAAGAGACTGAGTTCCTAAAGTCTATGAATGTACAGTGAGAATAATCAAGGAAATTCTTCTGCCCCATTACCTCTACCCAGAGAAAAGTCCATGGAGGATGGCACATATGCTTTCCTTGAAGTTGGGTTCCTTCTGACAAATGTTCTAGCCCTTTCTGGTGAGCTTCCCCAGAAGATTCTTGATTGGGTTCTGTTTGACACCTTTCCTATATCCCTCCATGGGGGGGGGGGTATTGAGGGAAATGTCAAAGCTGCTATCAGAAGGATTAGTCACTTTGTCAGGATGAGTTGCATACCCAGAGACTCCACCCTCTACTGCTTTCCTCCTTGTTCTCTAAAAGGTTTGGTACCCATGGAAAATTCTCTGTGAGACTTTAAGTGAAGGGAAGAAAAGAGACACCTTTCTCCTCCTGCCCCTCCAGAAATCTTGATTCCTCAGACATGACAGCTGAAGTATGGCTTCATCCAGGTAAGCCTGATTAGGACTCTCAAGGTCCTGGCTGCCTCTTCTGTTTTATATAACCTCTCTGTGCCTCAGTTCTCTAATCTATAAAATGAGACAATCTCTAAGGTCATTTCCAGCCCTAAATCTTGTGATCTTGAGTATCCCTATTATCAATTCAGCCAAGCATAGAGTAGTTTCCTTTGTTTCCTCATTGATGGTAGTTAAATGCACTTCATACCACTTTGGACTTCCTGTGCCCTCAAGGCATCCAATTTGTTTCTTTGTTGTGTCCACTTTCTTAGAATGTCCACTAGATTCTGTGCTTCTTGAAGTTAGGACCATGTGTGTGTGTGGGGGTGGGGTGGGGGTGGGTGTGGGTGTGTATATACATATGCACATATACCTAGGTATATATGTGTGTGTATTTTTTTAACATATGTATCTTCTAACTGTAGCACAAGTTCTTTATAGTTTTATACACACACACACACACACATATATATATATATATATACAGTTTCAGTTATAGTTACATAGTCATGTAGTTACATAAAAGTACATATAGTAGTTAAATATCCTATAACTGAATCCTCAGGTACTGATTCAGGATTTATACAGACTCCTGTACCAGACGTCAACCACTCAGTCATCTGAACAGGGCTATACTTGCCCAGTGTCTTGAATTATAGGAAGCAGATCTAGGAAGGATATTCGAGTATTAATCAAATACCTCACTATACAGATGAGGAAAAGGTGGCCATGATAAGGGAAGTGACTTAACTAAGGCCACATAAGTAATAAATGGCAGGGTTAAGATTCAAACACAGGTCTTTAATCTCCAAATAAAGTATTTCCCTGTCCTTCACGAATCCCTCTCCACCAATAGTATGATGCCCTCATAGACCCCACCACGACCCAAAAATAACAACAAAAAGAACAAAAATAAACAAAAAAAGTTAGTGCTTTAAGTTTTACAAAACACTTCTTCTATAAAAACCATGTGAGCAAGCACAGCATGTTAGAGCTACACTCACATTCATGCTCTGACACTCTGCATCTGCATCAGCTGGTGACCTTTTAACCCTGTCCTCTTTTTCCATACAGAAACTACTGTGTCATTCAGATATACTACTTTGGGCCAGGTCTTTTAATCACTGCAGCTTGATGAGGAGTACAATAGGACACAGTGTGCATTCTGTGACTGCCTCAGTAGTCAGCGGATGTCTGTACCCCAATCCTCACTCACCCCATGCTCCCTGAATCAAGGAATCTCTAAGCCAAACATTCTTACTTTTCTTTGTGTGTATTAGTATAGTGAAGTCTATGGCTCCCTTTTCTCAAAATAGTGTTTTTAAAGCCATGTAATAAAATACAAAATATATTGAAATCTAGTTATGAAAATATAAAAACAAAACAAAACAAATAATAAAAAAAACAAGGTTAGGAAGCCCTGCTTTATAGCCTCAAGGATAAATATTAAGTACGGACAGTTGTGGAATATCTCTGTTTGTTGTTGTCTCATGAATGACTTTTTGTGACCCTATTGGGAGTTTTCTTGGCAAAGATAGTGGAGTGGTTTTCCATATCTTTCTCCAGCTCATTTTACAGATGAGGAAACTGGGGCAAACAGGGTTAAAGTGACTTGCCCAGTGTCACATAGCTAGAAAATGTCTAGAGGCCGGATTTAAACTCATCAAGAGGAGTGTTCCTGACTTCAGACCTGGCACTCTTAGCCACTGCACCACCTAGCTGCCACTTCAAAGTCACTATACCTTTAGTCTTTTCTCCTCTTCTTCACCACATTTTCCTTCAGGATCATGGGGAAGAATGCACTACAAGCAGTTCAGAGGAGGAATTGGCAATCCTTCCAGTGGAAGGATGGCATAGTAACAAGGGTAGGTAAGCTGTGGCCTCAAGGCCACGTGGCCCTTTAGGTCCTCAAGTGTGGCCCTTGGAATCCAAACTTCACAGAACAAATTCCCTTAATAAAAGGATTTGTTCTATAAAGCTTCAATTCAGTCAAAATGCCACACCCAAGGACCGAGAAGGCCACATGTTCTCCACCGTTGGCACAATTGGATAAAGTCAGCTTGAAACCAGGATCACTTGGCTTCCAGTGCTACCATTATATTTCTTAGTGCTCTAAGTCAATGGTGTCAAACTCAAAAAACAACAGATCTCTGTGAGCTACACATTGACTTAGAAAACAACAAATTAAATTATCTGTATTGTATTGTACTTTCATTTGTTCTGTTAAACATTTCCCAATTACCTTTTAATCTGATTCCACAAGTTTGATAACTCTGCTCTAGACAACCATCTAAGGTGCAAAGATGGTGGGTGACCTTCAACTACAGAGGGAATTTCCTCACTTGAAACTTGGAAGCTCCCCATATCAACGAAATTACAATCTAAGTTCCTGTTCTATTAGCACTCCTTATCTGCTGTCAGTGGACTTTATAAAATTCATATAGAATCTCATTCTGTTTGAAAAATTTCCCCATATTTACCGCTTTCTGAGATACTCTCATCCCCTCACTGTCTCATATAACTGATTATTTGATTTTTTTTTTTTTTTTTTTTTGTGCGAGGCAATCGGGTTTAAGTGACTTGCCCAGACACTTATGTGTCTGAGGCCGGATTTGAACTCAGGTCCTCCAGACTCCAGGGCTGGAGCTCTATCTACTGCACCACCTAGCTGCCCTTATTTCCTTTTCTAAACCTATTATTCTTCCTACTTCTTCCTATGCATACACACACATATATACATGCATATATGTATATGAATATGTATATGTATATATACATATATGAAAATATGTATATATTCACAATGATCTACATGTATGTATTTATGAATTATATATGTACCACCATGTCAATATTTTATGTAAATTATAAAACACAAAATGTAATTAAAATACTGGATGAGGATAAAAACAATATTTAAAAAATAATTTTAGAATTTATTTAATCATACTATCAAAAAATAAATAAACTCACTGGCTCAGACAATTTATTGTGACATGTGCTGCTGGTATAGTAGAGGTAATGGGAAGAGACCAGGCAGGGAATACATGACTACCTGAGAAGGGGTGCATATGGCTGGCTGTCCCTCCCACCCCCCAAGAGACACATTCAGAAGAAGAAGCAGCAAAGGTAGGCAGGTAGGCAGTGGCCTTAAGTACTTTGAACAGTGGGGTTCTCCTCTCATTCTAATATTTTCTTTCTATATGCCAGGTACCCCCATGTACCTCTTGGGAGTTCCCACATTCCACTTTAATGGTCATTAGTCAGAGAAACCAACTCTATCTCTCCTTTTTTTTGGGGGGGGGGGTTTCTTTTTCACTTTTCCCTATTTACAAGACAGACAATGTAGCACTCAGCAGGGCAGACTTCCTTTTTGGGGATGGGGAGTGAATCTGAACATTCAAAGTCCTCTCCCTCCAGGAAATGGAAATGATTGACTTGAAAATAAGCTGCAGTTGCTTATAATGGAGAAACCCAGGCTGGATTTGCCAAGTCCAAGAGATGCCAACTACCAAGACATGAATTGTATGTGTGTGTGTGTGTGTGTGTGTGTGTGTGTGTGTGTGTGTGAGAAAAGGTAGGACTACATGTGTCCATTTTGTCCAAGGACATAGTTCACAGATAACATTCAGCTAACACACCTACTGTGAGTACCTGTATAGACTGGTTGAATTGCCTGTGTTGTCTGGTCTGAACTCTAATAATAATCATAGCTAGCACTTACATTGAGCTTTGAGTTTTGCAGAGCTCTTTACATGTTATCATGCCTGGGACAATTAACTCTCTTGTCTTACGTAGTTTCCATTTGTGATTTCTTGAAATATAGCTCTAAAAACCATGCTTTGATAAAGGCCATTATAATTCAAATGGAACTACTTGACTATGCCTTTAAACCCAAATCACACAGGCTCTCAATAATTGGCCAATAGTAGGCCCCCATCCAAGCCTTATTTGTTCATTGTTTGGGTTTTGATGGCTCAGAGTGAGTGTAAATAGCAATTGTTTCTGTTCTGGCCCACAATTCCCCTCCTAGACTGATTCTTTTGTGAAGGCAAACTAGACCATCTTTTGCCTCAATTTTTACCTAGCCATTTAACTACTGAATGGGTGTTGCCTCAGACAAAAAGAGATCTGGGAAAAACCTTAGCTTAAAAAGGCCAAGGTCTCCAACTGCATCCAGGGCCTTGTCAGATATCTTGACCTAAGTCTTGCCACTGGACTCTGATGACTCTGGAGGAGTGAGTCTGATGATTCTACACAGCTCTGCCTCGCTTAAATGCAATTCACTTGCAAGACAAGACATCACCCTTATGATTCCATTGGTCCTTTTTGAGAACTGAGGATGAACAACAACAATCTGATCCTCACAACAACCCTGTGGAGTAAGTGCTATTACTATCCTCACATTACAGATGGGGAAACTGAGGCCCATAGAGATTAATTGACTTGTCAGGGTCACACAGATAATAAGTATCTGAGGCAGAATTTGAACTCAGTTCTTTCTGAATCTGAATCCCGACCAACACTAGCTTTGGGGTTTGCCTTGTAACCCTAATTTCAAGACATTTATGATTCAGGAATTCAGGAAACAGACCTTCCAGGAAGAAAATGGCATTTCCCAATGCATTGTGCTCATTATAGAAAGCAGAGATTCATTCATATCATTCCTGAAGAGCATCCAATAAAGTCACGGAGTCATTCAGAGATCTGCAGGAGACAGGGAAAGAAGACTGCTTTTCCAGCAGCCCCAAAGTACATTCAAAACTCAGGCTGACATTATGAGCATGGGAGGGACTGTTTAGGTTTCCACTAGATTGACCATCTAAGTGCCGCTATGGTAGTAACCCCAAATTTGGCTTCCTTCTGGGAGGATCTGATGGTTCATTTGAGTTCTTTATGTGTGTCTGTTTAGGGGCTCTTATGAGTCCATCTTTTATATTTTCTGTGGTGTGAAATAAAAGTCACCTTACCCATCCGTGTGCATTGCTACTTTGAGTGTTTGAATGGAAACTGAGATATTACTCATCTTTGGGGAGAATCATATATAAGCCAAATTATGTGTATGTAAAGCTCTTCCTAGAGTAACTGCAGGTGAGGGCAACAGAGTGAAGAGGTAATGAGGCTTTTAGGTTTTATTCTCCAGGATCTAACTTAGTACATGTGAGTTCAGAGGCTTGAGGTAGGGGGAATGGTAGGAATAAAACGCTTAGAATACTGTGCTCACAATGACTACCACCATGAACAGATGGGCAAGAGTATGGGATAGAAAAATATAAGGACACACAATTAGTAACTTGTGGGGTTTTTTGTTTGTGTGTTTGTTTGTTTGTTTTTTTTTCCATTAGAGCCAGGAGTTTAATTGCCAGCAAACCTTTCAACAGACCATTTGATAGTCAGTGCAAAGTGAGCTGGAGTGATTTGAAAACAACTAGAAGCAGCAACTGGAGGAACTTTTTGCGTGTTTATTTAGGAAGATATTGTCTTCATACCTAGCTTTGCTTTTTTTGAGTGAAGGTAATAGATTTTTTTTCTTTAAACAGTTTATTTTTTAACATGGTGACAGGTATGAAACAGAGAGGGACATTGGAGAACAGGGGAACATTTAAGTCGAAAGACATTACAATGTAAAAGGTATTGAATCTCAATTCAACACAAATAACTCACAGTTTGTCCTGAAAGACTTAACTTGTAGTTTTAAGCTAAAACTTAACATTTTAATCTAAAGCTTAAACCTACACTCAGATGGTAGGAATACTTTCTACCTGCATATTGTTTTTAGTTTTAAAAGTGTTCTCATCACAGTTCGGAGGTAGTGATAGAATCTGGACCTATGATCTCATTGGTATAAGGAATTCCTAGATGAGGAAATTCCCTCTACCAACATAGGATGGTGTCTTCAAATTATAGTATTTGATTGTTTCTTAGAACCCTGAGAAGTTGGGTGACTTTCCCAAGGTCATACAAATAGTATGTAGAAGAGAGACTCAGGTCTTCCTGGTTCCAAGTCTGGCTCTCTATCTACTGTGACATATTACCTCTCTGCGAAGAAGAACATATCAGAACGGGGAGTATATTATTGTTCTTGTTTTAGAGATGAACCTTCAGAGGGAGGAAAAATAAACAGGTTACCCATGGTTACCCAGCTATTAAGTGGTAGATCTGAGATTGAAACCCAGATCTTTGGGTTCCAAGTTCAACAATTTTTATACTATACTATACTATAGCTGTTTCATAGATAGTGAGGTATATTTTCTTAATGGTAGAGGATCTAAAGTTAAACATTCCTGGAGATGAAATCCTACGGAATGTTGAAATCATATGGAATAAATCTTTTCCTTGTACTTCTGGTCTGTTTATGGCAACAGTACCCCATTCTGCATTCTGATTATTATTTGTTATTCCTCTTTGTCTGTCATGCATTACTACTCCAAGCTCTGATGACCTTTTTTTCCTCTATATCCCTATATCACTCAATCACCAGCCATACAATAGCAAACTATTCCTAGCCTCTACCTCCAGTTCTCTCATTGCTGTCTTTCTCAGCCTTACCCTACCCATGTCTTACTCCAATCTTGCTTACTCCTTCCAATATGCCTTCCAGAATTCCTTTTTCATAAATGGTAAATGTCCTTTTATTCTGAGCCACCTTCTCTCATATCCTACCCCAGCTCTCACTTAGACTTAGATCACCACTGGTGAACTGTGTCTCTCAACATTTTCTCCAACATAGCTGTACCTTCTTTCACAGCCCACAACACACAGGTACAAGAGAAGAATCAGCATACTTCTTCCTCCCCACTCTTACTTTTAGACTCTCCTTTTATCTTTATCACTCAGCAATCTAGTCAATATTTTCTACTCTTCAGATCATAGTGACTGTTGTATACTGGCCTTTAGGTCATTCCCTTGTTGAAAGTGGAAGGAATCTTAGAATACATGTCAAAGTTAAATAGGATTTTAGAACCCATCACATTGCCAGACCTAGAGTAAATGAATAGATCTTCAGGACCATAGTCTAACACTTTAATTTTACAGATTAGAAAACTGAGCCTCACAAAGAACTAGCATATACAAGGTCACATTGTAACTTAATGGCAGAATCAGGACTATAACTTTATTTTTATTTATCATTCTCTCCCCCCCCGCCTCCCTCCATCCTTCCCTCCCCTTTCTTCTCCCCCTTCTTCTCTCTGGTTTGTTTTTTTTGCTGTCCTAAAAGCAGTAAAGAGCATGATTGCTGCAGAATTTATTTCTCCTGTGATTATGCTGGAACAATTTATTTTCCTGCTTTAAGCATTCGGCAAAGTAGAGCTTCTAAAAAGATGGATGAGAGAACGTTCTCCTAACTATGCATTTTTCCCCTTAAGTACTAAGACTCACAAGCCACTTATTGAGTGTCCTACATTGCCAATGCAGTATGCAAAGCTCTGCTGACCTGGATACATACATCCAATTACATTAGAGACATCACAGAGTCCAGAGGGGAGAGCACATAACTGGGAGTGAAGAGAACTGTGTTTGGTTCCTATTCTGCCACCAACTCACTGTGACCTTGGACAAGTCACTTTCTCTTACTCTTACCCTCAATTTTCTTATCTGAAGAATGGACTCGTGTGTGTGTGTGTGTGTGTGTGTGTGTGTGTGTGTAAGAGAAAGAGATGGGGAAGTAGAGAGAGAGAGGGAGGGAGGGAGGTAGAGAAAGAGAAAGAAGGAGAGGGAGGGGGAGAGATATTTTATGGAATTAGGAATGACAAGATATGGCAACTAATTGAATATGTGGGATGAGGGAAAATGTCAAGGATAATGACAGGGTGGCAAAGCTCAGTGGAAAAATGGTAGTACCCTTAACAGAAACAGGAAATTTGGGAGATGAGTGAGTTTTGGGGAAAGATGATATAATGATAACGGATTCATGTCTGCTCATCCTGTGCTGCTCAATCTTTCCTACCAAAAAATTAAAAATGTGTGAGTCATGTGTGTGTGTGTGTGTTCGTGTGAGAGAGAGAGACAGAGACAGAGAGACAGACAGAGATGGAGAGAGAGAGTGGCAGAGAGATGTCAAGGAGAGAGAAAAAGAGAAAAGAGAGATACAGAGACAGAAAAAAGGATAGAGACAGAGAGACAGAGAGAGTCAGAGACAGAGATGGAGACAGAAACAGAGACAGAGAGACATGAACAGAGAACAAGTTTTACTTATTGGCCACTACAGCAGACAACCAATTATATCTGAAGGTCACCTATCACAGAAACAAGAGGGGCATGGGGTAGGAGGTGAGGGTATGGAGATGTCTAAAGGTGTGAGAGAAGGACAAAGTGAGGAGCATGGTGAATTTTGCTTCTATCTCTACTGAGCTTGTTTGGGTAGGGCTAGATTTAAGCTATCCTAAAGGACATATGCCCTGAGCAGGCCCCAAATTTGGAAGGGTATGAAGTGGGAAAGTGTTTAAGAGAGTGATATTGTTGTGATGTAGACAAGACCACCATTTGCTATGATAGAGGAAAGAGTGAGATGTGGTCCATCTTCCACTCTCCAAATGATCAAGTCCCCTTACATCTGTTTTTGTGTTTCTTTCTTCAGTAAGCATTTAGTATGTGCCAGGCACGGCCCTCACTCTAGAAACTACTGCTCTAAGTGAAACTTCCCCTTTCAAGCATCCAAATATTTTTTTTTTTCAAAGCATTTGAGTTCCATGGTCCTTGGGGTGGGTGGATGAGGACATACCATTCACACACTCTAGGAGGGAAGGGGTTAACAGTACAAATAAGGCCACTGGTACAATCAATGTAAATAGCATTTTGTAGAAGAGCCATTTATTAGGTAGATTATGGAATCTGTTTGAAGATTCCCCCAGAGGACCCGTTAAAAAGATGGCTCCTGAGCAACTTAACGAGAGGTGATATGAAACACATCAGGCTTTGTGTAGGTGGGAATGTCTGCCGAAAATTAAATCCACGTTGGAAATGTTAATAAATGCATACACATGTTCTTGTTTGTAACATGTTCCTTGTTGTTCTCTCTTACTTCTTGTTGTAACAAGGAGAGGGCCTCTCAGTGGTGTCTCCTGGGGACTGTCTTTCTCTTCTGCCTTTTGAGATGATTTTGTTCCTCATGTCCTCCTCAGGTCATTAAACTGCCGGAGCTATCTATGGTTCTACAAAGGTTGGGGGCGGGGCATTGGATAAAAGGGAAGAGGTGACAAGAGAAAGGACTGCATGCCTGTGTTTTATAGTGAGGGTTTTTATTTTATTTATTATTCAAAAGACCAGAAGAATACTTGCTTGGGATTCCTTAGAAGGAATTCCTGAGATCATAGAATTGAGTGATGGAAAGGACCTTAGGACGTCTGTTCGGATACAGGCTGTACTAGATGCCCTCTAATGTCCCTCTGATTCTAAATTCATGGAATTCTTGGGTTCAGAACTGGAGAGAACTACGGAAAACATCTAACACAGTCCCTTCATTTTCTATATGAGGAATTGGAGACTCCGAGAGGGGAAATGATTGATACAAGTTCTTGCAGGGAGTAAATAGCATAGTCAGCCTTCATCAAGCCCAGGCCATCTGATTCTAAGTCTGATGTCGTCGGGTTCTGTGATTCTGGAATAAATGCTATCCTGGAGATGATGCCAGGGGAAAACAAACATATAGACTGATTTATTATTGGAGAGCTTTTTCAGGAGCAGTGACAGAAGGATTTGGGTTTAGCAGCAAGCTCAAAGAAACAAAGGAATGAGAAATGGGAAAAAGTTTTGGGAAAAGCTCGTAAGAAGACCTCAAAAAGAATGACTAGAAATGAAGCCAGAATTGAGTCATCAGAAGAAAATGAACTAAACTAAAATGTTTTTAAGACTCTGTTCTCCTGGTATAATATATGGGCCCTTTCTTGCCTTGAATATTAAGACCATCATATTCAGGCCATAGCCTGACATTCTATTCCCTCTAGGATAGGGAGGAAGAAGAAGAAGAAGAGGGTGCAATAGCTGCAAGAGTGGGAGAATAAGAGTATCAATGACTCTAGTAAGTCCAGAATTAGGAGTATTCAGAGAAAAGAGCACTAGATTAGGAATTTAGGAGCTGGTAGATCTGGGTTTGGATTCTGATTTCACCACTAATTATTTGTAATCTTGGGAAGCCATTTTGGTTCTCTAGCTTTGTTGCCTCCTTTGTATAAATGAAGAGACTAGATGATTTCTAAAACAGAGTACTAAATACTAGGCCACCATGACTTTAGATCTAAATCAATCAAGGACCACAGAGGAGTGAAAGCGACCATGAGACACCAGAAATGGAGGAAGAAAGTTTAAACCATTTAAAAAAAAAATCTCAAGGACTCTTAGAAGCATTTATTTACACCCCAGCAATTGACATTCTAATAACAAGCCACTATGACAAAAGTAGGAAAAGACAAAGTCCCAGTCCATGAGTTATAATGAAGGTTGGGTGATAGTAGATAGATACTAGAGAATTCAAATAACATTTTTAAATCGACAAATATTTATTAAGTATTTACTTTGCACAAGTTCCTGTGACAGTGACAGAGACAATTGAATATGTGAGTGCCCTGAAACAAAAGCTCATCCTTGTAACACCCTATGACATAGAGAAAAGACAGTTGTGCTTAGAATCAGGAAGATCTCCATTCATATCTTATCTCTGACACTAACTAGCTGTGTGACTGAAAAGGTCATTTAAACAACTCAGTAAGACTTAACTAATGAGTTATGCAAAGGTTGTGTCTGTGTAGATAATGCAAACATCAGGAGTTTGTCCACACTGATAAGATCAGAGACACACATGTGTATTCTTTGAATGATGCTTTAGGGCTATGAATCATAGATTATCACAACCTCCAACAAAAATTGTGGGTCACTCCAAAGGACAATAGAGAGAACTAGAGGCTGCATTATCAAAAAAAAAAAAAAGGAATACAATGATGGCAGCAAAGACTAGTAGGACCAGAAAATGAGTCGTGCCACTTACGGAGCAAGGTCAAAGAATGCATAAACTATACCCTACACTAGTACCCAAGAGCCTTAAAGAAAGAGTAGACCCCCCCCTTTAGTATTTATGGGAGGAAATGGATATGAGTCCCACAGGATGACAAAGAAAAGATCTCCATGTCTGAAGAAAGAACCCACATCAATGAGATCTCATTTCCACTAAAGTACTGGAGGTTTTGCATGGCCATGGAATAAAGAGTTAAATAAAACAGGTCAGGATAAAAGGCAAACCTCTTTAAGTCCCTACCAGAGACTCACTACCACCAGGAAGAGACAGATTTGGATTAGCTAAAGGAAAACAGAGAGCTACCTAAGATTATGTAACCCCTGCTCCCAACCCCATTTGTATAGGACTCTATCCTTAATGGTGGATATGGATACCTTGCCCTTTGTGAGGGGCAGGGAGGAGTTGGCCAGAGAACAGGAGAGCTCCAGCTATCTTTTGTCCTCTTTGGGACTCTTCAAGCTTCAAGTTACTTCAGGAACATCTAGCTTCCAGTTTCAAGAGGGAAAATAGAAGAGGCCAACTCAACTTAGGGTTGCTGAAGAAAAAAGGCTCTGGGAAGACATGAGAGGAGCTGGCAGCCTCCATTATGTCTTTATCCCTAGCTTGCTACTCTAGAGACTACAGGGAGTTTTCCCTTGGGTAAGATCAAGGACTCTTGGTTGAACCGTTATCTTGCTCCCAAAGGGACAATTCCTTTATTCTGTGTCATCTGGAATATATTCTCCTATGTATATTTTCTCTGATTTCTGTTTTGCTATGATTTGAATAAATGAGTTTCTTTGCTATTCACTGTGAGTTTATTGTAGAATTGGTATTTAATGGGAAAGGGGTCAAGTCTTAGATATAGAGCCTGAGGTCCCCCTTTCCCCTAATAATAATAACAAAGCAATCAGAAGTTATATTGAATATGATCACATCCCCTAGACTAAAAATATTTAAAGGAGCAGATAGATATACTTCTAGTCTCGTACTTCTCTCTCTGAGGAAAGCTTCCAGCCTCTGGCTCCAACCTCCAGCCACCCCTCCCAACAATAATGAAAACCCATGGAGAAGGGGGTGGGGGGGGAAGAGGCTAGAGATGTTTATTCTGTCTCCATTTGAGTCACACAATGATGGCCCTCACCCAGGTGGGCCTCTCTACACTTGAGATCTTCCCTTCAGAAGAAAAAGGACTTGGAGGCAAGAAAAAGAAGTTTTAAGTAGAAGACATTATTAAGAGACCTCCTTCAACAACTAGTCATGGAGTGAAGTGAAAGCTTATGCAAGCAGAGCACACAAGGTTTGACAGATCTTCTTAACAAGCTAGAAAAACTTCAAGCATGGGCCAGGTTATGGCTTATATAGCTATCATCTGTGGGTGGGCCTAGGTCAGTGAAAAGAAAGAAACTTATCACCAGGTAGGGCTTCAGAGTGATGAATTTTTCAGCCACAGCAACAGGATAGAGTACTTAGAAAACTGAAGTGAGGATGATCTGGATTCAAATCCTACTCCTGATATATATACTGAGAGTCCCTTGCAACATCACAACCTCTCAGTGACCCAGGCAACACTCTCAGACCACAAATTACAGAGAAGTTGCTGATCTCCATCAGCAAAGGGCCATATTTTTACCTGGGTCTCCATGAACTGGAATCGTAGTTCTAATATATCTACTAAGTTACAAAGGGGTTGCTATCAGCATTGGTGGATGTTGAAATATACAGGGATATGCCTGGAATAGGAGAGGTGACCTAGAATAATAAATTAACTACAAGGAAAAATAAAAGGTCCCTTTCAAAGCTGTGATTAAGCATTCTGGCACCTGGAGCAATCAAAACAAAATGTACTCAGACCAATCAGACGAGAATTTAATTTAATTCAATGAACATATTATGTGCAAGACACTGCTCTACTAAGCACTGGAGATAAGAAGAGAAAATAAAACTATCTTTGCCCTCATGGAGCATACACCCACTGAAGATGGTGGAGCAACATGTACACAAATGATGCAAAACCACAAAATATATGTGAAATAAACACAAAGGCATTTTTGAGGAATGGAGTAGTAATTCAACATGGGAACTCAGGAAAGATCAGCAATATTAGCGAATATTTAACAACCGGCTCTCAAAAATGTACACATGACACACTTTTAAGTTTAATCTGCATTACTAACATTTTCTCCATCACTTTAAGTCTAGACAACTAACAAAACATTAAATCAAACCCTGATACCCACCTCCCCAGGTCTAAATGTTCCTTCTGAAAATTTACTCAAGCTAGTTTGAGCTGGGTCCACCAAGACCCTGGAATGGCTTCCCATAGGAAATAGTGCTTGAGTTTTGAAAAGAAGTAGGGATTCTGAAAGCTAGAATTGAAAAGAGAGGGAGTTATAGGCATAGAGGACAGTGTGCAGGGTGAGATGGAGGTGGGAGATGCAATGTCTTTTAGGGACAAAAGCAAGTAAGTTGATTTGGCTGCAGCGTAAGGCAAGCAAAGCACCCTCTACTAAATCTATTTGGTAGAATTCAATAGAATGTGTGGAGAGTGGTGAGGGAGGAAAAGCTTAGATCTTGGGAGACAAGGCCCTGTGGGCAGAGCAATCCCTGCATAATGAAAAGCTGCTGCAGGTGAGGCCACATCTTTAACAGGAGAACAGAGCAGGGCCTAGCCAGGGAGGAGTTCACCCGCGGTGCAGTCGCTGAAGCAGGGGAGACTGGATGGGAAGGAAGCATGCAATCTGGTAGCTTAACATTTGAACTGTCCTTGATAACCAGGTGCAAAATTCAGTTGTTTATAGCTGCTGAAGGAATGCCAGTGCTGTCAGAAAACAAATTCTCTATATGCGTCCCATCACCATTCACTGGTTCCAGCTGAAGAACCATTTTGAGTGATTGGCAAGAGGTCTTTGGTTTGGCTACAGTCTCTGTCGGTTCTTGGAGACCTATTTCATATATTGAAAGCAGTGTTTAGGAAAGCTGTATTTAGGACAGAAACACATGAAGAACTGGCCCGATTTTACCAACCTGCCACTCATAGGCTTTGAACTTCTCAGTGGGGAAATTCAATCAAGTGAAAAATATTGTAATTATTGTTGTTATTAATACTTATAATAATACTAATGAAAATACCTTATATTTTTCAAGTGCCTTTCTTCCTGCGAGCTCAACCTCCTTAAAATGACACATAAAATCCAGGGAATTTATAGGAATATCATATAATCATCACATATTTTATTATTACCAAAATCCAAAGGCATATTCAGAGAGGTTTATTACATATATGTGTTTTTGTCCCTCTTTTCTCTCCAAATATACACAAACCGAACTCAGCCATTACAAGTACCCTCAGTCTTCTAAATCAATTAAAAATCATATAGACAATTCACAGAAGTTTCACCATTTCAAAATATATTGAGGAGCAGTAAGTAGGTTAAGCAAACTTTGCCCACTCAATATCCTTAGCAGTTCTACTTTCATGAGATGAGTGATTTGAAATTAGACTATTCTTCATTGATTTATAAATGCTTGTAAAGTATTTCATAGGATCATAGGATTTGGAGCTAGAAGGAATGTTAGAGATCATTTAGTCTAGCCCATTCATTTAAAAGAGCTAGAAATAGACCCAGTGAGGGAAAGTGATTTCCTTATGTTAACACAGGGGAATTGGGATCTGAACCCAGCTACTCTGATTCTAAATCCATTGTCTTTTCTAGTATGCCATTTTGTCTTTGAGGGTGCTTTAAAAAGTGTTTGTTTTCATATATAGTTTAAAACATTTGCATTACAGTCTTGTTGATGTTATAAGCAATCCTATTTCTCCACAGAGAGAGCTGAGTACCTGTAAATATTCATATGTAAGGAGGGGAGTGTTGAACTTAAGTAGGTATATTCATTTGTTCCAAAAGAAATGTTAGTGTTAACAAAATTCCAGTCAGCATGTTAACTAAGTATCATAGAATTTAGAGTTAGAAGGCATGTTTGATATCTTTTAGTCCAACCATTTTTTTTTCATAACTAAAGAAATTGGTTACTAGAGAGGTTAAGTGACTTGTCCAAGGTCACACAGTTATTAGGCCAAGAATCTTGTGCTTCTCAACAAGAGAATCTTTTCACTACCTCAAAGTTCTCTTCTTTATACCATGCAATGTTAGAGTTAGGGTTCTTGGGAAAAGGGGTTTGTGTAGGATAAAATAACTTATATGCATAGTCATTTATGGTTGCAGTTTACGAGTAAAGCAGTTTACATCTTGTAGCAACCTGATTATCATGAAAATGCTGCGCAGTAGGTGTGTGCATGTGTGTGGGTGGTATATGAATGAATGTGTATGTATTATGTATCTATGTGTATTCCTCTCTCTTTATACACACACACAGCTGTGTGATCCATGGGCAAGTTGCTTCACTTTTGAATGTTGTCAATGACTTTCTTTGAACACAAGTTAGAGTGTATATGTTCATATAGAGAGTTCCCCATGTCAATTAAGGAAGAAATCAGGGGAGGGGAGAGGAGAAGTATTTATTAAGTGCCTACCATGTACTAGGAACTGGTTGAGTCCTTTACAAATATTATCTCATTTCATCCTCACAATAACTTTATGAGAAAGATGCTATTATATCCCCATTTTACAGTTGAGGAAACTAAGGTAGAGAGACATTGTGTGACTAGCCCAGCATCACATAGGTAGTAAGCAACAGTCCCTGCACTTGAACCCAGGTTTTTTTCTGGCTCTAGGCCCAGTGATCTATCTACTGTACCACCTAGATGCCTAATGAAATTTCAAGATGTTTGGTTTGGACCTAAATATGTATGTTAATGAATGAATGAATGAATGAGTGAGTGAGTGAATACATGAACAAATGACTGCAGGTCAGCACAGTGCCTGTCACATTGTGAGAGCTATATAAATGTCAGTCGTTGTTGTTACTTACATCCTACTACCTCTTCTTCCCTCCAAATGAAATGTAAGCTCCTTGAGAGCAGGGACTGTTTTGGTTGGTCTTCATCCCTTCCAGCACAGTGTTTTGCACATAGAAGACAGTAAATGTTTCTTGACTTGAAATGAATTAAATAGGACTTACAATTAGAAAGGCCACAGGATGATAGCTTTACAGATGAAAGAGATCCTGGGTTATCTAATATAACTCCCCCATTCTACAAGTAAGGAAACTAAGGCCCAGAGAAAAGTAATTTGTACAAGTTCACAAGACTGCGGAATTTTAGAGCCAGGACTTACATCTATGTAAAAAAAAAATAAACCTAGCTAAATTACAACCAATAACGAGTGGAGAACAAACAGGGAAAGATTTCCCTAGGAACTGTCACAGAATACACACACACACACACACACACACGCTTTTGAATAATGAATTTAATTTTCAAGCATTACATAAAACCCTCTCCTACCTTCACTTTTCCTCAGCCTTCTCCCTCTCCCAGCCTCCCAACCCCATCCACCTGAACTTCTGAAAGATTGACAACACTAACCTGTTTCCGCCTTAACCATTATTTCCCTAATCTGTCTCCACCCACATCATTAAGGTAATCGCCTCCCCCTGCCTCTTTCAGCACAGTGTTAATCACCTGTCTGTGACACTGACATAGCGACCTTCAGCCTACCTGATCTGGGTAACAAACCAGGGAGCCCTTCCTACATTCACTACGTGTCTGCCTTTCCCTTCCATATTGTGGTGGGTGGAAACGCTGGGGCTGCTGCTTAGAGACAGATTTCTAACTTCATTTTTTCTGTTCTCCAATGCCTTGGCTTGATTATTATAGGAATTAGACCAGGAAGGGTCCCTAGCAATCATGAATTCCAGCTTCCCGATTTTATAGATGAGAAAACCAAGGCCCAGAAAGGTTAAATAATTTGCCCAAGGTCACAAACCTAATAAACCTGACTGTTCTTTCCACTATATGTGGATATTCCTCACTTCTCTTTATCATTTCTTTTTTTCTTCCTCAACTTCCCCTACCCTTTATTTATTACTATTAAAGAGATGGTGAGGCCTCATTGGGCTCAGATTCACCGTTTTTGTCCCAACTCGGTGCCTCATCTATTCTTTAACTCTATTTCCTAGCCATGGGCAAAGTGTTTTCACCTCTTAAGAGTGAGTTTTCTTACTGTGGCATAATGGATAAAGTGCTAAATCTGTAGTCAGGAAAACCCGATTTCGAACCCTACCTTGGAAACTTACTACCTGTGTGACATTGAGCAAGTCATTTGTTTTCCTCATCTGTAAATGGGGATAATAATAATTGCTGTGCCCACATCACAGAGTTGTTGTGGGTTCAAATAAGATCAAGTACACAGAGTATTTTACAGATTTTAAAAGTACCACATAAACATCAGTTATTATTAAATTGTAAAACACTGTATAAACATTATTATCATGCAAGGAAACTGAATTAACCAAAAATAACTATCAGAGCTTTGTTTTCATATCCTAGAAAAATCACTAAAAGCCATATGAGAATTGGTAGAAGAAACTAGGGATATTTATCCTGGAGAAGAGGAGAATTAGGAACATGAAAGCTTTCCTTAAATTTATAGAAAGTTGTCACATGGAAGAGAAACTGGAGATTCTGTATGGCTCCAGAGGGCAGTGAAATGGAGCAAGAGTTTAGTTCTGTTTAAAGAAAAAAAGATTCTAATAATAAATAATAGCTAACATTTGTATGAGCAGCAGCATAATAGTGGATAGAGCCCTAGCCCAGGAGTCAGGAAGTGCCGGATTCAAGTTCTTGACCTGACAAATTAGTTTTAAGACCGCAGGTCACAATAATCAACTCACTTAGCTTCATAGTGCCCTCAGGTAATTCTCTGAGTGTATTGGTTGCAGAATAGTTACAGATGTGTAATAGCAGAGAGAGTTTGAATACCAGAAGGTCTCTTATCTCAAGGAAATCACAGATCCATCCAACAAATGAATCAGTGCTTTAAAAAATTTGTAATTATAAAACAAAGAAACGAACAATTTATATTGTCTTACTTGATATGCTGTTTTCTGAGTTTCACAAATGAGAAAACTGAGGGCCTGAGAACTTAGAGATTTGGCCAACGTCACGTGGCCTTGTAAATTGCAGTTTTTGTTTGCTGTTTTTCAGTCCTGTCCAATTCTCCATGACCCCATTTGGAATTTTCTTGGCAAATATATTGGAGTGGTTTGACATTTTCTTCTTATTCTTTTTTTCCAGTTAGTCAATAAGCATTTATTAAGAGCCTACTATATGCTTGGCACTGTGATAAGCACTGAGGATACAAAAGAGAGGCAAAGACAGTCCCTGCTCTCAAGAAGCTTACAATCTAATGAGGGAGATAACAAATATGTATGAATAAACTCCATAGGATAAACAGTATAGATAGATAAATAGTAATCATCAGAGGGAAGGCACTAAAATTAAGAGGGGTTAGGAAAGGCTTCCCAGTGCTGTAGGGCACCCAGTGACCATGTGCTGGAGCTACAGCTGGCCGGCCTGGCCTCCTTGCCCAGTTGGCCTCTACCTGCCCAGATCCCCCATCTCACCTTCCCCACTAGGGCTTCCTGTGAACAGTGACTGTCTAAGATCCTTGGGGAAGAAATGAAGGCTGCTCTTCACCTGTAGACTGGTAGGAGGCAGGGGGAGCAGATTGGTCACCCAGACTTTGGCACTCACCCATCTCCCCACAGCATCCCCAAGTCCCCATTCCATCTGTTCCCATCCTATCCTTCCTCCCTCCGCTCCCACTACTGTCCTCCCCACCCTCCTTGCTCCACCCAGGGGGCTCCTCTTCCATAATTTCCTGAGGATGCGGGTACCTGGTCCCCTCCCTTCCCTCCAGTTCCCCCAGGGCCTCCACCTTGCCCAAATATATGGGGACCACGCGGGCCTCCCCTGCCACCAGCAGAAGGCGCCGATCCACCACCGAGGAATCCAGACCCACCATTTTCTTCTCCAGTTCATTTTACAGATGAGGAAACTGAGGTAAACAGGGGTAAGTGACTTGCCTAAGGCCACCTAGCTAGTAAGTGTCTGAAGCCAGATTTGAACTCAGGGAGATGAGTCTTTCTGACACCAGACCGGCATTCTATACACTGTGTCACCTAGCTGCCTAAAAGTAGATTGCAGTGTTGGAATACAAATCCAGATCTGACTCCAAATCCAGTGTTCTTTCCAATACTATCTACTAATGACTATAACCACCCACCCATAGGATGGATTTCTGGGAGAACTAGGGAGTTTTCAGTCCAGTCCATTTAAGAGGCTTCATGACTACTTTTCAAGGTGCTAGAAAAGATTTCTCTGTTCGGTAGAAGTTTGGATTAGATGACCTCTGAGCTCTCTTCCAGCTTTGAGATTCTAGGTCAATATGTTCTTTCATTTTATCTTCTAAGGTCCCTTTCAGTTGTGATATTCAATTTCTGAGATCCTTTTCAGCTCTACCATTCAACATACTATGTTCTAATGTTCTATATATTCTAAGGTCCCCTCTAATATCCTGTGATCTGTTGAATAAAAGAAAAGTCTTAAAACTAATCTTTGCCACTTGGTATTTCACTCTTCCTTCTCTCCCCCTCCCCACCTCCACGCCATATAATTTACAGCATAATTGCTCTTCCCTGTTGGAAAGCAGAGAAGGGCTTTTTTTCTTTCTTCCCTCCCCATTGGCTGATATGTCTGGCTCTTGTTTGAAGTAAGCCCACAATACTTTGCTTCCTTGAATAGAACTGAAGGGTAAATCTTCCCCAGTGATATATTGAGACATGTCTCTATGTGGGAAAAAAAAGGAAAAGAAAAAAAAAAGGAAAACTAGAAAGAGCCCTAATCACGAATTTTTCAGAGGACGTGTATGTAGCTTAAAAACAAGGATGGCAACTTGAATGCATGGTGATAATAGCAACTCCTACAATACCTTTCATCCTTAGCTCTTAAAGCACACTTTGCAAAGCAATATTGTCCTCATTTTTCAACTTATCATTTAGCATTTGTATTTATGAGGAAGTCAAAGCTTGCTGCTGTTAGTGATTCTTCACAATCCTGTTGTGAGAGAGACAGAGGTAGCACCCTCCCTGGTTAAGAAATAGGCACAGGGATAAAAATCATCTCATATGGATGCCTGTGAATGTATAGTAGAGGCAAAAACTGAACCTTTGGCCCACCTCTCTGTTCTGAGGAGGGTACCGTGATAAGCTTGTAAGGATTGTTCAGTGCCCTGATACCACCTCCCTTATGATATACCATAGATTGATCAAAGGAAGTCACCCCTTCACAAAAATCCCATCCTACCTTCCCAGCCTTATCTTCCTTATTTGCTAATTAAACAAAATCTTTGCTCTAGACAGGACAACAGAGCCATTGTTCCCAAAGTGGACATTCTTATCACCACACTTTTGCTCATGCCATTCTCTCTGCCTGCTATATCCTTCCCCATCCTCTCCAAATATTCCACAACTGACTGTTTTTCAAAGCCCAAGTCTAATTAACATATCTTCTAAGATGTTGACCTTGACTGCCAAATTGTCCTAATCTTTCTCATTCCTCTGATCTCCTGATTGTCTCCACTCCACATGGGCACTTTACATATACCGTCTAGTATTGTTAGCAATCTTTTCCTGCTCATAGGCTTAGCCTTCCAGATACCCTTGGAGCTCCTTGCCCTCAGGAGGCACATTATGTACATAGGATCATAGATTTAGAAGTAGAAGTGATTTCAGAGATCACTTAGTTTAACCCTCTCATTTTACATATGAGGAAACTGAAGCCCAAAGAAGGTAAGTGACTTTTCTAAGGTAACTTAGGTATAGAATCAGAGGACCATAGCACTAAAACATAAAGAGACCTCAGAGGTCATCTAGTTCATTCTTTCCTCCCCATTTCATAGATGAGGTAACTGAGGCCTAGGGAAACTAAGTGACTTTCCCTCAAGATTACAAAGATAGTACAAATAAAGTTAGATCTAAATAACTGCAGTAATATTTATTGTTCATGGGTAGGTAAAGCCAATACAATAAAGAAAGTATGATGTAACTAATCTATTTAAGTAATGCCAACCCAATTAAATTACTGAAAAAAAATTACTGAGTTAGAAAAAATAATAACAAAGTTCATTTAGAAGAATAAAAGGTCAGGGAGTTTAAAGAAACCAGGGGAAAAGAGATGTAAAGGAAGCAGATTCATTAATATCAGACCGTAAACCATATTATAAGGTGAGAGTATTGTTGAAGTGTAAAATGGATAGTTTTGATTATTTTAAATTAAAACTTTCTTGTATAAATTAGACTGATACAGGCAACAATAGAAGGAATTCAGAAAATTGGGGGAAAATCTTTCATAGACAGTCTCTCAGACAGAATGTGATTGGATTGGAATATTGCTGTGGTGTAGGAAATGATTAGCTGGTTGATTTAGAAAAACATGGAAAGACTTGGACATATGGAAGAAGATGCTATTCACCTTCAGAGAAACTAATGACAAGTAGAAATAAGCATAGTATGTACTTACATATATGTGTGTGAGTGTATATGTGTGTATATTTATAGTACCACATATGTGTATATATGTATGTGTATGTATATATACATACACATACATATACACAGCAATTTGAAAGGGAATTTAGAGCTTGGCATAAGTGTTACAAAACTTTGACCCTGCAACAAACTCCATGGAAGTGATTTAATTAGATAGGCATGCTATATTTTTCGTTTTACTGGGAAAGCTGAGGATGGTGGGCCACTTGAGACCAGAGTTCCGAACTTCAGTGGAGTTAAAACCCATTTGGTACACACTAAAGTAGAGCACCAATATGGTGAGTCCCTGGGGGCCTGTCTGAGGAAGGGCAAACCAGCCCCCTTTAGGTTCCAGTTGTGTCCTTGTCTTCCTAATATCCTTGACTATCCCCAGTAAAACCACATAGCATTCTTGTAAATATATTGAATGAAATAATTGTCTTTGAGGGCCTATGTCAGCTCTGCTGCAAAGGCCCTTTTAATTTCCTGCCACACATCACCCCACCCGTTTTGCTCCAGAGTTAACATTTTCACAGACAGTGTTGAAATCATGGGCATTGAATAATAAGTTATATGTCTGGTTCATTTTAGATTCACATGAAATATCCAGTTGTATATCCAAAGAAGATGGATACTTGGAAATTAAGTGAGAAAGGGAATAGGCCTCAATGTGTGTCCAGAAGAGGACCTGGTCTCAAGTTCCAAAGAAAGACAAGTCGGAACTGAGTTGTTCTAACTAATCATTCCTACCATAACCAGAAGAAATGAGGGAAGAAGGGAAAATCAAATGATGAGGGAAAGAAAGTGGTGGCCAAGGATTCAAATGGGGTGAGAAAGCTATAGGAACAAGCAAAGGAAGTGGAAGAAGGGGAGAAAGTGGAGGTCAGAGACTAGAATTTAGGTTAGAAGGGGAAATTGGAGGTAGAAGTAGGAAGGGACCAAAAGAGGTAGCCTAAGGCAGAAGTTAGAGGTGGGGAATTAAAGGTTAGAGTTAGAATGAGAAGATGTAGAGATCTGAGAAAAATGGAGACAGAGGGAAGAAGGTGTCATAGAGGAGAGAAGAAAGGGAAATTGTGATAAAGGGAGAAAGTGGAGGACAGAGAGGAAAATAGGAATAGAAAGAAGGAGGAGGAAGAGAAGGAAAAAGTGAGGGCAGAGGGAGGAAACTAGAGGGAGACAGAGAAGGAAAAAAGGATAGAGAGGGAATCAGAGATAGAGGAAAAAATTAGGGGTCATAAGGGGAAAATCCATGTCAGGACAAATTTTAAACTCAGATATGTTCCTCTTATAAAAAAAAGTTAGAAAAAAACTACAAATGTACAAAAACCTGATGAATAGGAAGTTGACTTTTCTTGTCAGTCCTTGAAATTATTATGTCCCCAAGAGAAATAATACCCAATGGAGAAGGCAATGTATCTGTGCTCTGAAGATCCAAATTCAGTCTATGTCTCTAACTGTGTGATCTTAAACAAGTCACTGAATCTCTCAGAGCTTCAGTTTGCAGTTCCACAAAATGGAAGTAATGTTACTCATGCAACACAAAATATTCTATAATCGCAAAGTCTACATACAGATGAACTAGATTTTTAATGAGGGACTAGCCCTATCTCATCCCAAGTCAGCATATAGCTGAGAATGCATGGTATAATAGATAGGGGACTGGCCAATTGGCCACTATACAGTGCACCACCACCTAACCTCTTTAGACCATGGTGTTAGAGAAGAGATGTCCCAACCGCTCCCAGGTACTCCTGGAACTTTCAGGGTGGAGATGTAATAGACATTGTTATTGGAGAGCTAAGCAAAAAGAGTATTTGCTATACATTTAAAATAGTATTCAATATAAGGCGCCTCCTTCCCTCCACCTTCCCTTGAATCATTTTGTACACTTTGGGCAACAATTTACCTTTTACAAAAAGTTAGGTGTACCTGAAATCTGCACCTATGGAATGTGAGCTGTCCTGTTCTATAGGAAGAACAGACAGAGAAAGTTGGGAAAACTGGAGTATGAAGGAACTAGTCCAGTCTGCCTGCAGGAATCCACAGGCAAGCTTTCTCTGTCAGAGCCAGGAGTACCAACTATCTTTGTGACTTCCAAGTATGATTGAAGAGATAATGTCCAGGGCTAGCCTTCCTCCCCATCTGAAGAGGCCATTTAGACATAGAGGGGGAGTGAAATGGGATATGATTAAAGGCATCTAGACTCAGCCTGATGAAAGGAATTCTGTGCAGAGAAGAGAAAGCTGAGGGGCTTAAAGGTCTTCAAGTGCCTGAAGGGTTATTATAAGAAGGAAGGTGACTGAGTTCTTATCAGAACAGAGGAACTGGGCTCAGATTATAGCAAAAGAGACTTAGGCTAAAAATGATGAAAAATTGTCTGACTGTGAGCAGGGAGACACAGAAATCTGCTAAGGGGCCTGTATAATTTTCTTCCTTAGATAGGTATAAAGAGGAAAGCTAACTGGGTACCAAGTACGATAAAGAGACAGTCTGTCCTAGAGGAGAGGGGCAGGTAAGATTTATTCAAAGAATTATTCAATAAATACACAGAACATTTTGGGAGGACCTGCTATATGATGCAAATAAATATTTGATGCTGCCTTTGACTTTAGAGTGGTTATACCCTTGGGGAAGGTAGTTTAGTGGAAAACACATCAAACAGGGGCATCAGAAAACGTTAGTTATAGCTTCATCAAAGTAGTAGCAGTGTAACATTGGATAGGTCACTTCATCTTTCTGATCCTCAGTTTGCTCATTTGTAAAATGGGGATAATATTATTTTTGGTACCACTTTACAGAGTTATTGTGAGGAAAGCACTTTGTTGTAATATATATTTCATGTCATGAGTTATTTTTAGGTAAGTTAAGGGATACACAAATAATAATAGTAGCTCAAATACTTTTTTTTAGTGTTTTAGAGATTTTTTAAAAAGTCCCTGTGAGAAAGGCAGTGTAAGTATTCTTCTTCTTCTTCTTCTTCTTCTTCTTCTTCTTCTTCTTCTTCTTCTTCTTCTTCTTCTTCTTCTTCT
>NW_020954564.1:6991303-7043581 GCF_900497805.2 Vombatus ursinus | reverse complement strand
CTTCTTCTTCTTCTTCTTCTTCTTCTTCTTCTTCTTCTTCTTCTTCTCCTTCTTCTCCTCCTCCTCCTCCTCCTCCTCCTCCTACTACTACTACCACTACTACTACTACTACTACTACTACTACTACTACTACTACTACTACTACTACTACTACTACTTCTTCTTCTTCTTCTTCAACTGATGAGGGAATTAAATTGGCATGTCAAGCAATATGTCCACAGTCACATGGCTAGTACAGTGAGTATAGAAGATAGTACTCATATCTAGCTATGGTGCTGTTACTACATCAGAGAAGATAGACTAGTTACTATTGAAAAACTGTCAATAAAGAAATATAGTCTGGTTTAGTAGAACTGGCACTGGTTCTAGAGTCAGAGGAACTGGGTTCAAATGTAACCTGTGAAGTTTACTGTCTTTGTGATGCACTGGGCAAGTCATTTAAGGTATGTATGCCTTAGTTTTTATTTGTTTGTTTGTTTTTGCTTTTGTTTTTAACTGTAAAGGAGGAATTAGACTAGAAAGACGCTGAGGTCCCTTATTACCCTAGAGCTATGTTCCTAAAATGGTGTGTTGTCATTGTTCAGTCATTTTCAGTTGTTCTTGGGGTCTTCGTGACCCCATTTGGTTTTCTTGGCAAAGATATTGGAATGGTTTGCCATTTCCTTCTCTAGCTCATTTTCCAGATGAGGAAACTGAGGCAAACAGAGTTAAGTGACTAGCCCAGGGTCACACAGCTAGTGTCTGAGGCCAAATTTGAACTCATGAAGATGAGTCTTCCTGACTCCCTATACACTGCACCAAATATGGAATGTATGAAAAGCTGTAGAAAGAGGTTTCACAAAAGAGGTAATTTTTTCCCCCTGAGCCTTGAAGGATGGTAAGATGTCCCTGTTTAAAGATGGGGGCAGCTAGGTAACACAATGGATAGAGCACTGGGCCTGGAATTATGATGACTTTTCTTCCAGTATCTTTGTCAAGAAAACTCCAAATGGGCTTGCCAAGAATCAGATGCAACTGAAAACAATTGAGCAATAAGAACAAATTTAAAGATGGAGTGAGTATTGTAGAGTAGTAGAGGAGGGGAAGCCATTAGATTTAGAATCAGAGTACCGGAACTTGAATCCTATTTCTGTTACCTGTGTGACTTTATGATTATTGCTTGGCTTCTATGGGCTTCACTTGCCTTATCTGAAAAACAAAGGGATTAGATTACATGATTATTTGGGTCTTGGGAATGGATTCCCTAGAGGAGATTGCCCTGCTGTTCTAGAGCATACATTACTAGCCTTACTGTCTGTAGGCTAGAAGGGAATGTTGTCTATTGGAAAACATTCTATCCTGTCCCTTACTCTACCTTTTAGTTTCTGGAGACTTGAAAATTCAGCCAATTCTATTCTTGGAAATGAATGGTGGGGAAATTGCTCTGTAAAAAGTCTTACCTATCCCCTTCCTTGGACTACCCCACTCACCTCACAGAGTGTAGTACCAGCTCCTCGCCTCTAACTCAAAGCATAAGATGAAGGATTAACAGAACTCCTACATACTGACAGAAGGACCCTCTTTGAGGGATTCTATATTACAGACAAATCTGTCCATCCAAGGACATTCCCCAAGCGGGACGGGCTGTTTAAACTCCATACCAGATTGCAGCTGGCACTGGCAACATTGATTTTTCCCTCTCCTTATAATCATAATGGGATCTCAGCAATAAAGATGGATTTGTTAATTTCTATCCCCTTCTCACTTTCTCTTTTAATCACTGTCGGGCATAAATTAATTTCAGCTTAAAGAGCCTTCAACAAGATTCCGTCATTGTCTAGGGCACTTAAAGGTCACAAAACAGGAGCATCTGAAAATATTCATCAGATGTTTGTCAGGAATAAACTTTAGTTATTGACACTTAATTATTTTCATTTTGTCTATGACAAGCTAAGGTTGAGAGAGAGGGAGAGAGAGAGAGAAAGATTTAAAGGTCCATTTCATAAGAACAAATTGTTATAATAATACACTTATATAAAACTTTTAAGATTTACAACCCATTTTCTTTATATCATCTTATTTGATCTGCACAGTAAACAATACTGTGAGGTAGGTAGGGACTATAGGTATTACTGTCCCCATTTTCTATATGAGGAAATTGAGGCTAAGTGACTTTCCTGTGGTTAAACATCTGATGGGTTGGAGAAAGCATTGATACCCAAATCTCTCCTTACTATGAGTTCACAATTCTTCCCATCATACTTTGCTGTCTCTCTAATATGCTAATATGGTGCTATGATGAGCAATATGCATCCTTTTGAGACATTAGTGAACAAGACCAAAGTTCTATACTTAGCATGGTTTCCAACCAACTCTCCTTTGCACACCTATTTCCTCACATTCTCATGGAATTATATAATCTCAGGGATAAACACAAATGTCAGAGGTTATTCAGTAAACCCCATTGGTTAGTGGGAAGTTCTTCTATACCAGAGGGGTCAAATCATGAAGCCCACAACACTCCATAGTGTAACCTTAACCAGATTAAAAGGTAATTGAGAGATATTTAACAAAATAAATAATAATGCAATATATCATAGATAATGTTGAATTTAAAACCAAGTCAACATGTAGACCACAGAGATCCTTATGCTTAGTTTTGTGGCCCTCATTTCTATTTGAGTTTAACACACTACTCCACACCATCCCTAACAAGTAGTCATTCAACTTCTGTTTGAAGACATCCAATGGTGGGGAATTCACTACTAATGGAATTGCCCTTTTGATATAATAATAACTAACATTTATATAGGGCTTTATAGTATCCAAAGCACATTGACATACATTATCTTATTTGATCCTCACAACATCCTTGAGTAGTTTAACAATGCCTGTTTCATTATTACCCCTTGTCAGATGAGGAAAATTCAACTCCGAAAGAAGTGACCTCTTTAATGGTGCTATAGGTCACTTGGTTCTCACACACAGCTTATCCCTTTTGAATGTGAGATAATGTATGTAATGTGTTTGTAAATCTGAAAGCACTATATAAATTTTAGCCATTATTAATTTCAATAACAAACATTGGGCTGGAAGAACTCATCTGAAACTGAGTACCAGAGATGAGAATCATGGGCTCTATCCAAAACCAATAGAGTAGAAATAGGTATTTAAGCCAGTTTTGCACTCCTTTCAGTGCTAGTATATACTAGTCAGGATAACTCATTGTTTTGTTCAAATATGAAAGAATATGGATGCAAATAGCAAATTAAGCCCCAAGAAGCTTGTTAAATAGCTCTCCTGTTGTAGACTAGGGTTTTCTTCTTTCATTTCTGCTATTGGGTGCTGAGACTATGGAGTGGGTTGACCGGGCAGCTCAATCACAGGAGTTTGTTTCTATGGTGCTCTTGTGTGGGCCTTGTTTGCGTCATGTTCCAATTGGAAGCAAGAACATTAAGTACATAGAAGAGGTTTCTGAGTGGTCAGATAATGTGCTCTGACAATCCAATCTCATGGCCAAGTTTCTGCCCTTTTAAGACTGAAAGTTAATACCCTGGGGAAAACTTAATATTGCTTGTCACCACTTCAAACCACATCAGTGGATTGATTAAGGAAGTCTACCAATTATCCCTGGGAGCCTCAATCCTTCACCCCTGCTTCTGGGATCAAAATACCCTCACTGTGGTTCCTAGATGCCTAGGTCTCTGACTATACTATGTCATTCTGATCAAGTATCTCTGTTCTAGACCTTTCCTTTCTTCCATCAAAATTTTCCCATCCTAAATCCAATCCCCTTGGTACCCTGCTAGGAAACTGAAGCTAATTTGTTGAATTAATTCATGCAGAGGAATTTAATGGGCTTATGTTATTATCTCTCCCAGAAGAAATATTTATATTTTAACAGAGGTCTTCCTGAGTTGAAATTCTGTCACCCAAGGAATGACTCTAATTGAGAGGATTTAAAGCACTTTAGCAGGTAGACAAGGCTAGTATTTTTTGGATGAAGAAGTCATTGGGCGCTCCTCACAAAAACAGAATTTAATGCTTTAAAAAGATCTATGATTTTTTTTTTGGCTAGGCAATGGGGTTAAGTGACTTGCCCAGGGTCACACAGTTAGTAAGTGTTATGTGTCTGAGGCTGGATTTGAACTCAGGTCCTCCTGAATCCAGGGCTGGTGTTCTATTCACTGTGCTACCTAGCTGCCCCAGGATCTATGATTTTAATGGATCTTCTCCGTACAAACTCCTATGGTCCTCCATGTCCTAGTAGATAGTTTCATAAGGTTACCAAATGCTAGTTGACCTGACTGACAAAGGTGGTGTATACCTAGTGGCCAACCTAATAATGGTGATGAACCTTGTTGCACTTAGCTAGGCTGGTCTTCGTAGAAGACACATAGTCCATCACTTGCTCATATCCCAAGCTTGCCCAAGTCCATACAATCTATCTGATGTTATATTTCTCTGGCCATATCCTTTGTGAAGTCAAGGTCAGTAGAACACTCTGATGTTGCATTGGTACAGGATATCAGTGTAGACAAATCATTTTTTTTTCTTTATGTGGAGCTATACAAAGCCCTTGACTCACAGAAACTCTTATAAGTTTGTCAGTGCAGGTTCTGTCATTCCCATTTCATGGATGAGGAAACTGAGTCTTGAAAAAAAAAGATTCTATCCATAATGAAACAGCTAGTAAGTGATAGAACTAAGATTTGAACCCAATCTAAGGCTCCTTCCACTACCTCTCTCTACTTTGTCTAGTTATTTCTTTTACTTGTAACATTTTAGGTGTTGTAGCAATTAGGTAGATTTATCTCACAGTCCCTCCATCACAGCCAGACTGATGTATTCATATTCCTTCTAAAACATTACCTACATCTGCATCTTTACTTACAGTTCTCCCCTGCCTGGCATGGCTTTCCTAGTTCTATATATTTGTCCAAATCCTGCTTTAGGTAACTCCAGAAAGTCATCTTCTCTTAACAGACCCATTCCATTCCTTCTCTGTACTCCCAGAATTACAGAGATAGGAAGTTTCTTGAGAAATGAATTGTCTTATTCATCACTGAGCAAACTTACAGCTTTGTCTATGGTAAATGCTCCATAAATTACTATTGCAAATGCTATGCTGCTGATTTACCTTTATAGGATGTGTATCCTGGCACCAAATACTTCAAACTTCTTTAAAATTTATCCCAGGAAATAATATGGGGCCATATTGTGGTTCATGGTAGATACCCAACAATTGTATATTGATTTGATATGGCAGATCTGGGCCAACAAAAATATATGTGTGCTGTTGTAAAAATGGTGAATTTGTAATCAGACTTGGGTTCAAATCCTGGACCTGTTACTACCTACTAATTACTGTTACTAACTGCTGTGACTTGAACAAGCTACTCGACATCTTTGTCTTAGTTTTCTCATCTATAAAATGAAGGAAATTGAATTAGATGACCCCTGAGGCCATTCCCCATAACTCAGGGAAGCCACTTTCCTAGGCAGTCTAACCTTTCTCCTTTTGGAGTGAATAAGAAGCAAAGGGCTTTTGAAGACAGGTCTACATAAACACAATTGCCTAGATAATTCTGGCAAAATTCTCACAACAACCTGATCATTCAGGCAAAAACAATATTACTGGAGAAGATTGTTAGAGGTCAGGAGGAGAAGGGGTGAGGGAAAGGAGGAGCAGAGTTTCCTGAATTACGCTAATGGTGTCTGCCCTCAAAGTCACAGAGGGAGAGAAATCACCAAAGGGAGAGACTGTTCCCTCTTCACAAATATGAATGAGTCAATGGCAATTCCTACTCATTAAAATTCAATGGAGATAAAGAACGAAAATGTGTAGATAATTAGCAGATTTCTCTATTTGTAGAAACTCAGTAGTGCATAAATAAAGAATTGTGCTGCTATCGATGCATGGGGCCATCGCCTACAAATGGAAAAAGCCGCTAATTACTATTACCAAGGATTTTTCATGTCATCCACTGTGAAGCTGTAAATATATATGCATATGCACATGTATATATGTATATATACACATATATACACACACATATACATTTACATGTATATACATGTATGCACACATGCATACATACATATGTATTGTGTGCATGTGTGTGTGTATTATTTAGAAGAAGGAAGAATACTGTCTTTCTTCATTTACCATTACCAGTCCATTACCAGATAGACAGAAATGGAGACTAGCTATTGACTCCATTTTTTAGATTGCTTCTTCCAAAGGAAAGAGGCCCCATGCAAGGGGAATGGAGCTTCATCAGTTGACCACTCTCCTTCATTAAAGGAAAAACAAACAAACAAAAAAAAAACCAAAGAACTGCAGATACAAGTTTATAAAATAGTCAGAGTTCAACATTTATTAATAATCACAAACCCAGGATAAATTAACAAATTGAAGACTGGCCTCCCAACTGTTTCCAGCTGCCCATTCCATCCCCACCCACCCCCCATATACAGAAATGAACAAGAATCTGAAAAAGTTTTACTTTCTTAGGGGATAGGAAAATAAAGGCCTGTGATCCTTTGATCAGAGCTCACAAAGGAACCACAATACACCATATAGGGGGACAATTAGTTACAATAGTAGTGGGATTAGATCCCTGGTAGAATAGATCAAAATAAAAGTTGTTGCTTTTTTCTATTTCATTATCTACAAGTTTAGGGGGTTGTAATCAAAATATTGAACATGCTTTTCATATCAAGACATAAAGACTCCAGTATAATACTTTGAACATCTGTGATTTCATCAATAGACTACTCATAGTACAGCATGATACTATTAAAATAGTCAGAGGGCTGGAGTTTAAATTATGGTTTTTCTGCCTATTGTATAATTTTGACCAAATTGCTTAATCCCTCTGGTCTTCAGACCTCTCCATAAAATGTGAAGGTTGGATTGTTGGATCTCTAAGTTTCCCTTCTACCTAAATAAATCTAAAGGATTTATGATCCTTTCACCAACTAGTCAATAATGATTTCTTAAGGATGTACTATATGCCAAACACTATCCTAGGCACCCAGCATTCAAAGACAAAAGTGTTTAAAGTTCTTGCTGTCAAAGAGTTTAATTTTTATCTTTGGATACAATATTTATGTATCTAAGTAAATACAAAATAAATGCAAGATAATTTGGGGAGAAGGCACAAGTACTTCTTGGCTTCTGGTACAAGGTGGTACTTAGTAGAAAGACCAGGAGTGTCAACTGACACAAGAATTTTGTAAAATATTTTGTTAATATTTTAAATAACTTTCCTATAATTTCATCTGTGCAAATGCAGGTCAAAATCAAATAATTATATGCATATGTTACAATTTTACGTTGAAATAAACATTTTAATCCTATTATCTCTAGTATGTGTAAGTTGTTGTTCAGTTGTTTCAGTTGTTTTTGACTCTTTGTGAGCCCATTTAGGTTTTCTTGGCAAACATACTGAAGTGGTTTGGCATTTCCTTCTTCAACTCATTTTATAGAGGAAGAAACTGAGGCAAACAAAGTTAAATGACTTGCCCAGGACCACACAGCTAATGAATGTCTGAGGCCAGATTTGAACTCAGGAAGATGAGTCTTCCTGATTTCAGGTCTGATTGCCACCTAGCTGCCCCAGTACGGGTAAATGCACCTTATCAATTGATGCAATTCAGTTCTTGGGGTATTCTTAAGTTCCTGTCCTTCTGAGTTGAAAATGGAAATAGGGCAAAAAAGATAGCTTCCCATAGGAGGTGACACAAGGTAATTCAAGGTAAGAAAAAGGTAGATTTAAGGAAGGAATACTTTCTAGGCATGAGGGATGGCCAGTGCAAAATCATGGTGGTGGGAGATGGAGATTTGCATATGAAGAATCAAATATGAAAAAGGTCAATTTGACTGTACCAAAGAGTTTATGAAAGAAATAAAATGTAATAAGCTGAGAAAAGTGAGTTGGAGTCAGATTATGAAAGACTTTAAATGTCAAACAAAAGAGTTTGTTTTTGAACCAAGAGATCAAAGAAAGTTACTAGAATTTATTAAGTGGGAGAGTGATTTGGTCAGATATGTATTTTAGGAACATAATTTTGGCAGCTGGGTGGAGGATGGAATGAAGCTGGGAAAAGACTTGAGGCAGGGGCACCACTTAATTGGTGATTGAAAATGTCCAAGCCAGTAGTTTTAAAGCTTTTTGTTCTCAGAACCATTTTCCATTAAAAAAATTCTTGAGCACCCCCAAAGAGTTTTTGTTTATGTAGGTTATAATGATCACCATTTACTATACTAGAATCTATGTCCCAATACTTTGAGAACCGTTGATTCAGGCTAAAGGTGATGAGGACAAGAATATGTATATATATTATATATACATATATATTATATATATATGTATATATAGTATATACACATATATAATATATATATATGTAAATACTTATGAACTTCAGTAAATCATTTTCATAAGTTACTGTGACTAAAACAACAACAACAAAAACTCATTTATCTGGCACTGCATGACTTATTAAATACTTACTTACTTTTTGTAAGCCCTGATAAGTAGATAGTATCAACATTGTATGAATTTCATAGATGACAAAATTAGATTCAGAAAGATGAAATTCCTTGTTCAAATTCACACAGCTAGTGAGACACAGAGCTGCATCTAAAACCTAGGTTTTATTACTTCTTGTCTCAATCTGAGGCATCATACTAAGTAACTAAGAGGTGGGCCACGAATCTACCACTGACCCCTTGATTAACACTGAATCGCACTCACCAGAATTAGGATAGATTTTGGAATAACACCAATTGGAGCCTCATTTTCACATTGTCTACTGAATATTAAGGAACAATGCAGGTGCTGTGTGCTGGTTGGGGAGTCCCGAAATTCTTAGAACACTATGTCATTATTTATACTGCTTTGAAATATTTCATGATTAAACACTCATCTTCCACCCTTTCTCCTGCCCCTTTGCTTGATCATCACTCCTGTTCTACCAAACCTGAAGGGTTATCCTCACTATCTTTTCTGTGCCTACTCATGTGCTACTGAATGCAACTGAGAAAAGTCATACAACTGTTATCAACTGTATTTAGTACAAAGTTGTGTTATTCGATATCAATGGGACCTTTGCTGTGGCATGGGAATCCATTTCATCCTTCTTGATGAACAATTTATCACACTATTGAGAGTTACTATTTTAAACTTTTTTTTTCGCTCAAGTGCTCATACAGTGACATCTGTCCCAATGCTCTTAACAGAGAACCTTTTGCTTTACTTATTTTTCTCAAGTTTCATTGTTTCTGCTTCTTTTTATATATCACATTAATTTCTGAACATATTTCTTTCTTATCCAGCAAAACTTTCTTAGTAAAAGTATGAAAAAATAGTTCAGGAAAACCAGTTGATGCATTAATCAATTCTGATGGCACATGCTGTATTCCATATCCATAGCCCCTCACATCTATAACAAAAGGAGGGAAGTATATTTCCTCATTTCTTCTCAAAGGCCAAATTTGGTCATCGTAATTATATGTCATCCAGTTTTATTTTATTGTTCTTTCCATTTATATTAGGTATCATTCTTTCTGAATTCTAATTATTTTGCATCAGTCCATATAAGGCTTCCCCATTTCCCTGAATTTATCATTTCTTAAAGTACAATAATATATAATTTCAGTCCTTATGTATATACGTCATTTCTAGTTTTTGTGACAATAGGTGTGTTGCAATGAATATTTTTAGCCTATAAGAAGCAGGTAGATGATACTGTGTAGAGAGCATTGGGTCTGGAATCAGCCAGACCTGAATTCAAATCAGCATCAGACACTTACAAGCTCTGTGAACTTGAGCAAAACATTTAATTTTGTTCACCTTAGTTTCCTCATATGTAAAATAGAATTAAAAACTGTATCTATATATCTCTATCTTAGGGTTGTTGTGAGGATTAAATGAAATAATATTTATGAGGTATTTTGCAAACCTTAAAGTGCTATATTAATGTTAGTTAGCTATTATTAGTATAGGAACTTCACATCTCTGACATTCTTGGAATATAAAACTAGCACTGGGACTTCTAGGTCAAAGGGCATGAGAATTTGTGTCACTTTTTTCCTGCATAATTACAAATTGTTTCCTATATAAATTGAGAAAAAAATCAAATTTTGGTTGACAATAGATTTAATGTTCTCATTCTGGGATTCTTTACTATTTTTCTGGATATGACATAAGCAACCGAGTTGCTTTACTTTACATTTATTTATTGTTAGTGATTTGGAGCAATCTTCCTACAGTTGTTAGTAGTTTGTAGTTCTAATGATAATTATTTGATTATATTATTTGATCATTTGTCTTTGGGGAGATGGGCTTAGTGTTATAAAATTTTATTATAAATCTATTATAAATATTTATTATGTATAGATGTTTTGTAGATCATAGAACTATGATTTATCAGTACTAGAATTTTATCATTTATTTGATGCAACATCCTCCTGCCATCTTCAGTTTCCCTTCTTATTCTAGCTACATTGATTTTCTACCTGCAAAAGATTTCAATTTTGTGTAATCTAAATTGTCTGATTTATCAGGTGTGGTGTCCTCTGTTCCTGCTTTGGTTAAGAATTCTCTCTTCTATTTCTGAGTGACGTGATCAACAAGATGGAGGATTAAACATTATCTTTGATCCTCTTGACCCCTTAAACCTCTCAAAAACAGAAATTATGTGCTAAAGATATAGCAATTTCAGTTGTTTCTATGATTTAGGACATCTGGAATCCAAAAGAGGGGGAGGGAAAGGAGGAAGAGAAGTAGAAGAAGAAGAAAAAGAAGAAGAAGAAGAAGAAGAAGAACAACAACAACAACAACAACAACAACAACAACAACAGCAGCAGCAGCAGCAGCAACAACAACAAAAACACATGAACTGACACCTACCCTGAGCTCACTCAGCATTCTTCCCCCATCATCAAAGGCCTGCATCATGCATATGCTCTAGAGACAGAAGCTTACTGAGGCCACAAAACCATTGCTGATGTGAGCATCAGTCCACACTGCAAAATACCTCCTCAAGAGAGAGACAGAAATAGAGAGAAAAAGACAGGAATGCCTCAGTTTGAAATAGAACTCAAGAACACACCATGCCATACCTTCCTCCCAGAGCCTTAGAAACCCAAATTACAGAAATCAATCCAATCATATTCACATAACTGCTCTGTTTTCTGCTGGTGCTGAGTCAGAGACCTGAGGAACATAGGAAGTGAGACAGGACATTGGAATAGGTTCCCATGGCTAAGGGGGTTGTATGAAACTCTATTAATTCTGAGAGAAAAACCTCACCATTCCCCCTAAAAGTCACCTGAAGTAGAGACATAGGCTGGTGAACCATAAATTACGCTGAATGAGAAGAGGCTGAGATGCTTTGAGACCTAGGCCTCAAGGAAATCACTACCAGAGGGGAGAGAGTCAGAAAGTGATCAATAAAGGAAAATAAGAAGGTGAGAGGAAGACTGAAATTACCAAAGATATCAGGAAGAAGAAAACTCAAAGACCTTGAACATAAGAAGATAAAACAACTGGAAAAAAAAATTACAGCAGAAGTGTGTCCTCCAGATCTAGCAAATGAGTTCAGGCATCTAGAAGTACATACAATGGAATACAATACACTATTTGATAAGAGAGAAGAAGCAGTCGAATTTGAGAAGAACATGGAACCAAAACACACCATTCCTGAGTGGTTTAAAAAAGAAATGAAAATTGTGAGAGAAGAATTTATGGACCTGCACAACAAAAATAATGGGCAGATTAGAAAAAAAAACAAATAAATTTGCACTGGTAAGTCTCACCAAAGGTAGGAAAAAGACTGAAAAATGGATTAAGAATGCAAATTCACAAAATTAAGGAAAACATAGAAGAAAAGGAACAAAAGCCAATAAGAATATACTCAAAGACAGGATATATAGATAACAGCTTAAGGATCATATGTCTCCCAAATGAACACAGCAGGACAAAAGATTCTTAACATCATAATGCAGAATATAAGAAAAGAGCCCAGGATTTCTGAGTATGGAAAATGAAATGCCACTTGAAAGAATTAATTGATTACCTCAAAAAAACAACAAAAAACAAAAACAAAACAAGACTTCAAACTCCAAGACACATAGTGGTTAAATTTAACAATTCAACTCAGAAACAGCAAGTTATATACATGATCAGGAGAAAGTACAAAGAGAAGGAATTTTTTTTCATAACACAAGACTATTCTTCACCCAATAGAAAATTCAGGAGGGAACTGAATAATGTATTCCAAAGATCAGTGGAGGTCAAAATGCCATCCAGGGGAAATACCCTGAAAATCTGAGCTTAAACATAAATGAAAAAATAAAGATGACTATTCAATAATAAAGACGCATTTGAAAAATTCTTAGAAAGAAAACTAGAGCTAAAAAGATTATTTGTTTCTCAAACTCTCCAGATAATAAAAATGTTGGAGTGGGTAATGAATGTACCTGCCGAAGATAGCAACAACAGAGTGACAGCAGAGAGACCAGTAACAGATGTCTTTCTAGATGTACACAAAGAGGTAGAGAAAGGTAGACAGACTTCTTTCTAAATGTACCAGAAAGAGACAGAGGTGAAGGCAAATGTCTGGAAACAATAGTGGAGAGGTGGGCCTGGGGCACGTGACACTCTGCTTCCCCATGAACAGTATTTTTTATGGGACTACATTATGAAATCAGAGGGTTAATGAAAGGTAGGGGGTGGGGATGGGTGGAGAGGGGAACAGAGAGAGAGGGGAGTGAACAATATGCAATATTAAATCGAGGGTTAGCAACGAGGGGAAGGTGATTCCTGTGGTCTCAATAAAACCTGCAGAAAAGTGTAAGGAGGAGGAGGTGAAAAGGATTGAAAAGGGATGGGGAGGAGGGTGACCTTGCATTGGTACCAGGAGAGGGTAACAATGATGAATGCTCCCATGGGTGAAGAGAGATGTTCTGTGAAGGGAAATAGTTGTGCTCATCATGCTCATTGTGGTCCAAAGGATTCAGTGCTTGAAAAGACCACTCATTTTACCTCAGGAGGGAGGTTGGCACTGGAACTTTTGGGGGAATATAGCCCCCTGGGGAGTAGGAGGGAATGGACCCAGAATGGAGATTTTGAGACAAATGGAGAAAAGAAGGTAACCAGGGGATAGATCAGTAATAGTTAGGGGAGGGGGGGTCTGACCAAGGGACAGTGTCTTCTCTATAACTTGTAGGAATTGACTTTGTTCTGGGAGTGAGAAGCACAATAGAAAAAGGGATTCCATAGGGGAAGCCCTACAAGGCATTGGCAGAAACTGTCTAGATGGAAGAGACCAGAATGGATACCTTTTAAGTTTTGATTACATGAGGAATACAGAGAATAGAGATAGACTAAATAATCATAAGGGTAATAAACCATAGAATTAGGGTCTAGAGTAAACAGAAAGAGAGGAGGGACAATGAAAAGAATGAGAAAAACCATCTCTGCAAAGGGGCAAAAAAGGAGAGAAAATAATACTAATGAACAGGACTAGTTGAAGGTGGAAAGGAAGGGGGAATCTCCTTGACTAACTGGAAGGAAAAGCAAGTAGGGGAAAACAATTAAATCACCAGATTAAGCAAGAAAGAAAAAGGAAGTATTAAGTAAAACTTCAAAGGGAAAGGAATAGCTAATAGGAGGAGGAGATCTTGGGTGAGGGGAAGAGATTCATAGGAAATAGAGCCGCCTTAGGAAAAAAAAAGAAAAAAAAAAGATAAGTAACAGTAACCAAAGGAACATACTATAGTGTTTACAGCAGAAGAGGAAGAAAAAAAAATCATAACTTGAAAAATATCCAATATCCATGACAAATGAAGGAAAGGGGGCGTGCTAAAACTGGAGGAATTAGGAAATGTATCTTATGTGGCAGTTAAGCAGAACCTGGAAAAGAACTAAGGGTACTCAGGGTTCCAATAGGAAGAAGAGATGTGGGAGTGCACTCTAGCATGGGCAGGGAGAGTAACCTGAGATAGAATGTTGAGCAGGCCAGTTTTTGTGGTTTCGTTTGTTTGTTTGCTTCCATCTGGAATTGAGAATATGTGATAGGAAATAATGTGTAATCTATCTGGAAAGATAGGTTGGATGTAGATTGTGGAGAGTTTAAAATGCCAAACTGAAAATTTTATATTTGACCCTCACCATGGCCCTACCCTCCAACCATCTGTACTCCAACAGAAACTTGGACTCCACTCCTGGATTCCCTGGCTGTAATAGATAAGCCTTCAAGTTATCTTGTTGAGGCCCAGCACCACCCCTCTGCCCCCCTCACCACCACTTGTTGGATGTCTCTTCACCATGTACTCTTAAAAATATGCCATTTCCAGTGTCCCATTCTCTTCTAAGTGGTATCTTTCTTCCGTTGCAATGTAAGATTCTTGAGGGCAGTGATTGTCTTGCTGGCTTATATTTGTATCCCTAGTGTTAAACAGTACCTGGTACATACTTTCATGCTCACTCCTTCACTATCTATCTGTCTGTCTGTCTATCATTCTGTGCCTGTTTATCTTTCTATTGCAGAGGCAGTAAGGAGCTACTGAAACTTCTTGATTTAGGAATGGAATGGTCAGACTCATGCTTAAGCAATATCACTTTGGCAACTGCTAAAAGGATGGATTGGGGCAGAAAGAAACTAAAGGCAGGGGGATTCATTAGAAAATTATTGCAATAGAATATGTGAGAAGTGATGAGGACCAGAGTCAGGGAAGGTGAGCTGTGAATGGAGAGATGAGCAGATGTAAATGCTGCTATAGAGGTGAAACCAACAAGAATGGTAACTGATTGAATAAAGCAGGGGTAAGTATCAGTCAAGAGTGGAGTATGGCTTCTAGGTTGGGAAATTGGGTGACTGGAAGAATGGTAGTGCCCTAAATATTCCATCTCTCATTTTTATGCTTCTGAATGACCTCTCCACTCACACCTTAAATCCACTGTCTCCTTATCTTCTAGTCTTGGTATCTTGAGTTTCTTAACTCAGGTAGTGTCATCTCTAGTGGGAAGACTTCCTTTGTTGATTTCCTCAGTCCTTAGTGCTCTCTTCACTCTAATTATCTAATATTTACTTATGTGTGTGGGTTGTATAGCACAGTACAATGTGGGCCCCTTGAGAATGGGGGCTGTTTCAATTTTGTCTTTGTATCCTAGTGCTCACCACATTTCCTGGAACAGAGTTGGTACTTAATAAATGTTGAATTGAATTGAAATATCTTCTCTCCTACCCCACCTCTTTTAAACCACTCCTCTCCTTCCATCTCCCACCCCCCATATCTAGAGTAGTACTTGGGGCTTCCCTGAGTCCTCCATAGTCTCACTGTCTTGAAGTGATGAGAAATGCTGTCTTCTGAGCCTGCTCGGCAGCCAGTTGGCACCTTTTCAAATGAGTCGCTGAATGGCAAATGTGCAGATAACACTGGGATAAAATGAGCTCCTCTTATTGATTTTCCAAACCAATATGGCACTGATGCTGCCTCTTTGTGCCATTTCTTCCCTCTGCCAGGAGGCATTCTCACCCCGTCCATCATTTTAATTAGACATTACACCTGGCACAAATGCTGAGTTGATTAACCTTAAAGGAGCTGAATAGGCTCTCTGATCGTTAACACAGGGCCCCTGACATATTATAACTCATGTTAACATGTGCTGTTGCACAAACTTGCAGCTTCTTCCGACCACTTTCCAGAGCCATGCCTCAACGTAATCACATCTGCAGAAAGCTTTTCACCAGGTCTACTTCCATCATCAACTTGTAAAAAGGAAGATGCCCAAGACAGATAGGTGTGGACTTTATATATGCCCCCTTTTAATGTTTACATAATGTCTCAGGTGGGTTGAAAGGGACTTCAGCTTACCATTAACAATACCTGTTTTTGACTGTATGCTCTCTAATGAAAAGAAAGATCCTCATTCATGTAAAAAGGAGTTCTCAACTGCTTTTTAGGGTGGGTCTCATAAACTCCTTTGGCAATCTAGTGAAGTCTATACATCTCTTTTCAGATTGATGTTTAAATCTATAAATTAAAATATGTAGGCTTATAAAGGAAACCAATTATGCTAAAATTCAGTCATCATTTTGAGACAACCATAAATAAATTCATAGACCCTAGGTGAAGAACCCCTGATGTACACCTTAGTCAGCTCTACAGACCTAATTTTCAATACCTCAGTGGAGCTCTCTGAGTTAGGAAGAAGCAGCAGAACTCTCCTAGGGCCATGTGGGATATTAGCACCAAGTAGGGAACAGGCAAAAAAGCCTCTACAATATAAATGAATGAATGAATGAATGAATGATCAAACAAATAAATAGATGAATCAATAGATGAATAAAGTTGCTAAATAAGTAAATAAACAAATGAATCAGTGAACAAACAAACCAACGAATGAATGAATACAAACATAGATAAATAAATGAATAAATAAGTTAAGTTTCAGAGAAGCAGTTTGAATCAGTCTAAGTGTTAACTTGTTGGCACTCTGTATTTTGCCTTCCTAATATCTGGCAGATTCCTTCAGTTCAGAATTCTCTAATCAGCAACTAGTCCATCCATTCATTTCAACTCTTAGATTGTCAACCAGCAGAATGCCCAGCAACTGAAATCACTTGGCTTTTAAACTGTCTATTTTCTTCCCAACTTATGCCTCAATTCCCACCTCAATTGTCTCCTAGTCAAACACCTATGGGTGACATCTGGGTTTAATAGTTTAATTCCTTACACAGTCATAACCTCTCTGAGCCTCAATTTCCCAACTTGCAAAACTAGTAAATAACATATATGTTACTTAAAAACCCTGATGTATAACATAAATGTAATTATTGTTATTATTTCTTTCCCCTATCTTTCTGGTCTTCTTACACCCCATATGCGTAGTGACCCATTGGCCCCTCTACTGCTGCTGGAACAAGACACTCCATCTCTTGACTCTAGGTATTTTCTTGGGCTGTCCTCAATAGCTGGTATTCTCTCCCTCTTCATCTCTACCTTCCCGCTTCCCTGGCCTCCTTCAAATCACAGCTAACATCCCACCTACAGTTTACGGTAACATTTTGCCTATGCCTCTTAATTCTAATGCCTTTTGTTTACTAATCACTTCCTATTTATCCGGTATTTAACTTATTTGTTTATAATTGTTTGCATTTGAGTTCTCTCGCCATTAAACTATAAGCTTCTAGTGAGCAAGAACAGTCTTTTGCCTATCTCTAATACTTAGCACTTAGTATAGTATTTGGCATATAGTAGGTGGAAAATTTTCAATTTATCCTTATGAGCAATAGAAAGCCACTGGAGTTGATTGGGTAGTGCAGTCATATGGTCATATCTGGATTTAAGAAAATTATTTTCCCAGCAGTGTTTAGAATGGACTGGAATGATGAGAAATGAGGTAGTTATGCCAATTAAGATACTATTTCAATAATCTAGGTGAGAGGTGATGAGTATATAAGTTAAGGCAATATTTTTTGTGAGTAGATAGTAGTCAATGTGAGAGACGTTGTGAAAGGAAAAATAAATGGCAGTTATATGAGAGAGAGTGAGGAGTCCAGAATAATACCAAGATTGTGACCCTGAGACATTAGAAAGTTGTTGGTGCCTTTTATAGAAACAAGGAAGCTTTCAAGAAGGGAGGTTTAGGTGGAGAGATAATGAGTTCAGTTTTAGATGTGGAGTTTAAGATATCTCCAAGACAACCAGTTTGAAATGTTCAACTGGTAACTTATTATCCTGAATTGAACTCAGGAGGGTTCAGTTCCCAGATTAAACTGACTGAAGCTCAGGGGAGAGACTGGGCCTGGATACGAAATCATATATATGGATATGATAGTTAAATTCATAGATGATAACGAGGTTACTAAAAGTAAGAGTATATAGAGGTAGAAGAGAAGAGGTCCTCGAATAGATCCCGAGGAAAACTCAGAGTTAAGGATGTGATGTGGTTAATGAGCCAGCAGAGGTGACTGTGGGTGGTCAAATAGGCAAGAGGCAAACCAGGAGAGAATGGTGTCTTTAAAACAACAATGACAAAACCCAGAGAGGAGAAAATATCAAGGAGGGTAGGGTGGTGAACAGTGCTAAATACAGAGTACTTATTACTGTGTGTAAACCAGTATTTTAGGTTCTAGGAAGATCAGGAATACATTTCCTTTGCTATCCTAAACAAATCCCTTAACTTCTCTTATCTTCAGTTGCATTTGTAAAATGGGACTAATAATAGCACCTACTTCATGAGGTTATTGTGAGTGCTTCTCCTTTTACCTAGTCTCTGACCAAAAAAAGTGACCCTTCTCCATTTCAAGTCCATCACTCTACATGTGCACTTTCTCTTATACTCTCTCATCTTCTCCAGAAGATTCCATCTTCAGTTATCTCCCCTTTCTTCAATCTCTCTTCATCAGCTCATAGAGGCAGCTAAGTAATCATTTTTCAAATGTTTGTTTTATTATATTGTATGGAAAGGTGAGCTACTGTCATTATGACAGTCGTTGAATATAACCAGATTCCCAAAGGGAGACTTTCAGCATATAGAAAGACCTGCTACTAACTCTACAATCCTGCCTGAGTGTGGATGATTGATAGGAATGACTTACATTCCCCCTCTCCATGCCATTTTTTTTTTCCAAGAGAGAAATCAGGCTTAACAGAAATTTCTGGAAATCAGAATTACGGGTTCAGACCCAATGATCTCATTTTCTTGCTTGATGATTCTGAGCCAAGACCCTGGAGATAGGCCTAATACAGCTTCTTTTCATTCTCTCAAAATCATGGACTTCAAAGGTGACCCATTTGAACAAAATCCCTGACCTATAATCCTTGTACATTTCTGTTGGAAAGACCTACGTCTCCCTGGCTAGTGTCTTGAGGCAAATGGAGAAATATCTAAACCTTACTGAAAAGCTGATTACTTCATTGCCCGATCTACATGGCATTAATATAGTTCATATTGGTATAATGGGTAGGAGAGTGTCTGGCATTTTAAAAACAACTTTCATCCTGTTTGGGCCCTGCTCTGTTCCCAAACCTGCAATGGCTCCCTGTTGTATCCAGGCTAAAGTTAAAATGCCTGATCATGGCAGTACTCTGTGATATGGCATAAATTTGCTTTTGCAGCTTTGTCTCCCATTTACTCACTTTTCCCCAAACTTCTACTTTAGCTATTTAAACTCATTTATTCATCATTCCCCAACCTAAACTTATGCTTTCTTGACTCCATGTCTTTGTTTCTACCATTCCCCTTTCCTGGTATATTCCCTATCTTTCTATGCCTCTCTGAATTCTCCCCATTCCTCATGTCCCAACATAAATCTCAACATTCTGTTGCTTCTTCTTTGGAACTTCCATGGCACTGTTCATTGAAATTAATTTTAAGACCCTGTATTATGTTACAAAACACATATGGCATTGGCATTATATATTTAACACATATGTTCATGTATCCCCATATATATGCATGTGCATATGTATACATATTACATATGTATGGATATGGATATTAGACAGAGCAAATCATCAGATTTGATTACCTTGGGCAAGTCACTTAAGCTTCTTATGCCTGAGTTTCTTCATTTTCAAAATGAGGAGGGTAGAATTCAGTGATGCCTGAGGCCCCTATAACTCTTGATCTATGATCTTATGATCTTTATCAGTCAACTGAGAGGGAAGGGGACCTTAAAGAGATAACGTGGTATTTGAGAGTTAACATGATATAATGGATGGCATTCTGGCCTGGGGATCAGGAAGACATGATTTTAAAATCTGCTTTTGTAATTTACTAGAAGGACATAGAAAAATATGGAAAGACTTGGCCCCATGAAGGAAGATATTATCCACCCTCAGAGAAACAGAGGCCACACAAGTATAGTATAGTCTTACATAGATGCATGTGAATGTACGTGTCTATATATGAATATGATTACATATATTTGAGTATATGTATATGTATGTATATGGATGTGTATATATGTGTGTATGTCCATTCATATATATCCGCACTTAATTGTAGCCTTCTTGAGGGAGGTGGGGAGAAAGGTGGGAAAAAAAGAACAAAGTAAAAATGCACAGCAGAGAACAAAAGAAAAAAGGAAGCAAAGATGGACAGCTCTGAACAGAATTAGTAGTATTTATTATGTAGGCTTTGTTGAAATAGAAATTTATTGCTGTATATTTTGAATCCTCTCTTACATTTTGCTATACACATGGCAATGTTTTTGTTTTTCTTTTCTTATTTTGTGTTTAAATTTTAATATTGAAGTTTATAATATGTTTCTTTTTCTTTTCTTATTGTATATTTATGTTTTAGTGTATTATTAGTGTATATTCTTATTGTGTATTTAAGTTTAAAGTAAATTAATAAAAAAAGAAAAACAGAAATTTACTAGATGTAAGGTGACAACCTCTCTCATCTTCAATTTCTTTCTCTATAAAATGTAAATGATACCTGGCCACTTAATAAAGTTGTTGTCCAAATCAGTTGAAATAATGCTTTAAAGAACTTTGCAAAGTTATTACTATTGTTGTTGTTATATCTATTATCTGAAACTGAGGCTCTAATTTGCTCAAGGCTACAATTCAAGTTTGGTGAAAGAACCAAGACCACAACCTAAGTTTCACTAAAAGCAATCAAAACAAAGAAACAACAATAACAACAACAACAAACACCCTTCACATTTCCACAGTACACTCCTCACAACAGCACTGTACATTGCATTTTATAAATGGAGAACTCAAGGTTTAGGGGGTGAAAGAAAATTGCTCTGTATCAAACAACTGGCCGGTGTCAGAGCCCAGGTCTGCTGACTGCAAGTGAAGCATACTTTTCCTCAAACTATGCTGATTCTCCAGGCTCTGTGCTTAGTGTTTAATTTACAAAAAAAAATGCATGAAATACAAAAATAAAGCTCTTGTGTATAGCAAGGTCTAACTGCACTTGGAGCTTTTCCCACAGTGAGCATCCAGTCAAGATTTTTAAGTACCTGACTGCCGCCTTCCTCTGCATGAAGAACTAAGACCTCCACATTTCAGTGCCAAGAGGTCCTGGCAGCTCTAGAAACTCCAAATCACCCAAGATACAAACACCCTTAGGAGCCAGTTATTCATTGCAAAATTAGCTCACTGTGTCTTCTCTTAAATCAAATCAAATACCATTTTTATGGGCGGTAAGAGCAGATACAATCACTCTTGCCTCAAAGTGAGCAAGAGGGGGAGAGAGTGATGGTGTGGGGGAAGGTACTGATGTATTTTTATATGTCGCTGGGGACAAGAGGTAAAAAATAATAATAATAATAAATAAATATAGAAATCGCCGTGCTTTGGTGTAAACTAATCAATTTGTGCTGGGTGGAAGGACTGATTCAGTAGGCCGTGCCAGGGAGGTAACGGAAATAAATAACTTCTTTCATTCGAGATGGAGAAATTATCAGAGATATATGAATTCTGACGAGAGCCCAAGCCAGTTAATCTGTAACACTGATTTCTCTGTGTATTCTATTATTCTTTGTCCTGTATTAAAACCATTCACCCTAGAATGGTATGGTGCTTTTTTTTATTATTAGGCTACGAAATTGCTACTTACCAGCAGCAGTAGGAGCAAGATGCTGTGAAGAATTTTTTCCACCTTGGAGAAGAAGGAAGACATTGGAGCAAGAGGACTAGCAAAGGATTACCTTAAGGACCAAATTCCTATAGGCTAAGGATGGGGAACCTGTAGCCTCGAGGCCGCATCTGGCCCTCTAGGTCCTCAAGTGCGGGCCCCTTAACTGAATCCTAACTTCACAAAACAAATCTCTTTATTAAAAGGAGTTGTTCTGTAAAACTTGAACTCAGTCAAAAGGCCACACCCAAGCGCCTAGAAGGCCATAAGTGGTTTCAAGACTGCAGGTTCCCCACCCCTGCTGTAGAATATACCCATTGTAAATCCCCCATTTCCCATTATAGAATCTCTCCCTTCCATGGGAACATTCTTTAGTAAGACCGCCTCCCACAACTGAAATAGATTTCCCCCTTTTTAAAACATGTTTCAATCCTCTTTGCTTCCTCACCCATTCTTCTGTGGGCCTTCTTCCGGATCAACTACCAGAGTTATTTTCCTTTCGTTGTTAAACTTTGACTGCATTAGGGTTTAACGCCCATTCCCCTATATTTTCTTTCTTTCCTCTTCCCTTTTATATACCCTCTAGTTCTTTAATTTGTCCCACAAAAACAAATCAAAATAACATTGATTCCCTTGTAGGTTAGGTGTTATGATCTTTTTGGCCTATTCCTCCATTTTCACTTCTATTTAATTTTGCTTTCACCATTTGTCCTCAGGAATTTTAGAAAGAAATTACTTAATAGTCGTTTTGAGATTATTTTCCTGTTATTTATGCTAACTTCCTAGGAACTTTTCCATTTTTTCCCTCTCCCCCCATTGGTAATTTACTTTGTTACCTATCTATGCCTTCCTTGGTTACCTTGTTTGTTTACTTTTTTTTTCTATTTCTGTTGTCTAGGGGTGTTTGGAAAGCAAATAATTTGCTTAGATCTGAAATACTTTGTAATATTTCAAATGCTTCTTTTTTACTGAATGTCCATTTTTTTTTTCCTTGATGGTTAGGCTCGGATTTGCAGAGTATGTCACCTTGGGCTGCATCTTGAGCTTCTTTCCTCTTTATAATACATTATTCCATTCCCTCCTGTGGTTTCTGATGGATACGGAAAAGTCCTGTGTTGTTCATATTTCCTTTACTTTATATTTGAAAGTCTTTTCTCTTGCTTCCCAACAGACCTGAAAAATTTGTTGTTTGTTATTAGGATTATTAAATTTAACCATTATGTATTTAAGAGCTTATAACATATTTCTCTCACCACACCCCACACCTCACACCCTCATTCCAGAGCTAATTGTTAGATTTTTTCAATTGACACTTTGTTTTCTCTGTTCAGAAGTTCTGAACAGTTTTCTTGCATTGTTTCTTGCATTATGGAATTCAGGTTTTCTGGACTTTCATATACGTCTAGGAGACCTGTAATCCTTAAATTACCTTTATACATTCTATCTTAGAGATCAATGTTTTTCTTAACTAAAGATCATATTTTCCCTATTATTGCCTTTTGTTTCTCTTCTTTCAAATTACTCTTTGTTTCTGTGAATCTGAATTCTCCATCAGTTGTTCTTTCTTTTGCTTCTTTGGTGGGGTTTGTCATCATGAATTCAAGTTTTTCTATTTTACTGATTATTTTTGTTGTAGAAGTAATATATTCTGTTTCTCCAAATCATATTTCTCTCTTAAAACATTCAGAAATATCTTCCTGATGTTCCATGTACTTTTGGGAATCCATAAGCTCATCTGCCTCATCAGATGTTTATTTATCATTTTCCTTTGTCTTTCAAAATTTATTCATAGATGTACAGTCTCATTTAGATGATCTGGAAGTCATCTACCCTTCTGTTAATATCTTTTTTGCTTGGATTATCTACTTATGCTTGAGGTATTTCATATTTTTCTTCAACTAAAACCTTTGATTCTTTTAAAATTCTGTGAGGAGAATAGTGGATAGAGGGATGGCCTTTGGAACAAGAAATTCAAAGTTTAAAAATCCCTCCATCTCTTCATCACTAAGGATGACAGACTAATCCTCAAGACCTCTCAAGTTTCTTCAATTTAAGAATTATGTGTAAGAGATAAAGAAATTTCTAGTCTTTCCATGGTCTAAGACAAAACACAAAACACCAATAAGGGAAAAACAAACAACAACAAAAAACAAAAACAAACAAACAAACAAACAAAACCAAAGGCACTAATAACAGAGAAGGACAATCCCTAAGCCATACCACGCTCACTCAGCACCTCTTTCTCCACTGACCACAATGCTTAGGCAGGGCTGCACAAGCTAACCCATGGGCTTGAAATAGAATTCAGATTTTTCCTGTCTCCTTGCATTGTGGAAAATCAAAAGTCAGAAGTTTGCTTTTTCTGCTGTGATATCATGGCAGGATCCATTTCTCAGTTATAGTACTAAGGAACAGTAGGAAATGGGGCAGGATGTCAGCATATGTGTGGCTCCACTAGGCTTGGGGAAAAAAAAAAGACTGGCATCTAATTGTTTCCAGTTCTGTGTGCCCAAAAATCATCATGTCAGAGAACAAGGCCAATAAAACATGAATTGTCCAGAGTGGGAGGAGGCTGAGACAACTTTGAGGGCTAGCCCTTATAAGGAAACCAATCATTAAGGGAGAAGGAATCAGAAAGTGAGTTATAGGAGAATTAAAAAAAATCAAATTCAAAATGTCCAATAGGAAGTTAGAGATGTGAGACTAGACCTTAGGAGAGAGGTTAGAGCTGAACAAATGTAGGCATCCAGAATGAGGAGCATGTCTTCCCCTCTTGGGACTGACCGAATGGATGGTACCAACTATGTCTCTAGCAGTTCGCAATTTTGTTTGTTTGTTTACTATGAAAGGGAGCAGGTCTTCATATAAATCCTACCTTTATAGATGTTGATATTATAAGATGCAAGATATTTTTATTTCTCAGTCTCACTTTTAATTAAGATAATGACTTCCACTTGGACATGTTTAATTTAATATGTCTATGATTCGTCTAGTTTAAGATGTCTACGAGGCAGTTGGAAATGCCATATTTAAGGGCAAGAGAGAGGCTAAGGCTGAGCAAGTAGAGCTTAAAGTCATCTGCAAAGAGACAATGATTAAAACTCTAGATGCTCATGAGATTCTCCAAGTGATAAAGAATAAAGAGAGAAGAAAAGAAAGTCCAAGAATGAGCACTAGATGACTCTCATGGTTCGGAGCCATGATATTAATGAAGATTCAACAAAAGAGACAGAGAAAGAGAGGTTAGAGAGGTAGGAGGAGAACCAGGAAGTAGCAGTTTCTTGAAAACCTAAAGAGAAGAGAATATAAGGAGAAAAGAGTGATCTACAGTGTCATAGGATACAGAGAGATCAAAAAGGATAAGGAGTAAAACAAGGAGCATTGGATCAGGCAATGAACCAATCATTAGTAACTTTGTAGAAAACAGTTTCAGTTAAACGATAAAGTCAGAAGGCAGACTGCAAAGAGTTAAGAAGAGAGTGAGAAGGGAAGTAGCTACAGAAAGATGACTTTCTTGAGGTTAGCTACAATAGGGAGGAGAGATACAGGGGGATTGCTAGAAGGGATGGTGGTAACAAGAGAGAGGTTTTTGAGTGTGAGGGAAGTATAGGCATGTTTAAAGGTGGAAGGGAAGCAGCCAGTAAACAGTGAGTAATTAAAGATTAGTTCAAAAGTAGGAATGAGAAAGGGATCATTCTTTTGGAGAAGACAGGATGGAATGGGTTCACTTGTGCATGTAGAGAGGTTAGGTCTTCTTCTTGTGAGAAGGGGATTGAAGGAGTAGATAGGCAGAAACATCTGGGTGAGGTGAGGTGAGGAACAAGAGAGAAGAAGCTCTCTATGAATGGCCTCTCTTTTTTCAGTGAAATATGAGGCAAGGTTCTCAGCTGAGAGAGTGGGGTAGGGGAACTGTAGGGTGTTTGAGGAAGAATTATTTTCCCATAACTGACTATGAATTATTACAGTCAAACCCCATTCATTATGACTCCAGTAATTAGGAATCTGTGATCGATGGAATGGAGGTTGAATACTTTTACAATTTTCTGCTAAGCTAGTAAAAGTATGAAATGATTGCAAGGGGAATACTTATTCTACCCAGCAGAATATATTGTTCATGCTTCAATGTATATATAGACAATATTCATTCACTCAGTGAACATTCAATGAACTATTTCCAGCATGAGGAACTAGAAATGAATGGTTTATATAAAACACAGGGCTGAGGTAATAAGAACCTCTGGATTTGGAGTCAGAATGCCTGGGTTCAAATCCTAGGGGACCACTTACTATCTATGTGGCCTTTGGCAAATTACTTCAACTTTTCAGACCTCTGTTTCCTCATCTGTAAAACGAGGGGTTTGGATTAAATGACCTCTGGCATTGTTTCTAGCTGTACATTAATGATCATGATCATGATCATGGGACTTGGAATATGGTGGAGGGTCTTAGTAGTATGATATTGTAGACAAAGCAGTTTGGACTTTCATACTCAATAGCTGTGTGACCATGGGCAAGTCACTTAACTTCTCTGAAAAATGGTACCTCTATGACCTTTGACAAACTCCTTCATCTGTTTGTACCTCAGTAAAATTATAGGGTTAGACTAGATTACTTCTAAAATTCATTCTAGCTATACATCTAAGATCCTATGATTCCTCAATAAACCAACACGTATTTAATAAGTGCTTACTATGTGTGGTGCTAAGCATCAATGATACAACGAAAGGCAAAATAGCCCCTATCTTTACTGTCTTAATGAGGAAGTTAGCCTGCAAATAATTAAACAAATAAAAGATTCAATTTAGAGAAGATGGAATGTAATTTTTGTGGAGATCCTATGACTCTGTGGAAATGTAAATAATTATCTTCACATAATCTTCATAGATTTTGTTAAGAAAGTGTTTCATAAACCTTAAAGTGCTATACAGAAGTGATTTATTCCAGTGAAATGAAAACTCAGATAATCATAACACAATATTGTAAAGTACGTGCTTCAGAGAGGTGCCAAACCAAATGCTACAGGACCTCTGAGGGGGAAAATTGTTACAAAGAGTGTCATATTATTTTTGTAACCCTAGCCTGGCACAAAAAGTAACTACTTAATGCTTATTGATCAAGTAAGGCTTATTAAAGGAAGCGGCATCTGAGCTGGGCTTGAAAGGATGGTGAGGAACTCAAAAGTTAGAAGGTGTACAAAAGAGGACAATCTAAGCAAAGGGAAATGCTTTATGTAAGTAAAGACATAATGTGGGTATGGAAGGAGGCTATTGGGCAGAAAATGGTTCATTCGGGCTTAAGCTTAGAGTGTAAATCTGTCATATCTATTCATTAAAAGGAGTCCTTTAAGAGCATCTACCAAGCTAAGTTAAGTCCAATGTGCCATATATACTTGGCAACAAAGAAGATGCTTGATTTGTCATTAAAGTATTAGTGTTCAAATCCCACGTCTGTGACTTATTATCTTTGTGACTTAATTTCTCTGTGCTTCAGTTTCCTCAAGTAGAAAAAGAGGAATTAGGCTCTTAGGTCCCCCTGTCCAACTCTAAATCTATGTTATTATGATTTTTTTTTAATAATGCAGGTGTTGAACTAATTCAGGTTAGCCTTTTCTCTAATTTCATTACAAAAACATTTTTTCAGTGTTCTTTATAACACTAAATATTTTGAGGATCTGAATACCTGTCCCATAATGAGGTGGTATGGTGGAGTGTGATGCAAGAAATCTTTTATAAAACTATATATATCTGTAATATATATATGTATAATACATATATTTTATATGTATATATATAAAACATATATATATATATATATATATATGTTTTGGCTACACCATCATCTTAATATTATTGCCTTGGAATCAGGAAGAACAGCATTCCACACCTGCACTTCCATATGTTGGTTTTCTGGTCTTGGGAAGATACTTAACCTCTTCATGGCCCCTAGCAACTTACAGAGAAGTGCCATTATGTCCCTCTACTAATGAAATCACAGATACAGAAATAGAGATAAATAAACTGACATTTATACCATGCATTTAAGGTTTTCAGACAATATTATCTACATGGTTTCCTTTGGTTCTCACAACTGCACTATGAAGTAGGTTCAATAGGCATTATTAGTCCTATTTTACAAGTGGGAAAACTAGGATTAAAAGATTAAGCATGGGGCAGCTAGGTGGCACAGTGAATAGAGCACCGGCCTTGTCAGGAGGACCTGAGTTCAAATCCGGCCTCAGACCAAACACTTGACACTTACTAGCTGTGTGACCCTGGGCAAGTCACTTAACCCCAATTGCCAAAAAAAAAGAGAGAGAGATTAAGCAATTTGCGTTAGCTAATGCAGCTGATAATGTCCAAGACACCATCTGAACCTAAGTCCTGTTCCTCCAAATCCATGTTTCTTTCTACTATATCAAAAAAAAATTAGGGATGGAAGGTGAGAAATTATAGAGGGCCTGGATTATGGAGACTCTATTTTAGGATGGACTACCTTTTGGTATTTAAGACAAGGGAAAAATAAATGGGGTTGGATTCAGAACCTGGGTTCAAGTTTTTACTTAGTCATTTTTTGCTGTGTAACCTTTGGCAAGCCACTTCATTTTTCCGAGTTTCAGTTTCCTTTTCTGTAAATGGTGGTCACAGCCCCTGATATACTCAGAGAGCGTTTCTGAGGATTCCATGAGGTGCCATATGTGGCCATGTTTTGTCACTGTCATCCATTAATATCCAGCTGCAGAATTTATTCTCTTGAATCAGTCAAGTCACAGCCAATGTGCTGGTTAGTAACACCTCTTTGTCTCCCTCCAGCTTTTTTTGTTTAAAGTTCCATCCTCTTTTTGTCTGGTTGTATTGTGGTGCATTTATCCATCTTTTTGTGCATTTATCAATGACCTTTAAATGTTATTCTTTCCTGTCAATTATTTCTAAGTTTTTGCCTTTTTTCTATTAAACTATTTTTGTTCTTGGCCCAATTCTTCACCATTCAGAATCTTAGGGCAAGTCACGTTGCCATTCTTATGACTCAATTTCACCATAATTCCCATCATTCTAATAGCCTCAGAGACATCCTCCATTCGACACCACTGCCTTTCTGCCTCCCCTGTAACTCTTCTCTGAGGCATGAACGCTAAAAATGATGATTGGAAAGAACTTGGCAGATATGAAAGGGCTATAAATATACATGCTAACCCATAAATCAATACTAATAATAAATTGCATTCAAGTGCTATTTAATCCTCTGTGATCATCAATAAAAATGTAAAAAAAGTTCAGCCCTATCACTCTGTCTGTGGTTACCCATTCAACACCTCCTTGCTGTTGTGTGCACTGCTATTGATCATCTCTGTCTGTTTACAGTATCTTTTTCCAGTTTGAGTCATCTCATTTTGGAATAGTCTTCTGCTGCCGTAACAGTCGGGGGTGGAAGGAGGGACTGATGGGTTTTTTTTTCTTCCCTGAACCCAGAATGTGCACTTTAGATCTGTGTGTCATAGGTGCCATTTAGGCTTAACCTGGGAAGCCTGCTGGGCCACACTGCTTGGTATTTGACAGGAAGCAGACTCCCTCAGAGCCTTCTCCCATGGCCTTCTCATCACTCCCACCCAGATGTCCCAATTCCCAAAGACCCAAGTTCATAATTAGTGTGTGCAACCTTGGGACCCCTTCCACAAACTGATGAGGAGCTAAAAATACAGCCTGGCAGGCATACATTCAGGTTCTATTTCTGTGATTTTTTTTTTTTTTGGTAACACCAGTTATAAGAGAACAAAGCAGTTAAACAAAGGGAGAAAAAAACGCTGTAATTGCAAAGACGGAACATCGCTGTTCACTTTGTTCATTTTAATTACCCAAAGTCATCATTTAGCAGGAGTCCAAGGAGAGGTAAAGAAAAAGGCTTTTCATGGTTCTTCCCATCTTTTGATAGACCCCGTTTAAAGCTCCTTCCAATGTCTCTATACATAAATCCCTTCATTGTAACCCAGAAAATCCCATCAGGTGAAATAGCTACTGCTGCTTCTCTGGGGGAAGGTTGGACCTAATTGGGACCATTCTGCTAATGAGACCTATTTCCATCATTTTGTGAACTGTTTGATGGCATATAAGATGCACCTTTTAAAACTGGGTTAGGGAAAAGGGTGGTTGGTGGTGGTGGAGGTGGGGATGAGAGCTTGTATATAAAACTATAAGACTTTTTGCCTATTGCCAAGGCAGAAATCTGAATGAAGGCTGAAAAAGGGGAGGGGCAGTTTTCCTACAGTGTTGTCTTAATGGTAATAGAAAATCTGGAATTTCCACTCCTCAGGTAAAGGTTTAACTTTTAATATAGATGTTTTGTATCTGAGAAGCCACCACTTCTCTCTCGGGACCTAGCACGTTAAGTCCTTTATGGCTTTGTCGTCACTGATTTTACTAAATCATGGGAGGAGAAGGTGAGGCCGATGCTTCTGCACAGCCTTCCATCACTTAAATCCAGTTCATTTGCATGTCATGGCATCACCTCCCTGATGTCATGGTCCTCTTTGAGAACAAAGGACAAACAACAACAACTGAATCATAGGAGCATGGGTCTTAAAGTTGGGGAAGATCATTCTAGTCCATCTCTCTCATTTTTCAGTTGAGAAAACTGAGTCCTAGAAGGATTAAATCTCTTTGCCAAAGTCACACAGGTTGCAATTGGAACAGCCAAATTCAAACTCAACTTCTATGCATTGTATTCTTTCCTATACATGCCGATTTCCTCCATGTTAAAAAAAAATCTCTACAAGGAATTTTATTAATTTATTCATTGAAAGCTCTTTAATCACCTACATTTCAATTCAACATATATTATCTAGCTATTTACTATGTGTAAAGCACTGTAGAATGCAAAAATTAAAAAAAAAAGCAGTCCCTGCCCTCTAGAAGCTTCACTGTACTGGGTGTGGAGAGGGCTACAAAATGTACCTCAAAATATGCCCCGATGTCATTTGAGGAGAGAGGCTATTTTAATGATTTGGGAAGATCAGGAAAATCTTCCAGAACACAGTGTCACTAGAGATGAGCCTTGAGAAAATGGTGTGCATACCAAGTATGAGAGATAGTTTGCCTAAAAGGGGATAGGCAGGGAGGGAGGGAAATGTATTCTCCACCAAAGAAAAGGCTGGACTTTTAAAGATGAAAAATTCTGTGGTTTGACAGAATGTTTGAAGGCATGTGGGGCTGTGCATAGGAAAATAAGGGATCCTGAAGAAGACTTGTGGAACATCAGATACCAAAAGGATTAAAAGAAAGGAGAAAATTTGGAAATCATTGCTCTAACTCTGCAGATTCACTGATTCCCTGCCCCCACCCCAAGCACAATTCCTGTTCTGTCCCATAACCACTGGCAGGCTGTACCCTGTGTTCTTGCCCGACATGTAAAAAAAATTACAGTTGTTTATGAAAGGAATTGTCAAAGAATGAAGATGACTTACAGCAAATACAATCACAGCCATAGATTGTCTTAAAGGTCTTTCCAGGTCTATACCAATGATCCTGTGTTCTAACACGTGACATGATTTACCAGAAGACAAATATCTATTTACTGTGGATGGAGAATTTTTTAGCCTGAAAAAAAGATGGATCTATTAAAAGTCGTATTAAATATGTCCCTTATTATTATCTTCCCTTTCTGCTGAATGTGGTGTCCAAAACAGCTGACCTTCCATGCCTTGACCTGTCTTGCATATCCCAGGCTTACTATCCCTGGCCTCATTTTTTCTTCATATTTTCTTTATATTTTCATATTGTTCCTTTCTTTTCTATTTTTTATTGCTACTTCCTCACCTTACCTCCAAGCCCAAACCCCATTTTGACCTTCTATTCTATTACAGCCAATACCTTTTCTCTCTCTTTCCAGATATCTATTGAATTTATTGTCTGTACTCTACCTCTTCTTTGGTGTTCACCAGTCACTGCCTGATATTATTAACTGTTCACTAGTTTGTGTCTTGGCTCTTCAACTACACTGTCCCTTGAGGACTGGGTCCATGTCTTTGTTTTCTTATAGTGCCTATTACAAGACTGTGATAGCAATAATATGTAAAATAAATGTTTGTTGAATTGAATGTGATGTCCACATTCTCTTTCTCCCTCTCCTTGCCATAAATGTCTTGGAAAAATTCATGGAATTAAAAGATTTACTGATAGAAGGGACTTCAGATGTGTTATAGTGTGCCTCATTTTATTAAAAAAAATAGAGGTTGGGTGACATAGTGGATAAAGTGATGATGGACTTGAAGTAAGGAAGACAAGTTCAGATTCAACCTCAGATTCAACAAGCTGTGTTACTCTGGGGGAGTCACTTAACCTCTATTTTCCTCAGTTTTCCCAGCTATAAAATGGGTATTATAATAGCAAGGTTGTTGTGAAGAACATAGTTGATAATATTCGTAGTGTGTTTTGCAAACCTTAAAGCACTATAAAAATCCCAATTGTTGTTACAGATAAGAAAACTGAACCTAGAGGGTAGAAATGATTTTCCCAAGAAAGAAGGAATTTGAATCCATGTCTTCTAATTTCAGAACTACTGTTCTTTCCATTATGCCATGCTGCCTTAAATTCTGGAGAATCTAGTTTATAAAACTGGATTAAGACAGTTTTAGGATTCTGTGTGGGACTCATTCTTTGTCTTTTTTCTCCCATATTGAATCTATTCATATGATCATAGGATTCTTATATGGAAAAGACCTTAGATATACTGTAGTCTAACTTTATCATTTTACAAAATAGGAAAGTGATACCCAGAGAAGGGAAATGATTTATTCAATTTTACATAGATAATAAGCAGCAGATCAATAAGTGAAATGCAAATCCTTAAACTACAAATACACCCTGGGGTTCTCTGCAGTGGAAGGACCCAAGAACCCTCCCAGAGGCCTATTCATTGAGATTCTCTGTCATATAATTTCTACTTTACTGGCTCCCAGTAAGTGTTGTCATTCCTTAATCCAAATTTTTCACGGCTTTCTTTTCTTCTCTGTCTCTATACTTGTCTCTCTTCTATCCCTCTGTCTCTCCTCTCTGTATCTGCCTCATCTCTAAATATCTCTGCCTCTCTGTCTCTCTCTGTCTCTGTGTCTCTCTGTCTGTGTCTCTGACTGTTTCTGGCTCTGTCTCTCTGTGTCTATGTCTCTCTCTGTGTGTCTGTCTCTCTCTGTTTGTCTCTGTCTGTCTCTCTCTGTCTTTCTTTCTCTCTCTCCTAAGCAAATAGGAGGTATTCCATGATAAGAGAAAACTCTGAAAATCAGAGCCTGGAATATTTGATGATATGGGGTGAGAACTGAATTTCTTTAGATCTTTTTTTTTCTCTTTTCTGGAATTAATCAGAGGTGAACCTCAAAGTCAGCTGCTTTTGGTCAGTTGTTTTCTTTCCAGCCTCCCATCCTTCTTCCTTTGGCAACATAAAGTTGCCTGTTGCCAACTAGTCATTCCACTGCACCATGTGGCCCCTTATTCATTTAGGTACAATTCAATTCAATTTGTGTGAATTCTGTTCTAGTATTTATTGAGCATCCACCAAAGGTTTGGCACTATTCTGGTTCCTGTAGGGGGACTCTAAGAGATGCATGATATAGTCCTTTTCCTCAAGCTAATTACAACCTTGGTAGGTAGATGTAAGTCACAAATATAAAACAATTAGAAATGCAACACAGAATATCAACATCTCCACATTCTGGGTTGTAATCCTGTGTTGATTACATCAAGGGCCACCTCAGTAAGCTCCACTCTCAGTTAGAAGAGATTCATCCAATAATCTACACAGGACAAATCAAGTGGATTAAAGATATGTCTCTCACCAAGAGAGCAAATATGGCATGGTAGATAGAGAGCTAGCCTTGGAACCAGAAGACTTTGGTTCAGTCCTACCTCTGACACACAGTGGCTGTGTGACCCCAGGGACATAATTTAATCTCTACATACCCCAGTCAACTTTCTAAGATTATAAACTTCAGAGAAGGTTGCAGGAAGTCAGAAGTCATTTTCTCACTTAGGAGTTCACTATATCAATGAAGCCGTAGGTCCAGTCTCTATTTCTCCTTCTCTGTAACCAAGTTCATAACATATAAGTAAATGAGCAGCCCATTGGGCATACATTTATGGTCAGGTGCTACTGGTGGACAATGAGTTAAATCCAGGAGGAAGAAACTGGACGTGACTGCTTTGGGGAAACTTTGAAACATGTCATTGATTGCAAGTGGCTTGCTGCTGAAATAGGACTTCAAAATACACACACACACACACACACACACACACGCACACACACACACATTATCTTAGTGATGCTTTATGTGTACAAATCATGGACTATCCAGATCTGAGAAGAATCACAATTACATATGACTCAAAGTCTAAGAGAAAAAAAAAGAATGGTGGATTTCAGTAGACTGTAGCATATTTCCAGTGATGACTTGCATATAAACAGTGTCCTAAAAGATATCACCAAGGGAATATATGATCAGTACAGGTGGATCAATCATATTACAAGAGTAAGAGATAAAAGGTGGTCATCCTGAATGATACATGGATATATAAGAAAATTACATATGACCATAATGAAGATCTTTAGATCACTCAGTAGATGATCTATGGGAAAATGATGACTTTGAATGCCTTAATAAGGTGTTTAGAATTGATCTAGTAGGAAAGATGAAGGCATTGTAGATCCTTGAACAGAGAAGAGATGTGATGGGGGGGGGGATGAAGGGCAATAATACTCTTGGCTTCAGGAGAAAAACTGACAATAGGCCTCAGTTGTTGAGTGGTATAATTCTCACTACACTGGGGGCTTAGGTCCAAATTCTTGCTAATGCCATATTGAGACAATTGTAGTGCAGGCAAAAAAGCATTGAGTTGTCTTTCTAATTCAACATTTGCAATCAATTCACCATGTAGCCTTAAGAAAATCACTTTACCTTTTGGACTTTGATTTAGACTCTGTAAAATAATGATAGGATTGAACTAGATTAAGGTTTCTTAATCTTACATATGTATGTATGTGACAGACACTTACAGCAATGTGATGAATTCTATAACCCCCTTCTCAGAAAGGAAAAAAATGCTTAAAAAACAACAACATGGTATTAGAAAGACAACCTAGTATATTGAAATGCTGTTATGTATGTATACATGTATATGTGTATCTTTTAAAATTCACAGATGCTATGTTAAGGACCCCTGAAAAAGATGATCTCTTTGCTCCATTTTAGATTTAATGTTTATGTTCTAACATTCTCTGTTCTAAGGTGTCCTTTAACTATAAGATTCTCTGGTCCTTAAGAACAATCTGATTGAATCCTACATTTCCAGTTTAATTTGATATTACTCGTTTGCACATTCTATTTTCCAGACAAAGTGACTGCTGGATGTGCCCTATGAGCAATGTTCCATCCCCTGCTTCCCTGCATAATAAACATAAACTATCAGCACTTCCTTTAGAAATCATTATGTAACTTTAATGCTCAATTCAGGTGCTACCTCCTCCCTGAAACCTACCAGATCCTCTCCTTTAATTGTTAGTGGTCTCTTGATCCTTAAGTTACCAAGTCTCTATTTATCTATATAATCGTTATGTCTCCACAGTACACTCTTTGAGGGCAGAGACTATTTCATTTTTGTCTCTATATCCCTAGTGCCTAGTATGGTGCTTTACATATAATAAATTAATAAATGAAGAGAATGAGAAAGCCCAGAACACAGAAAGAGGAGTTCTCTGTCCTGCTAGACCACATATGGGGTGTTGTATTTGATTCTGTACACAACATCCTAAGGACATTGATAAACTGTAAAGCAAAGGTGTCAATCATATGGCCTACGGGCAGCATTGAGGCCTCTAATGTTTTCTGAACCAGATTAAAGTGTAATTGGGAAATATTTTTAAATAAATAAAAGTACAATAGAACATAGATAATGTTAACACGTGATTTCCTAACTCAACGTACTGTGGTAGGGATCCTCAGGTAGAATTTAATGACCCAATTCCTGTGTGAATTTGACACCATTGTTGGAGAGCATTAGGAGAAGATGAACTTGATGTCAAGGGACATTAACTTCAAGCTTGATTGAGAGAACTGGGTATGTTTACCCAGGATATCAGAAGTCTTAGAGTAAGGATCATCATAGCTGTCTTACAAATATTTGAAGGATCTTTGTGGAAGAAGGATTAGGCTTGTTTTATTTTGCTTAAGAGGCAAAAAGAAATTTGACTGCTTCTCTGGTTCTGGTTTTATTTTGCTAGATGGCACAGGGGATAGAGTGTTGGTCCTGTAGTCAGGAAGACTCCTCTTCCTGAGGTCAAATCTGGCCTCAGACACTTACTAGCTGTGTCACCCTGGGCAAGTCACTTAACCCTGTTTGCCTCAGTTTTCTCATCTGTAAAATGAGCTAGAGAAGGAAATGGCAAACCATTCTAGTATCTTTGCCAAGAAAACATTAAATAGGGTCATGGAAAGTTGGAATAACTTTTGAAAAACTGCCCAACAACAGCAAAATTTTGCTTCAGAGGGTAGAATTAGGAGTATTGAGTTGAGGTTGAAGAGGCAGATTTTTCTACAATGTAAAAGGGGAAAAAAGCTACTAACAATTAAAGCTACCTAAAAGTGGAATGGGCTGCCTTAGATTAGGAGACCCCTCACTAGACAGTTTGCAAGTAAAACATTGTTGAGAATGTTTTATTGTGGATTCTCAGTAATGTAAGGTTTGATTTAATGGTCTCTCAGTCTCCTTCAAACTTAGATTTAGTAATTGTATGAAATGATTGCTTTGAAGTATATAAAATCCTGTCTAGCTCTAACTAATGTTTTGTCTTCTAATATCCTGTGTTCCCCTGGACCTACCATCCTATGGTCTATATTCTAAGACTATATAATTATGTTCTTCAAGTTAATCAGGTTTTGTATAGGAAATGTTTAATCCATGGATTTATAACTTATACATTCAGGAAGGCTACACTATCTATTGGAATGGAGTCTTCTTACCCTTGATAGGTCAACAGTGATGAAAATGAGCTTTGCCCCAGAACCAGAGAAGCAGCCAGACAGTTTCAGAACTGAGAAATCATCTTGCTTACAGGAAAATAAAGCTTGTCTTGCTCGGATGAAACTAATTAAAAGAGATGGGAAGGCAGTGTTAAGGGTCCCTTTCTCCTCTCTTGGATATGCTGCAGTGATGGCTCAGAGAGATGAGAACTGACACGTCCCATCTCCCAGACACCCTAAATGGAAATACAGTCAATAACACATCACCTTCATCTGTGTGCAAGCCCTGCTTCCCCCTCCTGGGAAAGTTAAGATGAAGTTTGACAGTCTTACTCCTTACTAATGTTCCACTCAGTTTTCCCATTGGCATAGATGAAGAAAATGGAGAATGTAGAGCTTTGGGAGTCTGTATCAATGGGACCTTTGGTGGAATAAGCTTTACATAATAAGGGCATATTAGAGCTGGAAAGGCCCTTAGATATCATTCCCTGTAACCAATAGCATTAGTAGATTTTTCAGTTCCTAGAATCAAGAAGATATCTAAGAGCACTGTTAGTATGCAATGAGAATAGAATGCTCAAGGAGGCAGGAATGCACAAACGAAGCAGTGATACCATCTTAACCATGGTGTACAACATAGTATAGCATGGTCAGAGTCCCATTTTTGACATTTAATAGCTAACTGCAAGACTATGGGTAAGTTTCATCCTCCTGCTTACAATGGACATAATAATACTTTGAACTACCTACCTTATGGAGTTGTTTAAAAAAAAAAAAGAATTTGTCAAATGTATTCATGGGAGGGCAATCAGGATGCAAAGGGGCCTTGAGTCCATATCATATAAAGAATAGTTGAAATTAACTGGAGATATTTAGTTGGGAGAAGTGAAGACTCAAAGGTGACATGATAGCTGATTTCTAGTATTTCAAGGGAAGTTATATGGAAGAGAAATTGACCTTGTTTGTTTTGCCCTAGAGGGCAGAAACAAGCACAATGGGTAGAAGTTGCAAAGAAGCAAAGTTATGCTTCAACAATTACAGCTATCCAAGAGCATAATGGATCTCAAGGGAGGTAATGAGTTTCTCCTCATTGGGCGTCTTACAGTAGACCTGTATGAAAACTTGTTGGAAATGCTCTAGTGAGGGCTGTTTTTCTGATATCAATTGAACTAAATGGTCTCCAAAGTCCTTCCCATCTACAAGTTGGTGATTTTGTGATAAGACCTAAGTGCTCTGGTAATGTGAAATTCCTATTCCATTTTCTTGATGACCACACAAAGCTTATTGGAGGATGAGGAAGTGTCCTTTGAAAATGATCTTAGTGATTAGCATATCTGAACCCCTCATTTTACAGATGAAAATAACTGAGGCACAGCATGGTGGAGTGAATTGCTAATAGCTGGTAAAGAGATCTACTATTTGAACATGTACTGATTCTTCTTTCACTCTCTGAGGTTTTCAGGACAAAGACATTGTAAATAAGGGGGAAAAAAATGTGAACCAAATTGTTCAACAGCAATAACTGCTGGCAGATTCTGTCAACTGTAAAAGCAACTGGACCTTGCTTGTGCCACAGCAATAAAGAACAAAATGAAAGCTCATGATGATTTAATTTTCTGAAAGGAATGTGATAAGCAATGTTCGTAAAATGCTATAAGGGGGGTACATCTGTGATAGAGAACTAGCCACCCCAGACAATCAGAATGACAATTGCTTATTACAGCATAGGACCTATTTCAGACAATTATCAGTTCACTCGTGGATTGTTGTGATATTCTCCTAACTGTCTCCTTTTTTAGCTCCTTCCCATCCAACCCATGCTACACATTCTGTCCAAAATTCCAGAGCTAAGAATTTATAAGGTGTGTCTAGAAGACAATGAGGGGACAATGAAGAGTCTTAAACTTGGAGAGAACTGTATTCAACATCAAAGGATCTGAATTAAATTTTCTACTACTTCTTGTGTGACTTTGGAACAGTCATTTAATTTTTTTTATCTTGGTTACTTATCTTTCAAACGAAGAAATTGAACTAGATGATTTCTGAGACATCTTTCTGGTTCTCAATATATGATCCTGTGAGTCCAGTTCAAATCCCAAATCTGCTACTTGCTATGTGATATTTGGCAAATCCTTTAAATTCTCTAGACCTCAATTTTCTTACCAGTAAAATGATGGTGTAGAAGTAGATGATCTCTAAGGTCCCTTGATTTAAGTATTATGATCTTATGATCCTGGATAGGAAATTAAAAAAAAAGAAAAAAAAGTTGTGCTAGATTATTGTAAGATATGATATAAGCAATTTGACAGCAAGAAAGCTTCAAACTTCAGAGGGTCTCAATTAGCAAAATTTAGAGTACAGAGAATATGAAAGTTCCCTCTCAACCCTCCATCAAGACACTAAACTGATACATGTATTAATAACTTTTGCATCTATGGTCCTTTAAGATTTACAAAAGTCTTTCCACAGAATTTCCCAATGAAGTAGGTAGTTAAATATTATCCCCATTTTATATATGAGGGACTTGAGACTCAGACGAGTGAAGGAATTTGCCCATCATCACAGTGACTGTTAGTTAGGATGTGAACCCAGGTATCATACTTCCAAGTCCAAAGTACACTTTTTCTTTTAATTTCATTTGTTTTTCCCTCCTCCATTCACTGTGATGTCTGGGAATGTTAAAATACACATTTCAGCTGATGTACATGTTGCAGACTCCCTTTGTATAAAGATACCCTACTCTGACAATAAGGTTGACCTCAAAACTAGTTATTGATCATGGAAGGTTTCCAGTCCATGATCAGTCTTGCATAGAGAGTCAGCAACGTGCTCCTCATGATAATTCCTAGAGCTAATTCCAGGGAGGATGCTCCCAGTGGAAGATAATCTTTGGCCATTTGCCCAGCAACAATCTGTTTCTCAAGTGATTGCTTCTCCACTGCATGGTTTCACTTTGGCCATCCAAACTTCCCAGGATCCTGTTTGTTTCCAGGCATCCTGCATGGGTAGACTGAGTCCAAGTCCATCTGCCATATGCCCCATTTTTATCATCAATGCGGAACTGTGGGGAAGGAAATACAGAAAGCAAATAATTGGCTTCTTTCATAATACAGTTCCTAGTATATTTAAATCCTTTTTCATCTGCTGATACTGCTTTTTCCAGTGTACTTTTAAATCCATCTAAAATATAGAAACACATGGATAACTTGGTTATTCCAGAGAACTGCTGCAGCTTATGACCATCAGTGTTGATGAGGATAAGCTGAGCAGCTGGGAACATGGCAATGGTCAGCCTCAGGCTTCCTAGTTCTGAAGTTGATTGCAGATGGAAGACACATGCCCTGCCCAGAGCTGTGTCCCACCAAAACATTGTCATTCTGATCACATCCTAGTAAGAGAATAACATGATGTACCCTACAGACCAGCCCAGAAATTGTAACAAGGAAAATTGTTCTCATTGTTATGCACACTAGAGTTGGTGTTTCATCAGAAAAGTCCATTGGTGAGCTAATGTTGCATCAAGCCAGGTTGTCAATGTTCAACTATCTCAGCAAAATGATCATCTGAAGCTATGAACAGCATGTTGACTAGAATTATACAATCATAGAATGTTAGACCTGAAAGGGGACACAGACTATAGAATGTTAGAATATGTAATGCCAGAGCTCCAAGAGGTCTTAAAGCATAAATTGTTAGAACAGGAGGAAACATTCAAATATAGAATGTTAAGGATAGGCGAGACCTTCAAATAACTATTTCAGTATAGAATATAATCTAAGCACAGAGTAGGAATCAGCATAATGCAGTAAAAAAAGGCCACTGGTCTGGAATTTAAGAGATCATATTCAAACCTTGGCTTTGTCTAGTCATGAAACCTTTGGCAAGATGCCCCCTCCCCAGATAGGCTTAAATTTCTTCCTCCATAAAACTGGGATGCTTATATTAAATGTTTTCAGTAGTTTCTTTCAATTCTAACATTGTGTGTTTCCTGTAGGTTACTCAAATATTTGTTCAATGAGTGATTATATCTAAAATGAATTCAGTTCGATTTAGAAAAGACTTATTAAGCAACTGCTGTACATAACGCACTGTCGTCGGTGCTGGTGACCAAAGCTTATAACTGAAATAGACCCAATCACAAGGAGCTGCCATTCTGATGTGTGGAAGGACAAATACAGAAATGACTGTGATATAATAGATGGTGAGACAAATATAATGGTGATATCTGGGCAACATGCTACAATAAATTTGAGGAGGCAGAGAACATGTAGGTATCAGGACATCATGTATGGCTTCATGGAGGAGGTAGCATTTAAGTTGAGCCTTGAAGTAAATGAGGGATAAGGGCCAGAGGGGGTAAGAAACTTTCATTCCAATCATGGGAAATAGAATGTTCAGAGGCACAAGAATGGAAGATGGCTAAATGAGAAAAGGGAATGGAATGTAGTCCAGTCTGGACGGAATACAGAATATGTGAAGGGGAATAACATGAGGAGGATGAATATACATGTTGGAGCCTGTTTTTAGAGAGTTTTGGATGCCGGAGTAAGGAGTATATATTTATTTGAAAAGCAATAAAGAATTAGTGAAGGTTTTGAGAAACATGTATCCTATTGAATAGAAACAACAATCAAGTCAAGTCAACAAATGTTTTGTAAATCATTTGCCATGTGCAAGGCACTGTACTAAGTGCTCTGAATATAAATATAGGCAGAAAGACTTTGCCCTCAAAGAGCTTACAATCTAACAGGTAAAGACAACACATAAAAATAAATTAAAAGTGTGTGTGTGTGTGTGTGTGTGTGTGTGTGTGTGTGTGTGTGTGGTAGGGGGTGGTGTGGTGGGTCCAGCCAGTAGATGAATAAAAACATGGATGGCCTGGGACACTACTGTATGGTGGAGGTTCTAGAAGAAACCAACCAATCAGAGAAAGGGCATGGGACAGAGAGTACTTTCAATGTGTGAAGTTCAGGGGTGGGGTAAGCTTTCAGGTAAAGAGGTTTCTGAAGTACTGCAGAAAAATCCAGGAGAGTCAGGAGTGCAACCTGAAGAGGAATGAAAAGAGCGTGTACTTCTCCCTGATTTTTCTTGGACCCTCACCATGTGCTTTCTCCCTACACCAACTTAGGAGATATTCTAGAATGATCTCACTGTTGACTAAATTGGCTATTTTACTGAATTTTTGTAAAATTGTATAGAAAATATATTCTAAGGTGGGGCAAAGATTTTGAATTAATTAATTAATTTACATATGCTGGTATATGGCCCCTCAAGGGGAATCTGAGAATATACTGAGATAGGATAAGACAGTTCCACATAAACTGGGGGATAGGGGTTGAATCATATCCGTTCAGGTATATTAAGAGACTTGTCAGTCACCACTTTACCAAGTAGAGGCAAAGTGATCTGTGCTAATATGCAGAAATGTTTCTAATAATGACCTGTTGAGAGAGCACAGGAACAGAAAGGGAAGTAGATAGGAAAAGATGAAACAGAAAACAGGGAAAAGAAGGGAAAGGAGTAGGACACAAAGTTATGACCCTAAGAAAAATCATCAAAAGGGATTAGAGTACCATGTTAGACCTATAGAACCTTTGACTGGGAACTTGCTTAGTGTCAGTCTCTCTGAGCTGGGTTGTTTTCACAGGAGCAGAGGACATTCTCAAGAGAGTATGTAAATGCCTCCAAGAACATCAAGGAAACAATGCTAAGCTTAAGTATTTTGTCCATATCTGGAAATGTCATTTCAATAGGTGCACCAATAGTTATACTATATCCAGATAAGTGTGATTTTTGATAAAGGGATTTAAAACAATGGCATATGAGTACAACTTGAAAAGAACCTGGAGTCTGAAGATATGAGTACAGATTTTGAGTAAGTCACTTAAACTTTCATGGCCTCAGTTTTCTCATCTGTAAAATAAAAGGATTGTACTAAATAACTTCTAAAGTCTTTTCCATTGACCGATTCTATAATTTATTAGCAGAATTCTTGTCCAAGTCACTTTACTTCTCCAGGATTCATATTCCTTGTTTGTAAAAGAAGGTGACGGATAGGACTAGATTGTTTGAGGCAACATGGTACAGGGGAAAAATCATTGGTTTTCAAGCCTGAAGACCTGAGTAAGTAATCTGTGCTGCTTACTTCTTATGTAATCTTGGTTAAGTCACTTAGTTCATTGATCCTCAGTTTCCCCATCTATAGAATGAGAGTTTCAGATTAGATGTCATTTTAGATCCTTTTCTAGCTCTATATTTATAATCTTATGATCTCTAAGGTCCCTTCCTACTGTAAAACCCTATGATCCTATGAATACTGGCTTCAAAAGATTTTAAGAGGTCTTATTAGAATGAAAAGATAAACTTATTCCAACTGGCTGTACAGGTCAAAAGCAGGACTAGTGGGCAATTGACAGGAAAAATTCCAAGTCAATATAGAGAAAAATTACCTGATAATAAGAATTGTTAAGCAATAACGTGGAATGTTCCATTAAAAGGTCCTCATTGCTGGAAGTATCCAAAACAACTGCTTCTGGGAATATTGTAAAGAGGACTCTTGGAAGTTGAGCTAGACCCTTCTAATGTCCCTTCCAACTCTCATCTCTGTGATCTTAAATCACAATTCAAAGTTGGATTTTAAGAATCTTTGAAATGAGCTATCAGAAAAGAATATGAAAGAATGAATGAAAGCCACAATGAAAAATACCTAAAGATAGAAGTTTCAGAAACATTTTCTAGAGGCAAAAGGATATAATGTTAAAACTTAAGCCAGCCAACATTAAAAGAAGAAATAGCTCGTGAGGAACAACATGATTCTTCTCTATCGAACATGTCACATGTCATAATTAGGATCAACTACTAGGGTGCAGAAAGAATACTGTGGTAGCAGGAATGCTAGGAGTTCAAACCCATCCTTTGCCACTTACTGGTCACATGACCTTGGGTAAATCACCGAAGAGAATCATAGGATGTTCAAGATGCCAGGGCCCTTGGAACTCATCTAGTAGTCAAACATTGACATTTTTATAAGTGGGAAAACTGAGGACAATAGAGGTAAAGGAATTTGCCCAATGTGATGCAATGAGTTAATAGCAAAGTCAGGCCTAAAACCTAGACCTTGACTCCTAATCCAAAGTCCTATAAAACTGTCACTCACTGCTCTATGCCTCAGCTTCTTCATCTGAAAATTGAAAAAAAAAAGTATACCTTCACTGACATTATAAAAGTGTTGTGAAGATAACATGAGATATCATGAAGATAATATGTGTGAGCATACATATATAATATATATACATATATATTTTGTATGTAAACATATCTGTAGTCTGTCTATATGGATATATTATAAATATGTTTATCTCAATTTTATCCCATACCATGGATGGGATAATCTGCCTACATTAGCAGAATTTAAGATACTTTAAGTCAAGGATATGATGATGGTGATGATGATGATGATGATGATAATAATGAAGAGGAAGAGGAGGAGAAAGAAGATCCCTGGGAAGTAGGTGCATTATTATCCCCATTTTGGAGCTGAGAAAACTGAGGCAGACAGAGTTTATGTGCCTTGCTCATACATATTGAAGTCTTTCTTTTAACAATGAAAAATGGTTCAAAACCAACCCACTTTGTCACACCACTAGTAAGCATTTAGGTTGGATTTGAACTCAGTTTTTTCCTGATTCCATGCCCAGAGCTCTATCAACTGAACCACCTAGCTTCTTATTTCATTTGTATCTCTGTATTCTCAGAACCTAGCAGCATATTGAGCATAGTAGGTCCTTAATAAATATCTGTAGAATTGAATTGAATTTGATAAGGATGTAGCCTTATTAAAGAAATCATAGATTTTTTAAATATTGAAGTAGTGAAAAGACCTGGATTTAGTTTATGGAACTTAGAGTTGGAAGGGTTCTTATAAACCATCTATTGCAGGCTCTGCTCCTATCAATTTTATAAATGAGAAGGTGGCAGGGAGAAAGAAAAAATAAATGCTTGCTAGTTAAAAAAAATTAAAAGACAGATAAAGAATCTGAGGTTGAGGTAGATTAAATGACTTGTCCGTGGTCACACAGAGCTGGTATTTAAATCTAGGACCTCTGATTCCAAATCTAGTACTTTTTTTTTTTTACCCTACTAGTCAGTCAGTTAATATTTTTTTAATGTCTACTATATGCTAGGAAGTGCTGGGGATACAAAAAGAGGCAAAATACAGTCCCTGCCTTCTAAAAGTTCACAGTTTAATGGGGATTCTATGCCATTTTTTGTTTCAATAGGGAAAAAATGCCCATTTTTTAGGCTATGGGGGAAGATACATGCTAAGTTTTGTGAATTGCAAAGCATTATACAAATGGAAGCCATTGGTCATGTGACAGTTGTTATCGAGTAAGACACTTTGCAATCTTAGCCCCAGTGAGAGAACTCCACACATAAGCTTCACCATTTGTGTATGTCCACACATGAAACAGTTGTTTCAACTAACCCTTCCCTCCCCCAGCATCCTTTAGCCAACAAATAGGCTTTTTAACCTGCTGTCTCTTCACGGCCTGTCACTTTGTGGAATAGAACTTCAAACAGCAGCTGGTATGAGAACTAACAGAAGTTGTTACGAGATGTTGCAGGATGATAATAAAAACAACTTGCAAAACTTTTTGGGTAGTTTCCCAGGTGACAGAGTTATGATGAGTTGTTCAGGGAGAGTAGGCAGTTCTGGGGATCGTTGTGACCTTTGAGCTGAATGCCAAGGAGGACACCCACACTCTTCCCAATTTGCTCATATACCACACTGCCCTTAAGTGAACTTACATAGTTGAAAAGAGAGTAATTAATGAATGCAAGAGTTAGGAAGGGGGTGGAACTGTTAGTCACAGAATATTAGTTCTGCAAAGGGCCTCAGAGACCATCTAATCTCCTCATTTTACAGATGGAGAAACAGAACAAGACAAGGGCAAGTGACTAACCCACGTTCCCATTGCTAGGGAGTTACTGAATTACATATTCCTCATGGAAGGGCAAGAGAAACAGGGGTGATCACACATTAGGTGGACTGAGAGCCCAAAGGGCTGTTTCTAAACTGCCAATTTGAAAGGACAAGACAGGAGTGGCCCAGAAGTTATGTCCACTTGTTTCTGACCAGTATCTGGCTCCAGGATTGTGGTATAGAGGAAAGAATGTTAGCCTTGCATCCAGAACGTGCTTTTGCAGTCTCGCTTCTAGGAATATCAACTTTGGCAAATGAATCAATCACCTAGCATTTATTAAGTGCCTCTTATGTTCCAGGCACTGAACTTGGTGTTGCATATGCAAAGATTGAAAGCAATTAATCCTTGCTTTCAGGGAGCCTATATTCTGTAAAGGGGAGAAGAGTCATTTTATCTTTGAACCTTAGTGTTATCATCTATAAAATGCAAATACTATTTATTTATAAACTTCTTGAGTTGTTGTGAAGAAAGTACTATAGAGATATGTCATTATTATTACCCCCAAGGAACTTATTATGATACCTCAGTTGTATTTTTATTGTGTTTTAAGATTTCTTTTTGATATATAGTTTTTGTTTTTACAATCACATCCATTTCTGAAAATACTTGCCCAGACATATTGAAGTCTCTCTTGTAAGAATGAAAAATAGTTCAGCAAAACCAAGCTGCACAGTGACCATGCTTGACAGTGAATATGATTTTCTGCACTTATATTCTCCTACCTTTCTTCTGAAGGGAGGGAGGGATGATTGATTTTTTGTTCTCCAGGCTCAATATTGGTCATTACAATTACACAATTTTTGACTTCTTTTTTTTTCTCTTTTACATTACTATAGTCTTTGTGTATATCATTCTCCTGGCTTATCTTATGTTGCTCCAAATCACCTCATTCAAGTCTTCTTAAGTTTTTCATAATTAATCATATTCATAATTTCATGTAGCACAATAGTATTCCCTTAAATTCATGTGCCATATATATTCAGTTATTTCCAATCGCTTCACACTTGCTTTGTTTTTGTTGTTTGTTTTTTTTAATTTGCTTGGTTTTTTTTTTTTGCTTTCATAAAAGTACTGCTACGATCAGTTTGATATGAACGTTGCTAAGACTCACCACCCAACAGTAAAATTCTGTACTTTTATATAGTACTTTAAAGTTTACAAAGCATCTTCCGTGTATGATTTCATTGATCTGTCTATGACCTTTTGGGAGTACTTCCTTGGGAGTGGGATCAATGGGACAATGGGTATGAAGAGGATAACATTTTCTCAATGGTTCCAAATTGTTCAAAATGATTAACCAATTAACAGCTCCACCAACACTGTGTTAGTGTGTTGGTCTTCCTCTGACTTCTCTAACATTTACTATTTCTGTCTTTGAGCATTTTTGTCAATTTGATGGATGTGAGGTGAAATCTCATAGTTGTTTAGTTTGCATTTCTCTCATTATTACTGATTTGGAACCATCTTGCATATGGTTATTACTAGTCTATAATTCTTTTGACAATTGTTCACATTCTAACACTCCACTATTAGGGAATAGGTCTTGGTCTTAGCACTGTGTCAATTCCCTATAGAGCTTTCATGTCAAACTTTCATCAGACATGGTCAATGTTAATGTATGCTTTCTTAATCAGTTAGGAAACTAAGTTTCTAACTGGAATGTTCCAGGTAAAGACAGTTTCAGAAGTGAGTTAATATGTGATGGGGGGGGAGGTCCAGAGAAGGAGCAGAAACATAAAGATGGGGTATCACATTGGGGAAAGACTATGGAATAGCTGGCCTGTTAGATAAAGAATAGGTGATAAAAATCTGCAGAAGTTTCTCACCCCTCTCTCTGGACTAAAATAACACCTAAACAGAAATTCCTTCTAAAATATACCCCAGAAGTATATCTTTTCTACAAGAATGACTGTTTTAATGGGAAACATTTGAATGTTTCTTAAAGATTTCCATTGAGAGATATCCCACTACCTCCTGAAATAACCCATTCCACTCTAGGGTGACAGTAATTATAAAGGAGTTTTTTTTCTTTACACCAAGCTTAAATCTGCGTCCTTTCAATGACTATTTGTCCTAATGTCTGCTTTCTGTGGACAACTAAAGCAAATCTAATCCCTTTTCAATATGACAGCCATTCATATTTTTGAAGAAAGTTATTTTGATCTCCATGAACCTTCTCTTCTCCAGATTATACAACCTCCATTCCTACAATGGATCCTCACATGGTATTACATCAGGTCATTTAGCATCAGGATTGCCTTTCTTTGGATACCAGTTTAGCAGCATATACTGTGACTATGCAATGCAGAGAACTAAAGTCACTTTTTCTTGGCTTCAGTTTCCATATCTGTAAAAGATCTTTGTTTAGATGATGTCTGGGGTCCCTTTGTACTATAAATTCTGTGACCCCATAAAATTATCTAGTCCCAGAGAATGCATTAATGCATGAAAATTCCAGCTTCTTCATTGGAACCCAAGGGACATAAACTTGGGTATAGCTGAAATATATTTAAAATGGGAGCAGCTAGGTAATGCAGTAGACAGAGCTTCGACTTTGGAGTCAGGAGGACCTGAATTCAAATCCAACCTCAGACACATGCCACTTACTAACTGTGTGACCCTGGGCAAGTCACTCAACCCCGATTGCCTCATCGCAAAAAAAACAAAAAAGTATTTAAAATGAAAAATCACAATCCTTTTCCTTCCCCTTAAGAAAGGTGGGAAAGACAGAGAGAAAGACAGAGAGAAAGACAGGCAGAGACAGAGACAGATACACAGACACAGAGAAATAGAGATGCAGAGACAGATGCACACAGAAAGAGACAGGCAAGGAGATATAGAGACAGATACAGAGAGAGACATACACACATACACACACACAAATGTCAGTGATCCACCAGACCTAGAGGCTATGGAATTGAATGTTTCAGTCTTCTTATACATTTTTGGAAAATATTAACAATAGGAGTGATAGTAACAGGATTGTGCCAGGCTCCTAATTGCCTGAATGCAGAGACATGTGATGCTGCCTTCCTCACCGAGGGGTATTAATCATGTCAGCTCCCTTTTCTACAAGAATGACTGGTTTAATGGGAAACTTCAGCCACCGTCACTATGCCTGGGGGTGGATGGGAAGAAGGCAGCTTGGCGATGGAGGAGGAGATGGATATGAGAAAATAAGGAATGTGGAAAGCATCTTCAGTTATTTTTATAGGGTGGGGAGAGGCAAGGTATTGGTCAAGAAGCTGGTCAGACAGCCTGAGATACAACTATTTTGGGCCAACTCAAAATCGACTTCCTCAAGGAAACCTTCCCTTATTTCTCCAGTTGGAAATGTTTGTTCATTCTATGGCCCTTGAAAAGCATTTTACACTTTAAAAATGAATTTATTGCATACCTCTTTGTATTTTAATTATTTATCTATGCATATTATATTCACCATGAAGATTACCTTGAGCAAGGTAGGCAGCACAGTGCATGGGGTGATGGAATCAGGAAGACCTGAGTTCACCTTAGTCTAACTTACTTGGAGTCTTAGCCTCAATTTCCTCACCTGCAAAATGGAAATAATAATAGCAAACTTCCCTTTCAGGGTTGTTGTGAGGATAAAATGAGATAACCTATGTAAACTGCTTTCCAAACTTTAAACCCGAATTTGTGTTAGTTATTATTATTAATCCCTCTAAGCTCACAATACAATTAGAGGAGTCTTTAGTGATCATTTAGTCCAATCTCCACTTTTAATAGATGAAGAAATTGAGGTTCTGAGAAGCAAACTACATGCTGTCCAAGGTCAAATGGCTATTAAATGAGAAGTCACAGGACCACATATTTAGAGGTAGAAGGGACGTCATTCTACAGGTGAGGAAAGAGTTCCAAAGAGAAAGTTTTTCCTAAAGTAGAAGAGCCAGAATTTGAAACCAAGTTCACTCCTTCCAAATCAAAGTCTTTCCATTGTCTTACACTTCCACTCTTCAGTTCCATTTAATTCATGTACTATTTTATGAGTTCTTCTTAGTAGGCCAAATGTTAGGTTTTGAGAGGGCTTACAATCTATTAGGAGGTTGGATAAGACAGGTTCCCAAATGACTATAATTCAATTAAATTTGATTCAGCTAAATCATTTATTAAGCAGCTAGGATGTACAAGGCACTACACCGGGGTGGGAGTTGGGTTGCAAAGGTATGTAGAAAACAAAAACAAAAACCAGGTCTTACCCTCAAAGTGTTTACATTCTACTGGAACTTGGTGGAGGGGTGGGAGGAGTGGAAAGAAGGAATATACACTTATTAAGTGTCTACTTTGTGCCAGGCACTGTGCTAAGCATTTTACAAAAATATCTTATTTGATCTTTACAACAACCCTAGGAAGTAGATGCTATTATTATCCTCACTTTACAATTGAGTAAACTGAAGCAGATGGAGGTCAAGTGGCTTGCTTATTTGCTTACAGAGGTAGTATCTCAGGCTGAATTGGAACTAAGGTGTTCCTGACTCTAGACCCAGTGCTCTGTTTAATGTGACACCCAGCTGCCTTTAAGCTCTAAGGGGGTAGGAGAGCGAGGAGGGATAGAACATCTATAAAGATGAATAAATACAATACGATTTGAGGACAGTGAGACCAATTAGTTATTGAATGTTTCAGGTAACACTTGATCTGAGTCTTGAAGCAAGCCAGAAATTATTAGCAGATATTTAACTGAGAGATCCAGGACCTAAGGCAAATTCTCTCTCTCTGAGTCTCTCTCTGTCTCTCTCTGTCTCTCTTTCTCTTTCTGTGTGCCCTCTGTTTCTCTGTTTCTCTCTGTCTCTGTCTCTCTATCACTTTCTGTTTCTCTGTTTATCTCCCTGTGGAGGGGAAATAAGAAGAGTGTGTGGGTAAATTAACCATCCTGTGTTTACCAGACTCTCTTCTATTTCTTTTCCAATCACCATGGTTTAGAGATGGAGGCTCCCTAGGCAAAACAGAGAACCTTCCTAAACTACCAATTCCCTTCATTTTCATCCAGTACATTTCTGCCCTATGCCATTGGAGTCTCTTTATGTTTTGTTCTCCCTTTCTTCATAGTCCACAGAACTTCTATTCTAACAATACACATTCCTTTATCTATTTCTCTCTCACATTCTTCCCATCTTTGGTATTCATGTAACCTCATCTTCTTTGAGGAAACACTTTGTCCCTGGTCACCCTCTCTAATACAAGATATAGAGGATGCTATGAGATTCAAATTAGATGATGGTTGTAAAACACTTTGAAAACTTTAAAGTGCCATATAAATGCCAGTTATTTATTATTATTATCACCATCATCATCATCATCATCTTCATTATTCTGTAGTCAACAGGCCTACTATCTGGTGATGACTTCATTCCCTGAGCCTTCTACTGCACTCATACTAAACTCAAGCAATGTTTATAGAGCAATACGAATGCATGCTAGTAAACATTTAACAATGGAATTCTCAGAGGAAAAATATGTATATATATAATATATATATATAATATTTATATATACATACACACATATGCACACACATATTTATTTATATACTTTTAAGTTTAAAATCCATTAACATTTTGCAAAGTCTAGAAATCAACCAAACAATAACTCAAGTCCTGATTAGCAGTTGCAGATTTCTGAGGTGTAAATGCTCACATTAAAAATTTAACATTTCCCTCTCCAAAATTAGTTAGAACTGGCTCCAGTAAATCTCTGAATGTCTACCTTTGCCCTTGACCCTAGAAATGAGTCAGGAGGTAGAGTAGAAGTTGATATATTCCTTTTTCTGCATTGTAATTTATAAATACTCATTCTACAACCCATACTTAGCAGCCTTTCTTTCTTTGAAGGTATTCCTGCAAATCTATACATCACTGTATCATCATCATCATCATCATCATCATCATCATCATCATTATCATCATGATGTAAATGAAATTTATGAATGGTGCTCAGCAAAGTGCTTCTTGCCAAATGTAAGTGAGAGGTCATTCATGATTGTTACAATAAAGGGACATATAAAGGTTATTAGGAATCTTTCCATCACAAAAATTTGAGAAAACAAGGTCAAAATGAAGAAGTTCCAATTTAAAACTCAGAAATGAAAAAAAAAAGTTATTCCTGAATCTTCCCTCTCCCTCCACTCTGCATATGCAGTTGGTCAGCAAATCTCATTGATTCTTCCTCCACAAAATCCTTGACATTCAACCCTTTCTCTCTACTTACAAAATCATTGTTCAAGTTCAGGCCCTCATCATCCCTTGCCTGGACTATTTGGACTTTTCCACCTCTTCTCCAGATTACTTCTTGCTCTGAAAATGCCTAGGGCCCTATACCTGTCCCTTGCTACCCTTCACATCTCCCCAAACCATGGTTCATTTCTCTGTTGGCTCCATTCTTGACTTTTCTATCTTGTCCCTTTTTTTCTACTCCCTTTTATGTAAGTTGTCTTCTTTCATTAGAATGTTAAGTTCCTAGAAGTTAGCAACTTTTTTTTTCCCTTTTGGCATATATATGTATCCCTAATGCTCATCACAGTTCCTAGCACATAGTAAACATTGAATAAATGTTTTCTTTCTTTCTCCTTTCATTCCTTCCTTCCTTTCTTCCTTTATTTTTTCTACCTCTTCCTTCCTTCTTTCCTTCCTTCCTTCCTTCCTTCCTTCCTTCCTTCCTTCCTTCCTTCCTTCCTTCCTTCCTT
>NW_020954564.1:6938850-6991293 GCF_900497805.2 Vombatus ursinus | reverse complement strand
CTTCCTTCCTTCCTTCCTTCCTTCCTTCCTTCCTTCCTTCCTTCCTTTCTTTCTTTCTTTCTTTCTTTCTTTCTTTCTTTCTTTCTTTCTTTCTTTCTTTCTTTCTTTCTTTCTTTCTTTCTTTCTTCCTTTCTTTCTTTCTTTCTTTCTTTCTTTCTTTCTTTCTTTCTTTCTTTCTTTCTTTCTTTCTTCCTTTCTTTCTTTCTTTCTTTCTTTCTTTCTTTCTTTCTTTCTTTCTTTCTTTCTTTCTTTCTTCCTTTCTTTCTTTCTTTCTTTCTTTCTTTCTTTCTTTCTTTCTTTCTTTCTTTCTTTCTTCCTTTCTTTCTTCTGTCTATATATCTACCATCTATTACAGTACTCATTTCATATGGGAGCTCCTAACTGGTCTTTCTGATTCCAGTTTCAAACTTTTCCAATCCATCCCCAACAAAGCTGCCATACTGGCACTCCTAAAATACAAATATGAATCTTTTTCAACTCCAATTTAAACAATAAAATCTATAGCTTCTGTCAAACAAATCAAGTGCCATTTCCTATGGTGGTTTTTGATTGTTTATTTGTTTTCTATATGTCCAGCTATTTATTTTAAATCCCTTTATAACCTGTCCCAAACTATATTCTGAGCCTCCTATATGATAATCTCCCTAAAGCGATTCAGCCAAGCTTGTCTTATCTTTATTTCTCATATTCCTCTACAATGACTATTTCTGTGCCTTTTTTACTGACTATTCTCCTTATCTAGGATACAATCCTTCCTCACCTTTGCCCCCCTAGAAACTCTTCCCTCAAGATATAGTTTAAACCTGATTTTGATACTTAAATTTTTATTGAATCCTACTTTCCCAGTTACATTATATTTAATATATTTTATACATATATATCTACATACATATGCATATTATATATGCATTATGCATTTTGTACTGTATATACATATGTGTAAAAGTATGTATTATGTATGTGTATATGTGTGTCTATCTATCTATCTATGGCAGGACCTTACAAATAGAAATAGATATGTTTACATCTATTTGTGAAGTCCTGCCTTTTTCTCATGCAAGCAGTTTCATTGCTGAAAGGGCAGAAAAATCATGTTTATGCACCCAAAACTGATAAAATGCAAATGTAAAAAAAGTTGCCAGATACATTTTGCGAGAGATAGAGACTAATAGGAGAACTGAGAGGGTCTGTTTGAGGCCAGATAAATGATTGAGGTTAGATTACAAGGTGGTCTCTGAGCCCATTTTCATATAGCTGTTTTCAGAGTTTGAAAAGTTAAAGCTTACAAAGGGATAACTCATATATGGGATTATTAAATAAGACCTCACTGTTTCATAACTAATAGAAAAATGGAATTTGTGAGTTTTACCTGGTAAAGGAAAAATGAGTCACTGAGCACCAGGAAGCTCTGATTTAAGTGGTTTAAGAAGCCAGAAAAAGTGAAAGAACAAGCTGGATGGAGCTAAATTGAGAAGACCTTAGGAGGCAGTTAAAAATATAAAATGAGAGTCAGTTAACTGGAAGGCTTTAGCTACAGGGCCAGGAGATGCTTGTTTGCTGGAAAATGGCTAAAGCTCATTAGAAGAGAGATGAATTCTTCTCATTTCTCTCTAGCACCATCTATAGCTTCAGGGAGTTGTTTTTGGACATCTCAAACTGGATGTTCTGTAGGTATCTTGAACTCAATATATCCCAAACAGAACTTATCTTTTCCCAAAGTCCCTCCCCTCTCCTGAACTTTCCTATCATTATAGAGGGCACTTCCATCCTCTCAATCATCCAGGCTTCTAATCTAAGCATTATTGACTCCTCACTATAGCTTACCCCATATATCCAGTCTGTTTCCTTGCCTATGTCTATCTCCACAACATCTCAACAACCTGTTGTTATTAAATTCCTAACACCTCTTGTATCCAACCCCTTCTTTCCTTTGACATAGCTGCCACTCTGGAACAAGTCCTCATCATGTCATGATTGGAATACTAAAAAATCTTTCTAATTGGTCTCCCTGACACAAATCGCTCCCCAATTCAACTGATTCTCCACACAGCTTCTAAAATTATTTTCCTAAAGCACAGGTCTGATCCTCTCTCCTCCCCCATCCCTACCAATTCATTCAAATACAATGGCTCTCTATTACCTTCAGATCAAATTTAAAACCCTTTGTTTGGCTCTTCAAGTCTTATATAACCTAGCTAATTCCTAACTTTCCAATATTCTTGCAATTGACTTTCTACCTTCTCCACATGTCCTATGATCCAGTGACACTAATCTTCTTTTCTTTACAGATGATTCTGACAATGATTTTTCTATCTACTGAGTCAATGATTTTTTTTCATTGGCTATCACCCATGTTTGGAATTCTCTCCCTACTCCTCTCTACCTCCTGGTTTCCCTGTTGTCATTCAGGTCTCGTCTAAAATGCTGTCTTCCACAAAAAGCCTTTCACATTCCCTCTTAAAGTTTCACTCTGAGATTACCTACAAGTAAACATATATATATATATATATACACACACACACACATACACACACACATATATATACATACATACATATACATGTATATACATATATATGTATACACACATAATTTTATATGTATCTATCTATCTATCTACCTATCTATTTGTCTATCTGTCTATGTCCTGTTTTTGCATGGCTCCTTATATGTTGTCTCTCCCATTAAAATGTGAGCTTCTGGAAGGCAGGGGCTTTTTTTGCCTTTCTTAGTGCCAAGCCATACTTGACACATAGCAAGTCCTTAATAAATTCTTGTTGACTTGCCTTAAAATTTCTCAGAGGTGCTGATTTCTTTTTATTGCTTTAGCTGGTTTTACAAGAAGAAACAAAAGGCAAACATAGGATCTTTGTATTTGATGTTAGAAGACAATTAATAGACTATACAGTATCCTCTTGAATGAAGAGCTATCTTAGCTTGGCATGCCTTGCCCAGAGAACTAACCTAAGGAGTTTTATTCTGAGCTCTGTTTTGCTGAAAACTGATTGAATGAACCAGCACCCTGTTGGGTGAAGAGCTGGTCAAGCTTGTCAGCATTGTATAAAGGACCAATCTGAGGATCTTGGCAGTTTTCTGACTAAAAACAAACTGCTTACTATTAAATTAGTGTAACACCTCACAAGGCTCTTTTAAGAATGATTTTTAATTTAAAACATTTTCCAATGGTTAATGAGTTTAAGAGTGGAAAAGGTGGTATACAGTTTGTTCAGATGGACCAACTCCATGGCCTGACCATTGAGTCATACACCAAAACTGAACACTAGGCATTCCTTACCTGCTCATTCTATGTGGATTTTTTTTTCTTTGTTAGGCAATGGGGTTAAGTGACTTGCCCAGGGTCACACAGTTGGATTTGAATTCAAGTCCTCCTGACTCCAGGGCCAGTGCTCTATCCACTGTGCCATTTAGCTGCCCCACCTACATGGATTTTTAAGAACCATTTATTTTGAGTAACATTGAATGTCATTGAGAAGTACAGGCATACCTCATTTTACTGTGCTTCACTTTAGTGCATTTTGCATATATTTTATTTTTTACAGACTGAAGGTTTGTGGCAATCCTGCATCAAACAAGTCTATTAGCACCACTTTTTCCAATAGCACGTGCTCCCATTGTGTCTCTCTGTCACATTTTAGTACTTCTCACAATATTTCAAACTTTTAAATTATTATTATATCTTTTATGGTGATCTGTGATTAGTGATCAGATCTTTGATATTACTGTCGTAATTGCTTTGGGACTCCACTAATTATACCCATATAAAATGATGAACTTAATTGATAAATGTTACATGTGTTGACTGCTCCGCCAATTGGCTATTCCCCCATCTCTCTCCCTCCCTTTGGATATCTCTAGTCCATGAGACATAGTAATATTGAAATTAGGCCAATTAATAACCCTATAGTAGCCTCTGAGTGTTCAAGTGAAAGGAAGAGTCAGTCTCTTCCTTCAACAAGCTCCATCGCTGTCCCCTTTTAAGAAATTGCTACAGTCATCCCAACTTTCAGCAACCACCACCCTGGGTGAGTCAGCAGTCATCATCATTTAGGAAAGATCCTCAAGACTTGTTGAGGGCTCAGATGATGGCTAGAATTTTTTTAGCAATAATATATTTATGTATATATATATATATATATGTATTTTTAATTAAGGCATATACTTTTTTAAAGATATTATATTATGGCACACTTAATAGACTATAGTATAGTGTAACCATAACTTTTATATGTACTGGGAAACCAAAAAAGTTGTGACTTGCTTTATTGTGATATTTGTTTTATTGCAGTGGTCTGAAACTGAACCTACACTATCTGCGAGGTATACCTATTATTGATATTCTGGGATTGTATGTAATTGCTACAACAACAACAATAACAACAATAGAAACAACAGCTAGCATTTCTAAAACATTTTAATGCTGGCAAAGCAATTTACATACATTACCTCATTTGATCCTCAAAACAACCAGGAGAGGTAGATTCTACTATTATCCTTATTTTTAAGATGAGTAAACTGAGGCTGAGAGACATTGAGTGGCTTGCTCAGGATCACATAGCTATATTTTGAGCTCAGATCTTCCTGACCACAGTGCTGTATTCCCCATACCAATTTGTTGCATTAATATCATTGCAAACAATAGTATCTGGAGAACCTCACCATCTGTAAGGGATCTCTCTTCCATGCGCACCTTGAATAGGATACTTTCATGACAGTAGCAAGCCCATCTGGTGAGCATTTAGCCCTTGAAGTTCATAAACACAGTGTTGTTGAATAAAGTCATGTTACTTATGGCATTTATCAAGGAAACTTGTATGAGTTTAAAATAGGAATAAGAGAGCTAGTTGGAGGAGAGCCTTTAATGCTCTGTTTTGCTATGCCAGTTAAATGCTTTTCTGTAATCAACAAACACAGCAGAATCTTGTATATTCTATAAATTTCAGTTAATTAATTGTGACTGAAAAATATGATGTAGCAAAGGAAATCATTTTTGAAAATCTGCTATTTGCTTAAAGATTATCACTGATATTTATATATACCATTTTCATAAAGACTTTCATAAAGGGAGAAAAAAGAGTGAAAGAGTTACAGATGTATTCATTAAGAGAGCAATGAGGACCAAAAGGTGAATAATTAACTGAGATGTGGCTTTGTGTGATGTATACCTTCTGTACAGGAATGAAGGACATTCAGGTTTCAAATCCAAATTTTCGATTTGCCTCAAGCACATGTGTTATCCTGATTCATATGACTCCCTATTATGTTTATAAAATAACGTGCCCACTTTTCTACATGGATATCATGTGCCTTGCTGGGAAAGTGTGTCCCAGATTTATGGGTTAACCATAATGTATTGATTTTTCCTGCATTTGCTTTATACTGAGTAACTATAAGGTTATGAATGTTATTGTTTTTGTCTTATTAAGGAAGTGTTTCATGTTTAAGAGTTAATGTTATTTTCATCATTGTAACTGACTGATTTAATGTAGGAGGGAATCACAGCAGTGGAGGCTGAGAAACTACTGTGGCAAATAGTGGAAGTATGTCCTCCCACAACAGAGTTACTCTAGAAGCAGGAGAGACTTTGAGTTGACCATACCCAAACCCACTCCTGCCAGTATGAGGAAGTAAGCCAAACAGCACAAAGAAAAAAATCACTGACCACACCATAGGGATCTGTACCAAGACATCCCTACACAGATGATAAATATGTATACACAATACACATATATGTGTACATACATAGATGTGCACACATTAGGTATTTTAATATGTGCATATATGCATATGTACATGTATGCATATGTGTAAACATGTACGTGTGTGTGTGTATAACTTGTTGTCTCCTTCATTAGAATATCACCTCCATGAGAGTGGGAATCATTTCATTCTTTGATTTGTATCCCAATACCTAACAGTGCCTAGCAGATAGTAGATGCTTAATAAATGCTTGTTGATTAATTCTTGTTAGTGTTCTTCCCTTTGAAAATTACTTTCTACTAACTTTGTTTATATATAGTCTCTTTTCTGTATTACATGTTTTATACACTTAGTGGCTGGTAGGTGGGAATGTTTTTCTTTCCTATTTTCTTTCTTTTTATTCCATATGCCTAGCACAGTGTATGACACATACTAGGGGATTAATAAATGATTGTTTATTAAACATGGAATAGCTAAACAGTAATAAAGCAAGGCAAATTGGAGTACAATTATGAAGGGTTTTATGTGAGGGAGAAATTGGTTCATCATTTGAAAAGCAACAGGGAGCCACTGAAGCTTATTGAGCAGGAAAGTGACATTTGCAGACCTTTGCTTTAAGGATATTAATTTAGGTGTTTTCTTCAGCAACACATATACTAAGGATGTTAATTTGGAAACTGTATAGAAGATAGGAGGAAAGAGAAAGGATACAAAAAAACCTAATATGTAGGTCATTGTGAGTTAAGGTGATAGGTGATTAGGGGCAGCATAGTGGTCCTCTGAGTGGAGAGAAGTGGGGTGTGTTTAATATATGTTGTGGAAGTAACACTGACAAAACTTGGCAACTGATTAGATATGGAGGAGATGGAAAAGCTGAGGATGACTCTGAAGTTACAAAAGTGAATGACTAGGGGTAGCTAGGTGGCGCAGTGAATAGAACACCAGCCCTGGATTCAGGAGGACTTGAGTTGAAATCCGACCTCAGAAACAGAAAACTTACTAGATGTGTGACCCTGGGCAAGTCACTTAACCCCATTGCACAACAAAAACCAAACAAACAAACAAACAAAAGTGAAAGACTAGAAGGATGTTATTACTCATGACAGAAATAGGGAGTAAAAAAAGATAATAGTCTGGGAGTGGGGAGTGGGGGAAAAGAAAACAATAGTTCTGAAATGGTAGACATTAAGGATTAGATGCCTATGTGACACATACAAAGAGTTTATGGTATATAGTTAATGATGCAGGCAATGGTTTATGAAAGGGATCAGGGCAATATGTGTAAATTTAGGAATAATCAGTATCAATATAAAATATAAATATAACAATATAAAATTGGTAATCAGTACAAAAACTCACCTATATGAAACCTCAGTAGTTGATAAGATAACCAAGAAAGAATGCCTAGTAAGAGAAAAGAGCCCTAGCCATAGCCTTGAGATAAACCCATTCATAGTAGCCAGGATAGAGCAGTGTTGTGAAAATTCAGAAATCATAAAAAAGAGACCATTCAGGAGGAGTCGGTGTTCAACAGTACAAAACAAATAGGGATACATTACTTATGGATGAGATATCAGAGAAGGCTTCTTAGAGGAGGCAGCAACAGAGTTGGAACTTAAATGTGGTAGAGAGTTTCAATCATCAGAGAAAGAAATACATTTTGGTTGGTATCAGACAAAAGTACAGAGGCAGGAAAATGAAGGATATGTTCAGGGAATAGAAAAAAAAAAAACCACACATCAATAGTAACTAACCTGCCCCAAAGCACTTTCATATCTGCTAGTTCATTGGATATCCACAAAATCATTGTGTATCATACATAAGAAAATGAAGGCATAAAAGAGCGAAGTGGTCCTATTTCACTTTGCTCCTTTTTAATACCCCATGTGTTCACAGAGGGTCCTAAGTTAATAAACCAAGGTCTCTGAGGCATGAAGCATGAAGCATGATATCCAATCAGTTAGTTTTCCCTTTGTCATGTAAATTGGATCAGTGCTGATGAAGAATAAGTGTGACTGGTACATGGATTAAAGCTATGACTGAGAGGAGGGAATATTAACAGATCTCTATTTGAGTGTTACATGAATCATATACATATCATTCAGACATGGGCCACCTTTAGTGCAGTGGCTTTAGCACAAATTATGAGACAAATTCTTATCCCAGAATTGTGTGCTGACAGGGCAGGAATTTTTTATTCAGAGAGAATTAGAACAAAGGCCACTAAGACCAATCCATCCTTCTTTGCTTATTTATTTGTCTATTAATTCATTCATGGAGACTTGTTGTTAAGTTGTTACAGTCATGTCCAACTCTTTGTGATCCCATTTGGGATTTTCTTGGCAAAAATACTGGAGTGATTTGCTGTTTCCTTCTCCTACTCATTCTATACATGAGGTAACTGAGGCAAATAGGGTTAGGTAACTTGCCCAAGGTTACACAGCTAGTAAGTGTCTAAGGTCAAATTTGAACTCAGCAAGATCAGCCCTCCTGTCTTCCAGCCTGACACTCTATCTATTGTGTCACCTATCTCTGATTGTTAGGAAGTTGTTCCTGTCAACATTCCTCTTCGCAATACTTCACCAAGTTACACTGGTGGGATGGATCCTCCATGGAGCATTTACTATCTTAAATTTGAAGGGCAAGCCTGTGGGTCTTTACACCTAACCCTAAAGCTCATGAGCCCCCATTATTAAGCTTTCCAATATCAACAAGCCAGTAGACACAATTATCTCTTAGCAAAGATATTTACTAAAGCAGTATCATCCAAATAGCTACTATAAAACGTTTTCCCCATAAACCCAGGGAATACTCACCCACAACCACACAGGGAAGATGACAGTTGGGATGAGACACATAAAACACATATATGTTGAAAAAATAACATATCTTTTAGTACTAAAGTGTCTGGAAGTCTTTTTTTTCCCCTTTTTTTTGAGCCTTCATTCAGATCCCCTGGAGTTCAGTAAGTCTATTAGTCAGATTGGTAAGCTGGGTTTTTAGAGTCTGTTCCTACTCATGGTTTATCTTCTCTGCATTCAATGACTCTCTTCCTCCCTCAATTGGTTGCATTTCTATATCTATGTTTGCCTAGAGTGCACCTCTGCTCCCTCAATTTTATCTAATTTGGTTTAAACAGATGAACTATCAAGTTTAATGTAGTGTCTTGAATGAGTGTAGTGTTAGGAAAGCTGTTGCTAGATGTCATGGTCAAATGAGGATAGGGCACACAGATAGAAGCTTCCTGCTCTTCCCTCCCCTCCCTACACCCAAGTGTAGGATTTTCCTCCACAAATTATTCTCAAATCCTAAACCTGTATGTCTGGAAACCAAGGTTCTATCTCTATGGTTTAGCCTTGGAAAGCCCTACAAATTTGCATTGTGTTATTCATTGAAGTTGTGCCTTTTAATTCTTCCAAAGAGTTTTTTAAGGATAGTTTAATACTTCATTAACATAATTTTGATTACATCATAGGCCATTTGGCTATAGTGTTGGTCAAAGATCAAATCCCTTACATTATCCCAAGGGTTAAGTATTTTCTGTCCTTAGAAGATCATTTGGCATGCTTTTGGTATGTGACATAGTTCACGAACAATTCAGAAATTAACATCTTCCTCAAGACTAAAAGCCTATTAGAGCCTGTGGGCATGAAAATGACAATCACTTCCAAATTCATGGTTATGTAGTTTAAGCAAACAAACAAAAGTCATTGGTCTTGGTGTTTGCAAAAGCCTTATGAAATCCAAAGATAATAAGAAAAAAAAAAAAAAAGAAAAGGAAATCAAGTCTCCAACTTCAGAAGAAAATAGTGTTCCCTAAAGAACTCCCAAAACAAATGGGGCTCTCATCATTGGGATTAAGGATAGAGGGTTAAATGTATGTCCTCTGTTCACTTTTAAGATATGTGAATGTGTTCTCTCCTAGTTAAAGGTGAATTCAAATGAAAGAGTTCAAGTGATATCCACTCTCTCATACCTTCCTCTTAGATGGTATAGTCTTATATTTATATATGATGAATATTTGAGATAAGTCCCACTATCTTTTTTCATCCTTTCATTCCTCATGTATTTCTTTTCTTTTCATTTCTTCTTTTAAAGTCATTAAAACATTAAAAAAATAGGTCTTCTGTATTATTTAATTCTGTCTATGAAGCATGGTGATATTAGGGTTCCTAGGGCAAACTGGTATCTCTAGAGAGCTTAATCCTCACATTGTCCCTTCAGATTTCTCACTCATATTTACCTTTTTAATGTTTCACTTGACTTGCGCTTTTCAAAGTTTCTTCTTAGGTCTGTTATTTTTATTAGGGATTCTTGGAAATCCTGTATTTCATTAGATGTGTAGGATTACACTCAGTTTTGCAGACTAAGTTGTTCTTGGTTTTCATCTTGTACCATTTGCTTTTTAGAGTGTCATATTCCAAACTATGTACTCCTTTACAGTAGTAGCTATTAAATTGTGTGAGACTTAACTATGGCTCTTCCATACTTGGGGTCCTTTTTTTCTGGCTACTCGCTATATTTTTGTTTAATTTGGAAACTCAAGATTTAAGCTATGACATTTATGTGAGTTTTACTTTTAGGGTTTCTCTTCAGAAGTCACCAGTGGATTCTTTCTATATTGAATTTACCATCTGGTTCTAATAAATCTGGGCAATTATCTTTCATGAGTTCTTTAAAAGTAGAAACCAGACTCTTTTTGGTTGTTGTTGGTGCTCATCTCACTTATTCTTAAATTATCTCTACTTATTTTGTTTTAACGATTACTTTTATGTTAAAACAAATTTTCTTCTATTTTTCAGTCTTTTGACTTTGTTTTACTTTTTCTTGTTATCTTATGGAGTCATTAACTTTAGTTCAGTCTATTCTGATTTTCAAGGCATCTGTTACATCTATCAGACATTGCATCTCTTTTGCAAATTTATTGATCCTCTAAATAAGTCTTTCCACCAATGGTCTCATATTTTTCCAATGTTTTCCTCTAGGGCTCTCATTTCATTTATGACATACATACATACATACATGTATATACATATTATATATACATACATACATACATACATATATATTTGTGTGTGTATATTTCATTTTACTTTCCTGTTAATTTCTTCTAGGAATTCTAGTTAATCATGTAACCAGATAGAACCCACATTTTTATCTGGTGATTTGTTTGCAGATGCTTTGGAGTAATTCTCTATTTCTTTATTCGTGTCTTGGGTATCCTAGGCACCTCAATTTTAATTGTTTTATATTAGCTAGTCCTTCCATTTTAATTGTTATAAACACTGTTCTCCTAGCTCTGCTTACTTCACTTTGCATCAGTTTATATGTCATCCCATGGTTCTCTGTATTCAACTTTTGTCATTCCTTACATAGTAATACTCATGAAATTAATGTACCACAGTTTGATTAACTGTTTCCCAATTAATGGACATCAATTTTGTTTCTAATTCCTTGTTACCAAAAAAAAAGGTGTTACTAGAAATATTTTATTTTAACTGGAATTTTCTGTTGTTGTTGTTTATTAATGATCCTCTTTTGGTAGATGGCTAACAGAAAATTTCTGGGTCAAGAGGTATGGACATTTTAGTTACTTTATTTGCATCATTCAAAACTGATCTATTAAATAGTTTTAGTAATTCACAGATATACCAATAATGCTTCGGTGTGCCTGTCTTTCTACAGCCCCTCCAACACTGATATGAGATAAAATTGAGGGAACAGAGAGACACACATTCTAGACAAACATGGATATAGAAATGTAATAGTTTTTATCTATTTCTCTTAGCATACTATATATCTTGAATTGGCCAGTTGAAGTGTTCCAATTAATTAGATTGTTCCTCTGATTAATAATCTGAGAAATAGATCACATAGCTAAGGTTTTAAGGTTGGTTATACTAGCAACTATTGTGATGCTATAATGATCAACTTCGACAGGATCGACAGAAAATTGTGTCCCTTCATATTCTAGTACCATGAGTTGACAAGATATATTGGAACAAATAAAAAAAAAATATTGAAACCTCCTGCATATATATCAGTGCATGTGGTACTTACCACTAAAGTAGGCTGCCACCAAAGTACCAGAATAGATGAAATGAACTAAAGATATAATGTTTTCATCATTTGACTGTGTTACATGATGAGGGAAAAAGCTACACAGGATCAGTTCTTGCCATTTATAAACAGACAAGGACATTGTGCTTCTTTTCATCATCAATATTCTCAACTGAATGTTACTGATATTACAGATCAGTTCAGGGTAGACATAAGAGATAACTTCATTCATGAACCCAGATTACATGAAATAAGGGTAGAAATTAAAGAGTTACTTAAATCTGAGGAGGTAAATTCCAAGGGCCTGAAGGAACTGAAAATATATACTTAATTCACACTCCAGAAGTGATACCTAATAATGATACAGATGGAAAAACTTATGTCAGTGTCTTGGGATGATATTGGAAAAGAGATAGGCATGCTGAGAATGGAATTTAGAAACACTATTTTTGAGTTTGACAGCACAAATACAATTAATAGAATAATTACATTGAAATGGAGTAATTTTAAAAACTACTATCTACTATAATGATTATAACAAACATACACTTCTATAATATTTGGCAGAGAGTAAAAAAAATAGAGGATATGCACATATCAGTATATGCTGTTTCAATACCCACATAAACTCCTCAAACAGGTCACAAAAATGGACAAATGACTGATTCACACAGATTTTTTTTAATAGAAATTGAGGGTTTTTTTTTTAATAGCAATTACAGATCAGAATCTCCACCAGAATATATGGAAAGATTTTCCTTAAGGACTCCGGACTTATTGATCAATTCAGATTATGCAATGAAGTGGTGGAAGCTAGGCAATATAATGCTGCAGATTGCAAACTGTTTATCATCTACTAGATGCCTAGTAAGACACATCTGGGTCACTGAAATTATGCACAAATTGTTCGCTATTCTTTAGAAACTAAAATATGACAAATATTCATACTACATTCAGATTTAAGCCCAAAAATATCCTTGAGAATTCAGCAAATAAACAAAGTGCTATTACAGACAGAACTATTGCCCAGAACTCTCAGGGAATAAACATTGTTCTGTCAAAGTTTAAGAATACCGATTTCCTGCCAAGATGGCTGCCTGAAAAAAGGCAGATAACCCAACTCCCAAACCCATACTCCAGCAAAAACTTAGAGGCATTACAAGACCAAATTGTTATCAAGTTATTAAATGAGCAGCTACGCTCAATGTCTTCTTTCATCTTAGAAATACATAAAATGTCGGCTGAAAGTCCTCAAATAATGGGAAATTTGGCCTACCAGAAAAGCCAGCACCTTCATTCAAGCAAACTCAGACTAGCTGAGAACTTACCAGCACATCAGAGATTGCCCACAGAAACGTATAGGGATTACAATATTACAAAATTACAATATTGGTATCCAGCAAGAGGGAAGGGCTCCCATGAGAAATCCTCAATATGGTCAGAAACCTACAATTTGTGTTTTGCAAATGACATGACAAGAAGTGGAATTGACAAGTGAGAAGTGACAGTGATTTTAGCAGTGCTCAGCTCAGGATATTTCAGGTACAATAGCTCCCAAATCCCTATTATTGTCCTCAGGAATTGAAGAAGTCATAGAAGCCAGAGAGGGCCCTGAAACCAGAACTTTGAATCTCAAAGGCAGGGAGGTACTTAACACAGGAGGTAGAGGTAAGAATAGAAGCTCAGGTGACCTACCTTAAGATCAATCAGTCCTGACCACTCTACCACAGAAGCATGGTGCAATAGGAGGCAAGGCCTGCCAGTGGTACAAAGTTTTAATACCGAAAAATTTAAGAACAACACTTAACTGGATGTTGTGTGGGTAGCCCCACAGTTGCTATACTAAATATTCATAATCCCTAAACTTCTAAGACTGAAAAACTTTCAAAATATGGACCTAACAGCAGAGATCAAAGTCTTGTGAAAACAATATTATCTGTTGTTGTTGTATCTTCATCTTTTTTTTTTTTTTTTTGGCTAGGCAATGGGGTCAAGTGACTTGCCCAGGGTTACACAGATAGTAAGTGTTATGTGTCTGAGGCTGGATTTGAACTCAGGTCCTCCTGAATCTAGGGCTGGTGTTCTACCACTGCATCGCCTAGCTGCCCCATCTTTATTCTTGAAGAGGGGCAAACATATCATGAGCATTCCTGTTGTCCTGTTTGAGAGTAGGGGTATACAAAGGGCATTTTCAGTGAGTCTACAATGAATTTATATCCCAACACTTTTTGTTCAACTAAAAAAAGTTATTTTATCATAATGTACAATAATCAATAGAACAGTAAATATAAAAGAATAATAGCAGACTAGTGCCTTGTCCCAGGACTATTTCTCTTTGAATCCTAGTGAAAACAATTAAACTAAAAACAATGAAAAAAATCAGAAGATGAAGAAGTTAAAACAAAGAAAGAAAAATAAGAGTGGAATAGCAATTTATCTTAAGACTCTTTTCATTTGAACCTCAACAAAAATATGAGAAGTACAACAAAAATAATTTTTATTATTGGATTATATATTGGATCTATAACTTTATTGCTTTAGGGAACTTCTGGTAAGGGAACTCCTTCTACCAATGCAGAGTTGCCTAGAGGGAGTGAAGGGTTAAGTGGCTTGTCCAGAATCATATAGTCAGCATGTGTCAGAAGTAGGAATTAAACTGGTCTCCTTGACTCTGGTTTTTTAACCACTATGTCAACCCCTACTCAAAACTCCTCCTTTATGTTAGTATTATTGGGTTACTAGTCCAGGGGAAAATGACCTCCTTCTGGCTTCTTCCCCACCCTGGGGAAGAGGATCTACTCAAAGATGGAGCAAGACAGAGCAGTGCTGACATGGCAGAGGATGAGTATCTCAAATATGCCTCAGATTTCTAGGGATAGCCTGGCCTGAAAATTGCCTTTACCATCAAGAAGGCTCAAGAACTGATCATTTTCTCCTTTTTCCTCCTTTTCAGGGATTAATAATTACATCTGCATTGCTTTGCCTCCTGGGAAGTTTTTTAAAGTTTTTCTACCCCGTGGGTTTGCTTTGATTTTGAGCTGCCTTGGCTTCTAAAGCTCCCTTTTGTAACCATCATCCCTGTTTCCTCATACCCATTCCTGTAAGACCCATCACATCCTATCTTAGTCTTCCCTCCCCTTCTCCTTTGTGTTCTTGACTTATGTTCTTTTGTTAATAAGCTTTCCTTCAGAGTGGACCTCTGCCCTCCCTTTGATGTTATATTAATACATACATACAAACATACATATATACATGGGTATGGATAGCTAGATAGAGAGGAAGATAGATAGTTTTATTTCCACTTCTCAATAGGATGTAAAGTTCTTGAACACATAGTAGGTGCTTAATGTTTGTTGAATTGAATAATAGCAGCAGCAATGACAAAGAAGGAAGGAAATACACATTTATTAAGATCCTGCTATGTAACAGGACTTTCAGGAGCCAAGAAGGCAGAGTAAACAATAAATTGACACAATTCTTTCATATTCACCCTTCAAATTACCATAAAATAACACCCCAACACAAGTCCTGGAGCAGCAAAACCAGCCAAAAGATGGGGCAAAACAATCTTTCAGCCCAAGAAACTTGGAAGATCAACAAGAAAGTTTTGTCTTGGGTAAAAGGGGAATATAGTCCAGTACAGGAAGCATCCCAGCAAGCCAGCAGCAAACCCCAGCTCAGCAGACCCATGGTAGATCCTAAGCCCCAGTGCAGTGGAGCAGGCAACCACCAACAACAAGTCCCCCCCCCCACATATTTCATAATGTGCCTCAGTATAACTTGGGTAACTTGCAGACTCTAGCTCTGAATACTGTTACATGCTTCAGCGTAGCCCTGGGGAAATGGGTAGATGCCAGCCCTACAGTTGCCTAAGCAAACATGCAGCTGCCAGCACAGAGGTCCCCCATCACTTGCTTCAGCATAGCCCTCAGCAAATAGGCAGCCTTCAGAGGCCAGACAACCAAATGCTTCAGTGTAGTCCTAGGGAAAAGAAGAAACACCCTACCAACCTCAGCACATAAGAAACACCAGCACTAGGACCCCTGTTCTATACCAGGTAAGCTCCCAGACCCCTATGGCATCCAGAAGTGCCAGCTGTTCCCACCATACCCCCTCGGCACAGCACCAGACACAAGAGTCCCCTGTGGGCCTCAGGTAAACATCAGTGCAGCACCAGGTAAAGAGCCAGGGCCTGTAGCCCCTGGCACAATAAGCCTGAGAGAGTGCCCTTTCTACCCTGGAAGCAGAGCTCAAATTTAAAAGAAAGAAAAAAAGGCCAAAAAAGATGAGCAAACAGCAAACAACAACAAAAAAATCTAACCATAAAAAAATATTATGGTGATGGGGAAGATCAAGACACAAACTCAGAAGAGAGCAACAATGTCAAAACACCTATGGGCAAAACTCCAAAGAAAAACAGTCTCAAACCCAGAAAGAACTCATAGAAGAGCTCAAAAAGGAGCCCATGTAAGAACTCATAAAAAAGTTCAAAAAGGGAGCTCTGTAAGGAGCTGATATAGTGGGGTAGAAGAAAAATTGGGAAAATAAATGACAGTGATACAAGCAAATTATGAAAAAAAAAGAGTCAACAGCATGGTAAAAGAAAACAACTCCTTAAACAATATAATTGGCCAAATGGAGAAGGAGATACAAAAATCCACTGAAGAAAACACCTCCTTAAAAGTTAGAATTGAGCAGGTGGAAGCTAATGACTCTATGAGATAGCCAGAATTAATCAAACAAATTCAAAAGAAGGAAAAATGGAAGAAAATGTAAAATACTCATTGGAAAAACAACTGACCTGCAAAATAAGGAGAGATGATGTCAGAATCATTGGGTTACCTGAAAGCCATAATCAAAAGGAGAACCTGGACAGCATTTTTCAAGAAATTATCAAGGAAAACTGTCTTGATATCCTGGAACTAGAGGACAAAATAAGCATTGAAAGAATCCACCAATCACTCTCAAAAAAGAGATCCCAAAATAAAAATTCCAAGGAGCATTAGAGCCAAATTACAGAACTGTCAGGTCAAGGAAAACATATTGCAAGTGGCCAGAAACAACTCAAACATCAAATATTGGGGAGCCACAATCAGGATTACACAGGACTTAGCAGCTGTACCATCAAAGGATCAGAGGTCATGGAACATGATATTCCGGAAGACAAAGGAGCTAGGACTACAGCCAAGAATAACTTATCCAGTGAAATTAAGCATATTACTTCAAGGGGGAAAAAGTCATTCAATGAAATAGGATTTCAGGAGAAGACTGTAACTGAATAAAAAAAAAATAAAAAAAAAACATGATCTCCATTATCAACCCAAGAGAAGCCTAAACAGGCAAAAGGAAAAAGAGAGCATGAGGGATTCCATGGAGCTAAACTTTTTTACATCCCTAGATGGGAAGATGACATTTGTAATTCTTAAAAATTGTGCCACTAATGGTACATCTAGAAGGAATATACATAGAAGGTAGGTATAGGCATAAGGTTAATTTGAGGAAATGACATAAAATAATTAAGGCATGAGAAAGAGGAGTACACTGGGTGCAGAAGGAAGGAAGAGGTAGAATGGGGTAAATTATTTCATGTGAAGAGGTGCAAAAAACTTATTATAGTGGAGGGAAAGATGGGAGGGTGGGTGATGGGCATCTCTTTGAACTTTATTCTCATCAGTACTGGCTCAAAGATAGAATCATATATACAATTAATTGAATCTATAAATATATTTTACCTAACAGGAAAAGTAGTGGAGGAGATTTTGTAAGGGCAGGGGGGCATGGGACTGACAGAAGAGACTGCAGACTGAGGGGAGATGGTAGACAAAAGCAAAACACTATCAAGGAGGGAAAGGGTGAAAGGAGAGAAAGGACAAACAGGAGGAAAAAATAGGATGGAGGGAAATAAATAGTTAGTAATCATAAGTACAAATGTGAAGGGGATGAACTCTCCCATAAAATGAAAGTGAATAGAAGAGTAGACCAAAAACCAGAATCCTACGTAATGTTGTTTACAAGAAACACAAGAGACACACACAGAGTAAAGGTATGGGACTGGAGCAGAATCTATTATGCTTCAGCTAAGGTTAAAAAAAAAAACCCAGGGGCATCAAGCCTGATCTCAGACACACCAAAAGCAAAAATAGACCTAATTAAAAGAGATAACAAAGGAAACTAAATCTTGCTGATATGTACTATAGACCATGAAGTAACATTCATACTAAATACATATGCACCAAGTAATATAACATCCAAATTACTAAAGAAGTTAAGTGGGGCAGCTAGGTAGCACAGTGAATAGAGCACTGGCCATGAAGTCAGGAGGAACTGAGTACAAATCCAGCCTCTGACCAACAAAAAAAAAAGTTAAGTGAGTTACAGGTTCATGACCAAATAAGAGATAGAGAGCATTACGAAATATAAAATAGACAATTTTGATTGTATTAAATTAAAAAGCTTTTGCACAAACAAATCCATTGCAACCAAGAAAAGCAGGAGGTTGGGGAATAATCTTTACAGCAAGTGTCTCTGATAAAGGCCTCATTTTTCAAATATATAGAGAACTGAGTCAAATTTATAAGGCTACAAGCCATTCTCCAACTGGTAAATGGTCAAAGAATATAACAGGTAGTTTGCAGATGGAGAAATCAAAGGTATCTATAGGCATACAAAGAAGTATTCTAAACTACTTTTTATTAGAGAAATACAAATGAAAACAACTCTGAGGTAACACCTCACACCAATCAGATTGGCTAATATGACAAAGAAAATGATAAATGTTGGAGAGGATGTGAGGAAATTGGGATAATAATATAGTGTTGGTGGAGTTGTGAACTGATCCAACTAGATCTGGAGAGCAATTTAGAATTATGCCCAAAGGGCAACCAAACTGTGCATACACTTGATCCAGTAATACTGCTATCCCAAAGAGATCACAAAGAGATCATATCCCAAAGAGATCATAAAAAAAAGGGAAAAGGACCTACATGTGCAAAAATATTTATAGCAGCTCTTTTTGTGGTGACAAGATATTGGGAATTGAGGGGATGCCCACAGATTGGGGAATGGCTGAACAAGCTGTGGTATATGAATGTAATGGAATACTGTTGTTATATAAGAAATGATGAACAGGCAGATTATAGAAAAACCTGGAAAGATTTGTGCAGACTGGTACAAAGTGAAATGATCAGAAACAGGAAAACATTGTACACAGTATCAGCAACAGCAACATTGTGTGATGATCAACTATGAATGGCTCAGGTCTTGTCAGCAACACAATGATCCAAGACAAGTACAAAGGACTCAAGAAAAAAACAAAAATGCTATCTATATCCAGATAAAGAACTGATGGATTCTGAATAGAGATCAAAGCACTTTTTTTCCCCACTTACTTTATTCTTTCCCATGGGTTTTTTTCCTCTTGATGTGTTTCTTCTTTCACAACTGTGAGTACTATAGAAATAGTTTTACATGATAGCACATGTAAAAACCATATCAAACTGCCTACCATTTTCAGAAGAGGGGAGGGGAGGGAGAACAATTTGAAACTCAAAATCTCATAAAAATGAATGTTAAAAATTGTCTTGATGTGTAATTGGGGAAAATACCATTTTAAAAATTAATTAATTAATTAACTAATTTAAAAAAAATCCTAGTATGTACCAGACATTGTGCTATGAGCTTTCTAAATAATATAGCTTTTGATCCTTCTAGTAACCCTGGGACATATGCTTTATTATCATCCCCATTTGACAGTTGGGGAAACTAAGGCGGATAGAGGATAAGTGACTTGTCTGGGGTTACAAAACTAATATGTCTGATGTCATTTTTGAACTCAAGTCTCTTCTTGATTCCAGTTCTCCATCCATTACATCATCTAATTTTCTCCAGGAAAGATAACAAGGGGAAAAATACTTAGGTTAGAAAATGCTCTTCCTCTTATCTAAGAGGCAATGTGGTTTGGTCCACCAATAGAGCAATAAACTATTACGATATTCCTTGATTTGAGAAACTATGAAGAGACCTGGGTTCAAATGTTGGCTCTGCTACTGTTAATTTTATGATTTTGGAGAAGTTCTATCTCTTCTGTGAACCTTAATTTCTTTTTTTTTTTCATCCCTAATATGGCAGTAATGATATCTGCAATCCCTACTACAATATTATTCTGAGGATCAATTAATAATTGTGAAGTACTATATTCAAGTTGGTTTTCCTATTCCTCTGACTTCTGGATTATAGAGATTATAGAAATATGGATTTCTGTCATGCTCACATCAAGACATACAGAGATACTTTGCCATATGAAGTCTAAAGGTGCATAGAAGTGTCTTCAGCGTACATAGAGGCACCTTATCTTATGCAGATGCAGAGCTGCACGTAAATCATTTTATGCAGATATAGATATTCATAGAAGTGTCTTATTTTTACAGATGAAGAGGTTCACAGAGATACCTTCTCTTATTCAGATGTAAAGGGGTGTATAGGTATCTTTTCACGCAGGTGTATAGAAATATATAATCTTATAGAGATGCAGAGGTATACATAAATGGGAATTCTCACACAGATGGAAGGCTATTTGAAGATACTTCCATGTAGATATATACATGTAGATATACACAAAGGTCTTTTACATCAATATAGAGGTGGGGCAGCTTGGTGGCACAGTGGATAGAGCACTGGCCCTGAAGTCAGGAGGACCTGAGTTCAAATTCAGCCTCAGACACTTGACAATTACTAGCTGTGTGACCCTGGGCAAGTCACTTAACCCCACTGCCTAGCAAAAACAAAATATCAATATAGAGGTGTTTCCTCTGACGCAAAAGCAGCAATATTCTGATGCAACTTTTATATAGATGTGTAGGTGTAAAGAGGTGCTTTCTTTTATGCAGATGTAGAGACACACACATGTGTCTTTTATTATAGAGATGTAGAGATATACAGAAACACCTTCACATATACAGATTTAAGAGTATTCAGAGGTCTTTTTATGCAAAAATAGGATATGGAGGTGTTTTCTCTTAAACAGAAGTAGATATGAAGGCAGATGTTTCTCTTATGCAGAAATATCTTCTTTTATATAATTGTAGAGCTGTATAAAGGAGCCTTCCTTTTTGTAGAGATGTAGAAGAGTACTGAGGCTTGTTTTTTTTTTTCTTTCTGAGGCAATTGCAGTTAAATGACTTGCCCAGGGTCACACAACCAATAAGTGTTACGTGTCTGATCTGAGACTGGATTTAAACTCAGCTCCTCCTGCCTCCAGGGCTGGTGCTCTATCCACTATGCCACCTAGCTGCCCACCAGAGTTTTTTTTTTTCTTCCAGAAATGTATACAGAGGCCTGTTCTCACTCCTGAGAAAGCTACAGACTTCCAACAGGCTATTTTCTGCACTGCTGCTTGTTCTATTCTGCCTTACAAACCAGACTTCAAGAACAATGCTTAGGAGGAGCTAAGCCACTAGGTTCAGCTGACCACACAACCTCTTCTTCACCCTGCCATTTTGAGCCCAGCCTTTGTACTTTATCTCTGACAACTTTAATCAAATCAACACTACTTCTATGAAGGTCATCAATGCACTGCCCAGTTTCACTCACAGTTTTGTCACTTTCCAAGCCATAACTTCCCTTCCTTCCCACCACTCCCCTATACTGGTTGTCTCCCCCATTAGAATGTAAACTCCTTGTTAAAAGTGATTGTCTCCATTTTCTGGATATATGTATGTATGTATGTATGTATGTATGTATAGAATACCTACATATATATATATATATATATACACGTGTGTGTGTGTATATATACACACACATATATGTATACACACATATATGTATACACATATATGTATATACACACATATATGTTTATATTTTCCCATATTCATTCATTTATTCATACATAAAGAGGTATAGAGATTCTTTCTTTTGTCTAGATGTTAAAATCTAAAGTTCTTCCTTTATAGCTAAAAAATAACTAACATTTACTTGGATAATAAATGATAAATAAATAACAAGTGCTTAATATGTGTCAGACACTGTGCTATAAGCTTTATAATTATTATCTCATTTAGTCCTCACAACAACCCTGAGAGGTAAGTGCTAATATCATCCCATTTCAAAGATGAAGAAATTGAGGCAAACAAAGGTTAAATGAGTTTTCCAAGGTCAGAGTTAATAAATTCTAACTAAGGTCTTCCTGACCCTAGGTCTGATGCTTTTATCCATTTTGCCAACTAGCTGCCCTTCCATATATATATAGAAATATAGTATGTTAATAAATTATTAGTATCATAGAATGTCTACCCAACACGCACAAGTTTACTGTATTCCCCTTTTGTGAACCCTTGATACTGCTACTAGAGAAATGATTAATCACTAAAAGTGCATGGAAGAGTTATGTGTTTCTGTTTTTCCAAGTAGCAAAATGGAATGCATTTCCCCATAGAAAAAATGTTATCCATGGTAGCAATAGGTAATTGAAATATTATTATTAGCATTATACTTTAGTAGTATATACATATGTGTTTGTGTGTGTGTGTGTGTGTGTGTGTGTGTGTGTGTGTGTGTATAATGTGTTAAATAGTTATGTTGACCTGGGAATTTAACAGCTAAGTAAAAAATAATTCCTTTGGGGAAAAAAAAAAAAAAACACGTCCTGAGTTCATACCATTTTAAACTGAAAATGTCCTAAGATATCATCTTGTACAACCCCATCATTTTACATACGAGAAAACTGAGGCCTAGAGCCAATAATCATTTTTTTCTTAGTCATACAGATATTAGACATCAAAACCAGGACTAAGATGCTAGATTCTTCACTCCATGTCCAATGTTCTTTCCATCACAGAATACTGCTTCTTTCCAAATCACTGACTTACAAAGGAAATGTTAGTATAAACTACCAAGAAGCATAGTAGGAGTATGGTGGAGAAGTTAGAGAAGTCCCAAAGTAAGTGCAGGCAGGTGAGAGATGAGTAGATGTCTGAGCTGGGCTCTCTCCTTAAATGGAGGTTTAGAGTTCATGGGCCCACACTTCAATTAGAAAGGCAGAGGATAGTGATGAGATGGAGTACTAAGGCTGATGGTATCTATTATAGGATGCTGAGGTTATCCCAATAATGAGTTTCTTGGGACAAGATGGAGAAGTCAATCAGAGAAGCCCCAAAGGAGTGCGATCAGAGTGAGTGAACCAGGGTGGTGGCAATGTCAGAGAGAAGGGAAGAGCGAGAGTCAGAGCGAGAGCAAGAAAGAGAGAGAGGTTGAGATACTGTGAAAGTGAAATTGGTAAGGCTTGGCAATAAATTGGATATAGTGTATGAAAAAGAGTGAAGAGTTGAGGAAGATAGCTAGGTTGGGAGCCTAGATGAATGGGAAGATGGTGGTACCCTTGACAATTATGTGTTTTGTTTTTGCTATATAAAAATGCTATTAATTTTTGTGAGTACATTTTGTAACCTGATACTTTCCTGAAACATTTTCTTTCGTGGGTGAAACTGCTTCCTTGCTATTTCTTGAATTAGACATCCCATCTCCCCAGTCAGTATATTTTCACTGGATGTCCCTCATGCCCTGAATGCTCTCCCTCCTCACTTTCCCCTTTTGACTTCCCTGGCTTCATTTGAATCTTATCTAAAATACTCTCTTACACAAGGAACCTTTCCCAGAGGACAGGTACGCCTTTCCCTTTCTCCACAGGATACCTTTAATGCTTTTCTTAGTCATTCACTCTGAAATTATCACTAACCTATCCTCTAATTTAAGGAAGAGGCCCAGACTAAGTATGTCTTAATTCCTTTCCTGGCTACACTGCTGATTCAGCTCCATGGGACTTTCTCTACCATGACATAGAAACTTCTTCACCCTAGAAGTTCACTCCACCCTTGGACTACTTCTACTGGATGTACTCTGTGCTCCTGAGGCCTCTTATTCTGATTGTATGGTTCCTTTCTGAACCTCCAATTTAAGAAAAACATGTAGGTAAGGACTGTCTTTCTGCTTCTATATATGTTCCCAGCCGTTACTCAGTGATTGGGGCATAGTAAGTACTTAATACATGCCTGCTGAATGAATAACTATGTATACAATTTGCACATATATGTTTGCATATTGTCTTTCCATTAGATTTACAGTTTCTATTTTTATCCTTGTATCCCTAATGCTTAGTAAATGCTTGATATATATCAAGTGTTTGATCAATGTTTTTTATGTGATTTGAGAAATTAATAGAAAAAGAAATCTCATTCAAAATAAACACACAATGTTTAAAATGCCTATTAATCAATCTAACAAGATACAAGTCCAAAATATTATTTAAAGAAATAAAGAACAGATTAAATGATTGGAGGGAAATTCAGTAGCCATGGCTAGGCTGTGCCAATGCAATAAAAATTACAAAATTATCAAAATTAACCTACACATTTAGTGCTACAGCAATCAAACTGTCAAGTATATACTTTAGAGAGTTATAGAAAATAATAACAAAATCCATTAGGAGGAAGTAAAGACCTAAAGTATTAAAGGAAGTAATGAAAACAAACAAACATGAAATGCAATGGGAATAGCACTTCTGGACCTCGAACTATATTATAAAGTACCAAAATTATTTGATATTGGTTAAAAAAATCAAAGTGAGAGGCACTATGGCATAATGTATAGATTTCTGACCTCAGAAACAAGAAGGTCTAGCTTTTTGTGCACAATGACTTGGGACAAATCACTTAACTTCTTAATGCTCTAGGCAAATTTTTAAGACTATAATTTGCAGACAAAGTGCCAACATGTATTGGTTAGAGGTAGTTTCCTCAACCAGAAGATGTCATTAACAAATATGTCTGGCAGTGAATTTTTAATCAAAAGATAGAAGCAATTACAAAAGATAAAATAGCTAATTTTGATTACATTAAATTGAGTGCTTTTGCACTTAATGTAACTAAAATAAGAATGGAGGTAAAATTGGGGGAAAATGAATCAATTATCCCCAATAAGGGTCTCTATCCACAATATGTAGCAATTAAAAGAAATATATAACCAAAAGCCATCCCATAATAGATAAGTGGGAAAAGGCTAGGAATAACAATTTTCAAAAGAATAGCAAATGATTAATAACCATATGTTGTAAAGAAGCTGCTTATCTGCAATGATAAAGTGAATTTCCTTACCTGAGAATTCCCTAAAGCAATAAAATTATGGGACTATTCCTTATCTTATAAGATGATAGAGATAGACACATAGATAGATAGATAGATAGATAGACAGACAGACAGATAGATAGATAGATAGATAGATAGATAGATAGACAGATAAATAGATGATAGACATAAATAAGTAGATAGAGATGGGCAGCTCTATATATTAGATGCAATATATAAAATTGTATGTAATAATATCATATAATACATAGATATATCAATAGATGTCATAAATAGGTGTATATTATATATAATCTATGTAACAGAAATGTAAAGAAATTCTAAAGTTTTACCTCACACTAAGGAAATTTGCAAAGATGACAAAAATGACAATGGTCTATGTTAGATGGTCATAGAAAGGTGGCCATACTTATTTACTGTCAGTAGAGTTATGAATTGTTACAAACATTTTAGAAAATAATTTCTAATTTTGCTAAGAAAATAGCTAAATATCTATTACCTTTCATCTAGAAAACTGAAGGAAGTAAACAAAAAAGACTCCATATACAATGAAAAATTCATAGTAGCATCTTTTGTAGTTGTGGAAAAGACATAGAAACAAAACTATGGAGATGCCAATGAGTTGGTGATCTCTAAGGAAGTTGTAGAACACGAATGTCATGGAATATTACTGTTATAAGAAATAAAGTGCATGGTGAATACAGAGAAGCATTGGAAGACTTGCAAACTGAAACAAAATGAAATAAGGAGAATGACTACAATAGTGTGAGTGGAAAGAGCAACAAACAATCAAAACTGGATGCAATGAAATTATAATGACCAAAGTTGGCCCTAAATAATAGGTATGAGAAGGTATGACTTCCCACTTTGTTTTCAAAGACAGGATGGGGATCTGAATGTAGAAATCCACATAAAATGTAAAAAAAAATATTTTTAATATGTTAGTTTTATTGAACCATTTCCCTCCTTTTAAATTCTTTGTTACTTCTAACAAATAATATAACTCTATATTTCTAAGAGGGGATATGTTAGGAGCTTTGGGTGATGCAAAAACAAAGGGCATCAATGAAATTTTGTGTTAAAAAAGAAAAAAACAAACTTATTTCTTGAGGTTTTGTTTTTCTTTTTTTGTTTGTTTGTTTTTCTTTTATAAAAAGAGAGAGAGAGAGCTCTGAATGAATCCATAAAACACTTCAAAGCTCTGAAAGTACAATTGGTAGAAAATGTACCAGCCTTGTAGGAAGATCCGAGATGTTGGATTGAATGGAAACAATGTAATAATCTCCTATCCACAAGCTCCTCCAAATCAATCTATAAAATACACCACAACAAGCTTGCAGGTAACCACCCTGTTTCTGAGATCCTGTAAGAACACCATGTCCAATATCCCAAGAAAGCAACAATACAACCAGCCCAGACCTTCCCTCTGGAAGTGTAGCAGAGACCAGTCCTAACATAAAATCTGAAGTCAAGTAGTAGGCTAGAAGAATGGACAAATGAAAAAAGAACCTTATCACAAAGAGTGCAAACAATACCTCATAGAAAAACATAGATTGGGAACAAACAACTATAATTTTTGGAAGAGATGAAGCAAAAAAAAAAATTAAGTTAAAGAATTAAATAAATGGAATGAGAGTATTTAGGGGGGAAATGAAAAATAAATAAGAGTTATGGAAAAAAGAATTGGAAAGGGAATTAGCAACTTGGCACAAGAGGTACAAAAAAGTTGTTCAAGCAACACACTCCCTAAAATTTAGAATGGATTAAGGAAAAACCAATGACTTCATGAGACAATAAGAAATACTAAAAGAAAGTCAGAAGATTTAAAAAATAGAAGAAAATATAAGGCATTTCATTCCAAAAACAATGGAACTGGAAAACACATCAAAGAGAAAATATTATATATGTATGTATATATATGTATGTATATGTATATATTCATATTATACATATAAATGTGTATGTGTATGTATATGCATATATGTATATGTGTGTATATATGAGTGTGTGGTATATATTACACATATATGTTATACATATATATTTATATTATATATGTCATTGCATTATCTGAATACTGTGAAAAACAAAAACAACAGCCTAGACATCACATTTCAAGGAATCCTAAAACTGCCCAAATTTCTTAGAACCAGAGGGGGAAGTAGAAATAGAATTTGCCAGTCATCTCCTGAAAGAAACCTCAAAATGAAAACTCTCATGAACATCAGAGCCAAAATCTAGAGCTTCTGTGCCAAAGTGGGGCAACCACACTCAAACTGCCCTAAAAAAAGAATTCAAGTACCAAAAAGCTACATTCTGGATCACACATATTTTAGCAGCCATGACTATAAAGGAGCAGAGAACTTGGAAAATAATATTCCAGAATGCAAAGGATATGAACTTACAATTAAAAATAACTTACCAGACAACACTAAATATAAGACCACAGGGGATGGGGTTGGAGAAGGGAAGGAATGGATCTTTAATAAAATAGAGGATTTCTAAGCATTTCTGATGAAGACTCACTTCTCTAAGGAGAAATTTTGAAGTTCAAAGAGAAGAGTGAAGAGAAACATAAAAAGGTAAACATTAAGGAATATTGATAAAAGATTCAATAAGGATAAACTGCTTACATTCAAATATGGGGAGATATATATATCCCTTTTAATATATATATATATATATATATATATATATTTCCCTTTTGAGCCCTAACATCATTAAGAGGCATAGATAATATTCAATTACAGAAATTCTGGGAGTAGTTTTGTTAAGTTTTGATCATCTTACAAGAAATGAATGGAGGGGAAAAACTAATACCCTGGGGTGAAGGGAGATGGAAGGAAAGGGAGAGTTAGGGGAAATTATCTCCCATAATCAGCATGCTCAAGTAGATAGCTATACTAACAAGTAGGGGAGATGGTCAGAGTCAGGGAAGCAGCTGACACTTAAAACTCACTTTCATCAGAACTGGTCAAAAGCAGGAAATGTACACACACACAGTAGGTATAGATGTATATTCCATTCAGCAAGAAAATAGGAGGGAAAGGGAAGAAAGGAGGAGGCAAAATTAGAAGCAGGATAAATTAAGGGAAGGATTAGTCCTAAGCAATACAAACTCTAAGAATACACAACAATATTTTTTTGCTAACTTTGAGGTGACAAAGAATGAGAATTTGAGGGGGTGTCCATAAATTGGGGAATGGACAAGAAGTTATAGTATATAAATGTGATAGAGTACTATTGTGCTGAACTCTTATCAACATAATGAGCAACCAGGATTCCAGAAGACTAATGATGAAATCTGCTGCCTGTCTCCTGATAGAGAGGTGAAAGATTCATAATGCAGAATGAGACAAATTTTTCTTTGTTCCTTTTTCTGATTTGGTCAATATGGAAATTTGATTTGATGGGCTATGATGTTACAATGGGTTTTGTATTTTGTATGTGAGGGAATTGAGGTGAGAGGGTGATAAGGCAGATCTTGGCTAATTAAAACACACATACATATACACATATACATATATGCACACATACATACATATATTGTGTATATACATGTATACATATATATGTATATGTGTATATTGTACTGTGTATCCAAAGGTGACTCTCTTGGATGACCCTCAGTTCTTTTAGTGATCTCTCCAGAACAGAACCATCTAGAATTCCCAAATCCTTTGTGGGATGACGACTCAAGTTAGAACTCAAATCTGACCAGGAACAAAGTGAAACCGCTGGTCACAAAGAGATTGAAACTTTGAATTTACCTATATTGATACGGGGTGACAGAATGCTGAACAAACTGGAGAGAATATAGGATGAATATATAGGATTCACAGATTCCTTTCATAGATTTATTGTTCACTATGGCTATAATCTTAGGATATTTCCATATGCATGAATACAATCTGGGCCTTGTTTTGTCTGAGTCAAGAGGGCATTGTTAGAATGCATAATTCTAACTTTCTCTGAAATTTATGTACAAGAGGAATTGGAAGCTGCCACTTGGTGTGATAAGAGGAGTGTTAAAATAACTACCCCAAATCACCTCTTCAAATTGCCTGATATGGCCTCTGAAATTCTAACATTAGTGATGAATTCCTTCAGATATTGTAGACTTTTATTTCTTAAAGAGAACACCGTAGGCTGTTATATCAAGTAGAACTTTAGTGTGGATTGGATTAATGGCTACTTTCTAATTATAATAGGCCTGATCATGGAGTCCTGAGCAAGTAGAACCTCAATAAGACCAGTAGTACAGGAAGTGGGATGGAGCTAAATAAATATTTCAATGATTGTTTTATCTAAATGCCAACCCTGGCTCAAATTCTCCTTGTGTCTGTTTTTAGTATTAGAAGCAGATGCTCATCAGATCTTGAGGACAAAATGCATCTGTCACTGTGGAAAATGTATGGGGATATCCAAAATCTTGGATTCTTCTTCAGACTGTACCACCAGGTAGTAGTTTGACCTTAATTATATCACTTCATTTCTCTGGGCTTCAGTTTCCCCATCAGTAAAATGAATCATTTGGACTATATGATCTCTAATATATTTTGTGATCATAACATCTCATACTTTGTCCTCTAATACTTTATATTCTAAGGTCCCTTCAAGCTCTAATATTCTATGTTCTATACTTTAACATTCTGTATTGTAAGATCCTTTCCAATCCTAATATCCTAAGTTTAAACAATTGATATTCTAAGATCTCTTCAAATAACAATCTATTGCCTATATTCTATCGTACTAAATCCTAAAAAATCTCTTTCATCTCTAATATAATACATTCTAAAGTTCCTTCCAGTTGTAAAGTTCTATGTTATACAGTGGTTTAGGGAAGGCAAATATGGGTTGGAACCACTCTCTTTATCTCCATATAAGGTAGCGTCCAACAGAGAGTAATGTCCCAATACCCTGCTTTGGACCGTAATGTGCTGCTTTCTAACCCATAGGGGTGGGTAGAGAAAGAGATCAAAACAAAGACTTTTTCTATTTTTTTAATTGCCCAAGAGGGCAGGTTCATCTCTGTTGCTGTGAACCAACACTGACAACTGGTGGTTACCTGGCTAACAAGCCAATTTGCCCCACTGTGGTTCCTCAAAGGGGGCTTACTTTGCTTAGAGGCATTCTGGACTGATGGGGGTCATCTGGTGTATGGAGCTGCCATACTCAGTATATTCCAGGACCTGCCACAAAACCTTGGCCTATAAAATATCAACAGTGCTGTTCTCTGCTTCCTCCATCATCACCTGGAGGTTCACTTAGTGAGCTCACCCTTTTCACCCATGGGATAAATTATCCAGACTAACTAATTTCACAGCCAGTAAATTACAAATATAGCCAGCATAGCTCCATCTCATTAGAGAAGGTTAATTTAAGTAGACAATCAACAAAAATACAGAGAGCAAAAAAAAAAAAAAAACTAGCTTGGAGATATTTTTCTCCATCTCAGACACACAATGAATTCACAACCCCAACATCTGCTACTACTGGAAAACCACTTTGGGAAAGAAAAAAAAAAGGAAAAAAATTGACTCTTTGAGATTTCCTCTGATGAATGGTGAATTTCAAATTAGCATTTTATTACTCAAGCCAGACTTTCAGCTGTCTCAACAGTAACAACAATCTCAGCGGCAAGTTTTTTCTTTGGTTCTGGGACAAGAACACAGCTCCCAACTAGCAAATGAGTTGAATGGATTGTCCTCCTCCACTTTTATTAAAGGAGCAAAAGAGGAAGCCAACTTCCAGAATTCCATTTCCCATAAGTCTTACATAGACCCAAATATGAAGTCAGTTAGAGAAACTTCCCCAAAAACCCTAATTTACCAATTTCCTGGAAGTACAGAAAAGCCTCATAATGGGAAGGCACCTCTTAAATCATCTATTCTAACCTCTAACTGTAACCTTTAGGATATCTCTGACACATAGTCATCCAGCCACCATCCTGAGAAGAGAAATTCACAAATTCCAGAGCATGTAGCCTATGCCACTTTTGAATAGTTCTAATTGTTATTTTCTTTTCCTTTGTTAGTTTGATTTTTTTTTCCCTCCAACCTAGCCAGAATTTTGTCCCTCTATAATTTTTACCCATTCCTTGTTCTGGCCTCTGGATAAAGCAGAATAGATCTCACTTATCTGTCTCTTCTGTATGACCTCTTCAAATACTCAGGAACAGCTTGTTCATAATGTTCTTTTTAAGCCCACTCTTCTCTGGGCCAAACAGATGACATTCACAATGCAGTACAATGCATCAATTGTGGCCTGACCATAACAGTATATGGTGGGACAATTACTTTCCTTCTTAGGCCCCATGTTACTCTTAATGCAGTCCCAATTTATGTTCTATTTCTTAACTTCTATGCTACATTTTTGATTCATGTTGATCTTTCAGGTCACTGCTGTCCAGCTATGCTTCCCCTGTCCTTGGCCAAAAATTTTATGGTCAAGTCCCTTTGATGTTCTCTCCTTCCGTAGCTTCTCTGACTGTTCTTTAGTGGTTCTCCCTTTTACTTTTCTAACCATTCCTTCACAGTCTTCTTTGCTAGATTATCTTGTGTTTCCCACTCATTAGAGCTAGGTATCTCCTAATGCTGTCTTAAATTCCTTTACTAAATTCTTTCTCAGTTTCAGTTATCTCTTTACTTCCCACAGGTTCAAGTAGCATGTCTGCAAGGATGTTGTGGTGGTAGTTTGTCCTTCGTTCTCAAAGAGGATACTGAAGCAAATTGAGTTTGATTGGTCTGTACACCGTCACATAGCTAGTAAATGTCTGAGGCTGGATCTGAACTCATATCTTCCAAACTCCAGACCTCAACACTCTTTTGTACCACATCCCTGCCCATAAGAAGATTTGCCTTTAGGTTGTACCTTTACCAGAGATGATGTTTCACTTAGTACTGTGAAGAAAATCTAAATGGTATGGAACATTGGATGATTCAGGGACTTTAATAAAACACCCAAAAAGAGCTGCCTGGTCCTGTCTTGTGGGGAAAAAAGAGTGCAACTTGAGGTCAGGGATGGTTTTTTGCTTCTTCTTGTTGTTGTTGTTGTTGTTGTTCTTCTTCTTCTTCTTCTTCTTTTTCTTCTTTTCCTTTTTCTCCTCCACTTCCTCCTCCTCTTCCTCCTCCTCCTCATCCTCTTTCTTCCTCCTCCTATTCCTTCCTCCTCCTTTTTCCTCCTTTCTCCTCCTCCTCCTTCTCCCTCTTCTTCTTCTTCCTCTTCCTCTTCTTTTTCTTTTTCTTTTTTTATCTCCAGTGGTTAGCAGTGTTTGGTACACAGCAGCTGCTTAATAAATGTTGATTGATAAATTAATATCTGTTGGAATACATTCCCACCTAGTACCAATCTTAAAAAAAGATACCCAATGAATGTTCTCACCTAAGGTGAGAGCCACTACATCTTTAAGAAAACAGAACCATCTTCTCCTTGAGGGTGACATAGACATTATTGCCAGAGTACCAATCACTTTTTGGATCCTGACCTTGGAAGAATCAGGAAGTCAAGCAATAAAGAAGTGGAGGCCCCTACACATAAGTGATTACTAAAAAATGAAGTCAACTCTTCTAAATTCTACTTTTGAATAGAAGAACTGGATGGGATCTCTGTCCAGTCATCTTTAACATAGCCTATGGGAGCAGGTGGAGGTGTATACCTGGACCAACCTAAAGCTTCTGGTCATGTATGTACCTTAGCAATCTATTACCTACCCCCTGCCCCACACCGTGCTCAAAGGGATTGTTCCTGTTGCAACACCATTCTATTTTTTTTAACTTTTTATTTTTGTTTTTATTTTAGTCTCTGATGAAGAGGTGACGCTTCTCTTGATCCAGGCCAACCCCTGTTACGTGAACTCTCTTTCTCTCTCTCTCTCTCTCTCTCTCTCTCTCTCTCTCTCTCTCTCTCTCTCTCTCTTTTAATCAGAGAAACTTGCCATATTTTTTTCACAGCTATGATTACTGTGTATTTTCCTCCATCCTGTTTTCCCCATTTGTCCTTCTTCCTTTCTACTTTCGCCCCATCCCTCCTCAAAACTGTTTTTGCTTCTGACAACTATTTTCCCCAGTCTACCTTCCCTTCTGTAAGTGACCCACTTCTCTTAACCCCTTCCTCTCCCACTGCCCTGTAGGGTAAGAGAGATTTCTATACCCAACTCCGGGTGTATTTTATTCCCTCTTTGATTTAATTCCTATGAGACAAAGAATCAAATGTTGTCTTCCACCCTTCCCCATCTTTCCCACCACTGAAAAAGTTCCTTCATGCTTCTTTTATGTGAGATAATTTATCCCATTCTACATCTTCCTTGCTTCTCCTCCTAATGCCTCCCTCTTTCTCACCCTTTAATTTAATTTAATTGAATTTAATCTTTTAGATATTATCCCATCATAGTCAACTAAATGATCTCTCCATTTATGTATACTTCTTCTAACTGCTTTAATAATGATAGGAGTTACAAGTATCATCTTCCCATGTAGAAATATAAACAGTTTAACCTTGTTGAATTCATTATGGTTTCTCTTTTCTGTTTACCCTTTTATGTTACTCTTGAGTCTTGTATTTGAAAATCATTTTTTCTATCCATCTCTAGTCTTTTGACGAGGAATGTATAAAAGTCCTCTATTTTATTAAATGTCCATTTTTTTCTCCAGAAAAATTTAGTTTTGCTGGGTAGGTCATTCTTGGTTGCAATACTAGTTTCTTTGCCCTCTAGAATATCACACTGCAAGTCCTCTAAGCCTTTGACGCAGAAGCTGCTAAATCCTGTGTTATCCTGACTGTGGCTTCACAGTATTTGAATTGTTTCTTTTTGGTTACTTGCAGTATTTTCTCCTTGACCTAGAAGCTCTGGAATTTGGCTGTAATATTTCTGAGTGTTTTTGTTTTGTGATCTCTTTTAGGAGGTAATCTGGGGATTCTTTTAATTCCTGATTTACCCTCTGGTTCTAAGATATCAGGGCAATTTTCCTTAATTCCTTGAAAGATGATATCTAGTTTCTTTAATTGATTATGGATTTCAGGTAGTCCAATATTCTTAAATTATTTTTGCTCAATCTGTTTTCTAGGTCAGTTTTTTTCCAAATTGAATATTTAACATTTTATTCTATTTTTTATTGTTTTGATTTTGTTTTTATTGCTTCTTGATGTCTTGTGGAGTCATTTGCTTCCACCTACCCAACTCTAATTTTTATGGAATTATTTTCTTCAGTGAGCTTTTGTACCTTCTTTTCCATTTGGCCATTCTGTGTTTAAGGGGTTCTTTTCTTCAGTGAATTTTCAGTGAATAATTGGCCTATTATGTTTTGTAGGTGTTTTTTTTTTCAATATTTTTGTGCCTTCTTTTCCAAGCTGTTGACTTTTTTTCTGCCTAAGTCAATTTACTTATTCAGTGCCATACCAATCAAACTACCAAAAATTATTTTATAGAGTTAGAAAAAATAATAGCAAGATTCATTTGGAAGAACAGAAGGTCCAGAATATCAAGAGAACTAATGAAAAGAAATGCAGGGGAAGGTGGCCTAGCCATTCCAGATCTTAAATTGTATTATAAAGCAGCAATCATCAAAACTGCTTGGTACTGGCTAAGAAATAGAGTGGTCGTTCAGTGGAATAGGTTAAATATGCAAGACACAGTGGTCAATGACTATAATAATCTATTATTTGATAAACCCAAAGACCCCAGCTTCTGGGGTAAAAACCTACTCTTCAAAAAAAAAAAAAACTGCTGGGAAAACTTGAAAAGAGTATAGCAGAAACTAGGCATAGGCCAAAATCTCACACCATATACCAAAATAAAGTCAAAATGGGTTCATGATTTATATATAAAGGTTGATACTAGAAGCAAACTGGGAGAGTAAGGAATAGTTTTCCTATCAGATCTATGGAAAACAGAAGAATTTATGACCAAAGAGGAGATAGAGAACATTACGAAAAGCAAAATGATTAACTTTGATTACATTAAATTGAAAAGTTTTTGCACAAACAAAGGCAATGCAACTAAGATTAGAAGGAAAGTAGAAAATTGGGAAAGAATTTTTATAACCAGTCTCTCTGATAAGGGCCTCATTTCTAAAATATATAGAGAATTAAGTCAAATTTATAAGAATACAAGTCATTCCCCAATTGGTAAATGGTCAAAGGATATGAACAGAGAGTTGTCAGATAAAGAAATGAAAGCCATCTATAATCATATGAAAAAATGCTCTAAATCACTATTGATTAGAGAAATGCAAATCAAAACAACTCTGAGGTACCACATTACACCTATTAGATTGACCAACATGACAAAATAGCAAAATGGTAAATGTTGTAGATGTGGGAAAATTGGAACACTAATGCATTGTTGGTGGAGTTGTGAAATGATCCAACCATTTTGGAGAGCAATTTAGAACTATGCCCAAAGGGCTATAAAAATGTGCATACCGTTTGACCGAGTAATGGGGCTATATCTGAAAGAGATCATACAAATGGGAAAAGGACCCACATGTACAAAAATATTTATAGTAGCTCTTTTTGTGGTGGCAAAGAATTGGAAATTGAGAGGATACCCATCAACTGGGGAGTGACTGAGCAAGTGGTGGTATATAAATGTAAAGGAACACTATTGTACTATAAGAAATGATGAACAGGCTGACTTGAGAAAAACCTGGAAAGACTTGTATGTTCTAATGCTGAATGAAGTGAGCAGAAACAAGAGAACGTTGAAGACATTAACAGCCAGATTGTGTGATGACTAAGATTGATAAACTTAACCCTTCCCAGCAATACAAGGATCTAAGACATCTCCAATGAGATGTCTGGTCATGTATGGAAAATGCTCATGATGGAAAATGCTATCCACATCCAAAAAAAAGAACTATGGAATTTGAATGCATATTGAAGCATACTCTTTGCTATTTTCTTCTCTCTCATGTTGAGTTTTGTTTCCTCTTTCTGGTGGTTCCTCCTATTGGTTCCAATTTTTACTTACAACATCACTAATCTGAAAATATGTTTAATAAGAATGTATATATATATATATATATGTAAAGTACCACACAATCTCACTCCCAACTTATTTTCCATCCATATTATACATCACTCACTTCCAGCACTTCTTGATCTAGCCAAATTACCTTTCTTGTACTTTTTTCACTCAAGCTACCCCATCTCACTTTTACTTGCCTTTGTTTTCTCTGTCTACCATGTCTAGAATACATTCTGTCCTCACCTCCACCTCTTAGAATTCAATTTCTCTTTTAAGCACCAACGTCTATATGATACTTTTCCTGTTCTCTCAGCTGCTAGGTGGCTTTCCACCAAAATTATCATAGCCTGAATGGATATGGGAGGAAGATGCCAGTGAAATATATGAATATGAGGAATTATAAATACCTATAAATGAATAGCTTGGTTTAGAGAGATAGAGCAACTTTCTCACTGGATGAAAGTTTGTTGGTGTCTGTTCAAAGTAGGTGCAAGATGGAAGTGGCACCTAACAGAAATTTATTTATTCTCCCCCCACCCCATATTGAACTACCAAGAAGGGAGTAGTGAGATCGTTTAAGACATTTTGTTGAAGGCTCCAAACCATCAGCTTTTCCACGTGCAATTGTTATTCCTCTCTCTACCCCTCCCCCCAGCAAATGAAAGATCAAGTACTATAAGGTAGCAACCTATAGGCGTAAATTGCACCTAGAGAAATATGGGACCTGCCAACCCTTCACACCCAATCATGGAGTACTTTCTCTCTTCTCCTGGACTCTCTGATGTTTTACTATGCTCCCCCCTCTGCTCTGTCCACAATTCCACCTGGTGATAACCATCTGAGAGTGTTTACCTGAAGGACACAAGAGAAACCCTTCACTTCACATCTCCTCAAAGGTCTAGGGCACATTAGGATTTTATTGCATCACAAATTAGAGAAGGAAAAACTAATACACTTTATACATTTGTCAAAAGAAGAGTAAAAAAATAGTTTTTGCTGCTCAACTTCTCATAGCAAATCTGTCACCTTGGTGAATGGGTTTTGAAATATCAGAAGTATTTACTGTCAAATTCAGCCCTGGAATAAAATAGCAAAGCTTGCAACTGCCCATTAGAGAACTGCATCAGACACCAAGATCAAGTTCTCAAGTAATATAGCACCAGGCCCTTCACAGGGCCATTGCTGCTCCATTAAGAAGAACTAAAATAATGACATGTAGCAGGCAGGGAAGCATAAGCACTCACAAAATTGTGTCAGTCTCTTTTCCAAACCTGAAAGACAGAGCAGAATTCCTAGCAAGGAGACATCGGACATCAGTTCCACTCTACAGATATACAGTAATAGTATTTCCATTTGATACTTCACCCTAAAAATCTTCACATGCTCATAATGCCTTGTGGTTTGATAAGCACCACTTGAAGACCTCTGGTGATGAGAAACTCACTACCTCTCAAGGCAGCCTATTCTATTGTTGAATAGCTCCAATTATCAGGAAGTTTCTCATATGCTGACCTGAAAAATGTCTTCTTACAACTTATAAACCTTGCTTTGAGTTCTTCCCCCTGTGTCCCAGCAAAATTCTTCTGTTGTTTCTTCCACATTAAAGTCCTTCAAATTCTTGGAAACAGTTATAATGCCCCAATTTCCTTCTGAAAAAGAAAAAAAAAAGAACTCTGCTTTTCTCCTAATTAGACCTCTTCAGTTCCTTTAACCAATCCTTATATAGTTAAATCTTTAGTACACTTTCCATACTAACTCACCCCTCCCAATACTCTCTTATTAGTATCTTTTCTAAAATGTGTCACTCCTAGCTGAACACAATGATCTAAATGTGCTCTGAGCAGTGCAGAGTGTATAGCCTGACTATTACCTCCCTCATTCTGAACACTATTTCTTTTAATGTAGCTTAAGACCATATTAGTTTTTTTGACTATCATCTCCTACTGCTGACCCATATTGAACCTGTAGTACTTTAAAGCCTCTAGATTGTCTTCATATGAGCATTTATATACTTACCCTCTGGCAGGTAGGCACTGTATGAGGGAGCATCCCAGTCATCTTTGGCTTTTGTAGAGAGAACAGAGCTGGGGCAATAGATTTTTTTATAAATATGATTTCTGTGAGGAAAAAAAATAAAGTATCTGATATACTTGGAACTGTTCAATGAAATAAATTTTAAAAATGAATAAAAATAAATAAAAAAGAATAGTTCAGTAGTATTGCTGTGTATCTACATCCTTATAAAACTTCCAAAACTATCCTTCTTGTTGAATCTATATGTTACTGTATTTATCCAACCAGAAAAGACTATGTTAATATGGGATGAGGAAAGGAAATATTTATTAAGTGTTTTCTCTGTGACAGATATTGTGCCAAGTGTTTTACAAATGTTATGTCGTTTTATCCTTAAAACAACTTTGGGAGGTAGATGTAATTGTTATCCCCATTTTGCAGTTAAAGAAACTGAGACAGAAAGAGGTTAAATGTCTTAGGCCAGGTTTGAGCTCAAATCATCCTGAATCCAGATTCAGTTCCCTGTCTAGTATGCCATCTACATGATATGTTGACTTCAGATTTACTGTGAGATGTAGAGACAGGTCTAATCATGGACAACTTCTTATAGAAAGAGATTGTGATGAAGATCAAATAAGCTTATGTATACAAAAGTCTTTGTAAACCTTAAGATACTATTTAAATGCCAGCTGTTATTATCATCACAATCACCACTTCTACTACCACCTTTACCATCATCAGTGTGATAAAAAGCTATATTTCCCTCATCTTGTATTTGTGACTGATTTTTTGAGTCAGTATGGGACTTTACACTTATTTATTATTAAGTTTAACCATATTTCCTCAAGTTCATTGTTCTAGACTGTTGTAATATTTTTGCATCCTTCTTCTATCATTCAACATGCTAGCAGTCTCTCCTAGTTTTGTGTAATCCAAAATTTATTGAACATGGCATTTATGCCTTTATCCAAGACATTTGTAACAATATTAAACAGCAGAACAAATAAAGCAAATGCAACCAATATTAGAAGGAAAGCAGAAAGCTGGGAAACAATCTTTACAGCAAGTGTCTCTGATAAAGGTCTCATTTCTCAAATATATAGAGAACTGAGTCAAATTTATAAGAATACAAGTCATTCCCCAAATGATAAATGGTAAAAAGCATATGGACAGACAGTTTTCAGATAAATAAATTAAAGCTATCTATAGTCATGTGAAAAAACACAGGTGAAGTACCACCTCACACTAATCAGATGGACTAATATTACAGAAAACGAAAAATGATAAAAGTTGGAGAATATATAGGGAAATTGGAACAATAACACATTGTTGGTGGAGTTGTGAACTAATTCAACCATTCTGGAGAGCAATTTTGAACCATGACCAAAAGGCTATAAAACTGTGCACACCCTTTGATCCAACAATACCACTACTAGGGCTGTATCCCAAAGAGATCATAAAAAAAGGAAAAGGACCCACATGTACAAAAATATTTATGGTAGTTCTTTTTGTGGTGGCCAAGAATTAGAAATTCAGGGAATGTCCATCAATTGGGGAATGGCTGAACAAGTTGTGGTATGTGAATGCAATGGAATACTATTATTTTTATAAGAAATGATGAACAAGCACATTTCATAAAAACCTGGAAAGACTTACATGAACTGATGCTGTGAAGAGAGTAGAACCAGGAGAACATTGCACACAGTAACAGTCACATTGGGTAATGATCAAGTATGATTGACTTAGCTCTTCTCAGCAATACGATGATCTAAGACAACTTCAAAAGACTAATGATGGAAAATTCTATCCACGTTCAGATAAAGAACTATGGAATCTGAATGAAGATCGAAGCATATTATTTTCACGATTTTTTTCTTTTTTCTTTTTTTTCCTTTTTGTTCTGATTCTTCTTTCACAATGTGACTAATGTGGAAATATGTTTAATATGACTATGCATGTATAACCTATATCAGATTACTTGCCTTCTTGGGGAGGGGAGAGGGAAAAGAGAGAGAGAGAATAAAAAAAATTGGAACTCAAAATTTTATGAAAGTGAATGGTGAAAATTATCTTTGCATGTAATTGGAAAAAATAAAATAATATTAAGTGGAAAATATAAACAAATAAAATATTAGATAGCAGGGCCAAGCATAGGTCCCTTGGTAGCTAATGGGCTCAAAGTTAAATTAGGATGAGAACCCATTTCTTGTGACTTTTTGTTAAATGTTCTTTACTCTCCACCACACATTGCCCTAGGGCCAAGAAATACAGCTATTTGCAAAATTACAACAAATTCCTCTTAGAGTCTGAGAGAGCAGTACTTCTCTTAGGACACTGTGCCAAAGGGTTGTTTTTGTCACTTGTTTCTTTACTTCCATATAATTCTTTTTGATTTATCTAGTACTTTCACACAGATTTTCTCATGTGGTCCTCAAAGTTCTCCCATGAGTCTAGACTTATTCCAAAAATGATTCTAGAAGCCAGGTTATACTTAAGTAAAATATACCTGATATGGTTTAAAGGGTAAAGTAATGGCTCCTTGTCCCAATATATCTCCCTCACCCAATTGTTGGGGAGCCTGAAATGTATGCCATTAGAGTCATTAGATGATAAATCACAGGATGTTAGAGCTGCAAGGAACCTTAGGAACCATCTTTTCACTTCCAATTAGTTTGTACTCCTTGGACTGGACTCCATCATGCCACCTTGAAAAAACTATCAGACAACTTATCATCCTTGGAGATTGCATCAGCTTTGATGCTAACTCCTCCTCAGACCCCTCAGTCCCATCTGTCCCTCTGATTGGAGGACTGGAGGGTGAAGCAAAGAACTCTTCCTAAAGCCTCCATTTAAAGAAGGTTCCTAGACTAGTTCTTTATTTCCTATCAGCTTTCACTTCTTGGACTGGATTCCACCAATCTCTTATTCCAGATACCTTCTTCCCCAGCATATGCTCATTTCTCAATTTCCTTTTTGTGTATTGCATTTGTGTATTGAGGGCAAGGATTTTCTTTCTTTTTCATATTTCTATCACTAAAACTTAGCACTGTGCCTGGTTCATAATAAAGTCTTAATAAATGTTTATTGGCTGACTGACTCACTGACTTCCAATCATGTAATAAAACTCAGAGTCACAGAGCCTGAGCACATGTCCTCATTCTGTTCCTTTGGATAAGTCACTTAACCTTTCTAGTTCCAAGTTTCCTCAGTTTTAAATTTAAGAGGATGGATTTGATGACCTCAAAAGTTCTTCTAGCTATAGGTCTGTGGTCCTTTGATACTTTGGACTAGGCAGGTCATTTATACAAAGTCACATAGCAAGTTAGTGGAAGAGCTGGGAGTAGAATGTGAATCTCACAATTTTATATTTCCACAAGATACCTTAAGTATAGGCTCTCCATGCTTAAGCTTTTGGAATAACTAGCTATGTAATTTTTCACCTCTTGAGTCATACTTTTTATAAATTTCCCTTCAGAGTTTTATTGATGCTTTTTGATTTTGCATCATATTCATTTCCAAAAATATTTATCTCTCCTTTCTTACCCAATGATCTTTACCTTTTAACAAGGATTTAAAAACAAAACAACAATCCAGAAAAATGAACCAACACATTAATTGTTTCTGATAGAGTATACAACATTTTATGCCAATATCCAACCTCCCCACCCCCACTGCAGACACAGTTCTTTAATACAAAGATAGAGTTGCATTTCCTTATGTCATCTCTGTAGCCAAGCCTGGCCTTTATAATAAAGTATTTTGTTTTAGCCATTGTAAACATATATGAATATATATTTCTTTGCATATATAAATATATAATATTAATATATAATTATAATAATATAATAATATTAATATTGTGTATGTATTTCTTGGTTCTGCTTACTTCACTCTAAATTAAATAGATATATCTTTCTATTTCTCTGAATTTCTCATATTCTTTGTTTCTTACTATGTAACAATATTCTAATTAGCATTTATGTGCCATAATTTGTTTAACCATTCCCTGATCAAGAGCATATACTTTATTTTCAATTCTTTGGTATCATAAAATAGTCTTGTAAATATTTGGAAATATATGATACATTATTTCTGTTTTTTAATATCTTGGGGTATATACCTAGCATGGAGATCTCTGAGTCAAAATGCTTAGGTACATTTAGGTATTTATGCTCATAATTCCAAATTGTTTTCTAGAATTGCTGGAATTATTTACAGCTCCTAACTTTATCTTTTATGTCAATCTTTCATGTAGTACATTTCTCCCTCCTCATTTTTCCTGATCTCTCTGCAGCATCAGATACTAGTGATCACTCCCTCTACTTTGAAACTTCTCTTATGGTTTCTGAAATTCCATCCTTTACTGATTCTCTTTTCTCTGATTGTTTCCTGTTTACTTCTCCAGTTCCTTCTCTTCCTTCCATCTCTTAAAAGAAAACATTTACCAAGGGTTGTTTATCTCTACCTATCCAAATGCTTTCCATCCTTCAGAACTCAAATTAAATGGAGTGGGATTGTTGGGTTTCCCAGAACCCCAGACCCAATCATTAAAATTCCTACTGCTGATATTCTAGCTGAACTGGAGGCTTAATAAATTCATCAAAGGTAATATTCACAACTCTGAGGTTTCCTCATCACCAGGAACCTCGTAGGCCTTCATGAATACCACACATGAGCAAAGGAAATTAACTTTCAATCACTGGGCAGATAATTAAGCATTAGATTCCCTGGCCTTTCTCCTTCATGTTTATTAGATACTGTTCATTAAGCAGATATGAACCTGATGGGGTCTGTCACTGTCAGATGGTGAATATTTCGGGAAAGACTTGTAAGTCTTTATACCATTTTTTCTCCTGTATATTGATGGTTTCAATAGCAAAACACCTGGTGAGCACCAGGTCTCTTACACTTGGTTTGCCCTGACTGGAAATCCATTTCCACTATGGCTATTTCTCTTTTCTCTTCCATCTAACTTCAATTAAACCTGCAATCTGGATTCATCCTACTTCATGAGACTTACCTTCTACCATTTCTAGCAGACGATGAGAGAAGGAGAGGAGAGAGAGAGAGAGAGAGAGAGAGTCAGACAGACAGACAGACAGAAACAGAGGAAGAGAGAGAGATAATCACATATGTTAAAATTGAGAGAAAAGTTCATCTTGTCAAACTTTCCATTTCATGCTGGGGTCTCTTCTATCATATATTCCTGGCTGATGGAAATCACCCATCCTCTGCTTGAGCATCTTTCATGTCAAAGAGCTCAATATTTTTGTTTGGTTGGTTTTTAGACTTGATCTCCCTATCTCACTTGGGCTGTAAGTACTGTGGCCACTTCTGTCCCTTTCCCAATGTTGCTTGGTATAGAAGCTTTAAGCTGCTCCGTTTTTCAGACCTGGCCTTGCCTAACCCTTCCTTAGTTAATTTGGTGGCATTCTGCTTTGTGGGGCTTGAAATATTGGTTCTGAACATAGTGTGGACACCCAATGGGTTCACATGGAATCCTGAAACTCAAGTGATCCACCAACCACAGCCTTTTCTTGTAGCAGGGAATACTAACATGTGCCACTGTGCTTAGCCAGAGCTCACTACTCTTCAACATCTCCCATTAAGAGGTTTGACAGTTCTAAAAGAAAAAGCTGAAAATCTGCTTCCCTATAGCTTCCATCTATTGGTCCTTGTTATGCCTTATGGAATTATATACAATAAACTCAATTTCTTTCACAAAGACAAGCGTTCAGATATTTGAAGAAAATCATATTATTCCTAAGTTAGTCCTGATAGATGATATATCCCTACTTTTTTTTAACCAATATTAATATACCTATTTTTAGACTCTTCACTATCCTAGTGGCCTTTTTGACAATGCCGTTCTTAATTTATCAAGATTAAATACAGTATTCTAAGATGTAGTAATAGAATCTCAGAACTTTAGTATCTCTGAGTTGTCAGGGACTTCAGAGTTACCTGTATTTAAAAAAGAAAACCTACTACATCAAACATGAAAGCAAGCATGAAGTGAGTGACTAATGATGTTATAATTCCATTAGGGTTAAGAATCTGGAGACCTAACTTCAGGTCCACTAATCCACTGTGTAATCTTCAGAAAAACAAACAAAAACATCCAACTTTTGCCTGAGGGGATCTCCTGATACAAGGAATACTATATCCAGAAACAATCTAGTTACCTTTTTGAACCTAATACATTTTTTTTTCACAAAACCCAAGTAGGTAGATATCATTATGATGTCCATTTTACAGATGAGGAAACCAAAGTAGACAGGGGTTAATTGGCTTGCCCAGGGTCACACAGCCAGTAGTGTCTGAAGCAGAATTTGAATTGAGATCTTCCTGATTCCAAATCCAATGCTCTATACACTGTACTGTCTATTTTTCTCTGGACATATCTTAAGTGTTGGAAAAGTTTTCCTATGTAATGCTGGAATCTGGATCCTAGCAACTTAATAGCTCTCCCTCTCCTCATTCTTCCCCAACTTCTATCTTGTGCCCTCTTTTGTTCTAGACTCCAAATTTCTTGCAGTCTAAAAGTGTATTAGCTTTTTGGTGATCATGTGTATTTTAGCTCATTTGGAACTAAAGGTCACCTAAATTCCTAGTTTTTTTTTTTATATGAAATATTGTCCAACCATTGTTTTCTATGTCTCTTTTGCTGACATTTTTAGCCTACATGCAGGACTTTGCATTTATCTCAGTTTATTAAGGAACTATGATTTTATCAGTATGTAATTTTTTTCCTATAATTTGGTATGTGATATGAGTTTTGCTGTGACCCAAAAAATCATTGCCCTTTTGTCAGCCAGGCAGCGAGACCCCATGAACTTAACTACTTTGTTTCTTGGGCAATGTGTGCTGCTCATCACCAGGCCCATATTCAGTTATAACCCATCAGTTTAACCTGTTAATGTTTGTTTCAATCTGGACTCTTTCATCTAATTATCCCTGGAGAAAGGGAGCCGAGATTTTATAATCTAATAGTTTCTAACCTGCCCATTCTGGAAGAGAGATGATCTGGAATTGGGGCATTTCAAAGAGAGCTGTTGGCCCCAATGCGCACGAAGTGAGTGCCTACTGGTGTAATGATATCTCCAACAGAGTTAAGAGTCTGGAGACCTAACTGCAGGTCCACTAATCCAATATTCAATCTTAGGGGAGAAACAACAACAACAAAACTTATGGCCTTTTTCATTGAACTTCTTCCTTGATTCTCATAACTGGAAGTTTTTTTAATTTTTTTTTTTGTATTTTTTTTTCCTATCTTTTCATTTTCTGCCTGAGAACATTGTCATTTTGGATCTTTCTTCTTTTTTTTCCCCATCACTTACATTTCATTACACTCATCTATATAAATGTTGCGTTGTCTGTAGTAGAATATAAGTTGTTTTAAAATCTCTAAGCACACAGGGGCATGAAAATGAGTCAGGAAGACCTGAGTTTAAATCTGACCTCAGACACTAGTTGTGCAACCCTGGGCAAGTCATTTAAACCTCTGAGCTCCTCAGTTTCTTCATCTGTGAAATGGGGAATATAATAGCATCTACCTCCTTGGGTTGTTGTGCAGATACAATTAGATATTATTTGTAAAACACTTAGCATAGTGCCTGGCATACAGTAAGTGCTTACTAAATGATTGCCCCTTATATAGAGTATATACTTCATAAATATTTGTTGAATTTATTTAGTGTTTTAAGGTTTAAAAAAAATTAAATGCATGATGACATTTGGTAGTCACCAATACCCTGGGAAGTAAATATTATAAAGTATTATTGATGAAGTAACTGAGACTCAAAAAGGTGAAGGGACTCGTCTGTGATTACAGACTAATAGGTGTCAGATTTGAGACTTGAATTTTAGTCTTCTGACTCCAAGCCCAATTTTTTTTCACTATACCACTCTTCTCAAAGTATCAATATTAATTATTTCATAAGGCTAATGTGAGGATCAAATGAAATTAAAGATTAGAAAGTATTCTCAAAATGATAATGTGTTACATGTAAGTATGACAATAATAAAACTTTAATAATAATAATAATTATAGCAATAAAAATAATGCTTCTTCCTGGAACATCCATTTGACAATGAAACACCCATTGACAAGATGATCTCCTGGACAGATGAGGAGGAGAGCAGGAAAAGGGCCATTTTTTTCCAGGCAGGAGGTTAGATTCTTTTCTCTTGCAAGACAGCACTGAGGGAGGGAGGAGGAATACAACTGGCAAGCGGATTTGTTTTCTTGGCTGGGGAAGGGGCTCCTGGGGGGATTCCCAGCGAGGCATCTCCTTTCCTTTTATTGGAGTTTTGGGCTGGTGCTATAAACCCTCAGAATGAGTTGAGATCATTAGGGAAGCTTGACTGATCACTGATGAAAAAATATAACAATTAAAAGCAGAGGCCTAGAAGTGGAATAGAGGGGACAGGCAGGGCGGCAATACTGGGGAGGAGAAGGGCTGAGAGTGACTCACTACTTAATAGCAAATCCTAATAATGGCACACAGTCTGGGACTAATTAGAAGTTTCTAAAAGGAGATCATGGGAGAGCAGTAGAGTCGAATATACATATCTAGAGTGGTTTGTTGCCTTATTCTTTCTATGGAGAGAGGAAGCTTCCAGACTCATCATGTGTTTAGGCAGAGTAGGGTGGTATGAACTGAGATTCTGAGAATGCCTGCCCTACCAGCATGACTTGATGTTTGAAATTTTACCATTGATCCTTTATTTGATTTTGTCTTTGTTTGTGTTGTTGTTCAGTCCTTTCAATCGTGTCTGACTCTTTATGACACCATTTGGGGTTTTCTTCGCCCACATACTGACATAGTTTGTCATTTCTTTCTCTGGCTCATTTTATAGATGAGGAAACTAAGGCAAACAGGATTAAGTGACTTGCCCCGGGTCACACAGCTAATATATGTCCGAGGTCAGATTTGAACTCAGGAAGATGAGTCATTTTGACTCTGGGCCTGGCACTCTATCAACTCTATAACCTAGCTGCCCAGTTATTTGATTTAGTTCTGAAGATTTGTATTTTCAGTAGTGCCATATTCAAATATGAATTTTAGATGAAGGTATCCTGACAAGTCACTATCAGTTGTTAATACCTTAGGAATTTTTTTAATCAAATAAATCATTAAAATTTCAGTAAGGATTAGTTTATCAGATAAATTATTATTGACCATTAAGCATATTAGTGGATAATGCTTTATGAGATAAGCCATTATCAACCTTAGTCTGTTTAGTATAACAAATGAGCCATTCTAAGTCAAGAATACCTTGGGGGTAATTAGTTTATCAGATAAACCACTATCAGCCCTTAAATTCCTTTGTGGGGATTAGTCTATTGGATAAATTAAAAACAGTTACTAAAGTCTAGGAGAAAAGATATTTATTGGAGAAACCATTGTCAGGTACTAACATCTTAGTGGATATTCTTAGCAGATAGTCCATTATGTGCCATGAACACAATGGTGAGAATCAGTTTATTGAATGATTATGTCAGTCATTAACATGCCATTATTCATCATTAATATCTAAGTGGTGATTGGCTTAGCCATTAGTCATTAGCCTCCATTAATTTTAACAGGATTTGGGGTATTAGATATCATTATCATATATTAACCCTTTAAAGGAGATTACTTTATTAGGATGGAAACAAGAGCATATTATGTGCTAGGCTTTGTGTTAAGTGCTTAACAAATATTATCTCATTTGATCCTCACACAAATCCTGGAAGGTAGGTGTTATAAATGTTTTCATTTCACAATTGAGGAGTGGGAGACAGGCAGAGTTGAAGTGACCTGCCCAGGTTCACCCAGCTGAATCTGAACTTGAACTGAACTTGAAACTGAGTTTGAACTCAAGTCTTCTTGAATACAGGCCCAGGGTTCACCCACTTCCACCTTGGTACTTTATTATGCCTTAGTATAAGGTCATAAAGAGGAGGGGAATGGGCATAAAGGAAATTATGTTCAAAGAGTAGTTCAAGGAAGCAGCTGTAGCATGGAGTTATTCCTGGAATGGTGAGGCATCTTAGTAGTGAATCGTTGAAAATGATGAGAGAAGGCAGTGGGAAACCGCGTAAATAGGTACAATGAGAGAAGTAAAGGGCATAGAAAGATCAGAAGGTGGAGTGGAGTAGAGAATGGCAGAGACATACTTCATATATATGATTGTAAGTGCCTTGAGGTCAAGGGTACAGTCTCAACTTTGCCTCCCCAATAGCCTAACACAGTGCTCTTCACGTGTCAAGCATATTATAAATGATTATTCATTCATTCATTCATATATATATATATATATCACATATATAATATATATATATTTCCAATTTCTTGGAGAACAAAGACAGTACAAATTCAATACATATTTATTAAGCCAATTGTATCTGCAGAACTCTAGCTTTGGCTTTGGGGGCAGTAGAAAGTTGAGAAAAGACCTGAACTTTGATCTCAAAGGAGCTCACCAGTGAGACCTCAGAAAACATATCTAGAGGCAGTTTATTTCATTTGGGGAATTTAGGATGATAGGCCAGCAGTCTGGGAGGGACCAGGCCAATTTGTCAGTCTTTCAGATTTGGAATAAACAATAAACTTGATTTGCTCCCCCCCCTTCTTCTTTCAGTGCTTAAAACCCAAACACATTTCAAGGGAAATTTAATCCCTATGCCTCTCACTCATTTACTCTTAAATCATCCAGATATTATTGGATGAAGCTATTTGATGTCCAAAGAGAAATATGAGAGAATCGTAACAAGATTTTTTAAAAGCTCGTCTCCGCCAGAAAGGAGCTTCATGTTGGTAAACAAACTTGTCAACCCACATTGAAATGAAGAATTTTTATCATCTTTATGTCTTTCTACCACCCTTGAGTCACAATGTTTTTAAATCACTTTTACAGTTTGTATTATTTTTTTGGTGGGTTTTGTTTTTTGTTTTGGTTGGTTTGGTTGGATGGGGGGCAGGGAGGGTTGTTCGTCTGGTTTTCTTGTCCATCTTTTGATTAACCCCCTTGAACTCAGGTAAGTTTATTCTCCTTATTTTATACTTAAGGATGCTGAAGCCATGTTTTTTTATGACTGAGAAAGACTATGGGGCATAGTGAGAAGTAGGTTCACATAATAGAAAGAGCAACAGACAGACCTGGATTCAGGCAAGATCTGGTTTGGAATCCCACTTTTAACACTTGTTGTCTGTGACCATGGGTTTATTACTTAACCTCTCAGTGTCTGTTTTCTCATCTATAAAAAGAGGATAGTAATATCTACCACACAGAGTTGTTGTAATCAGATAATATTAATAATAATAATAATAATAACAGTAACTACAACCTATATGATAGTTTAAGGTTCGCAATACAATTTCCATAAATTATTTCACTTGATCCTTGCAAGAACCCTATGAGATAGTCCATATTATTATCTTCATTTTACAACTGAGAACACTAAGAATGCAATGCAAGAGATTAAGTGATTTGTGGAAGATCACGTAACTAAATGGTTGAAGCATGATTGAACCCAAGTCCAGCACCAACTGTGCTGTCTAGCTGATCAGATACGATGATGATAGGAACAGATAGAGGAAAACTGAAGAATATCAATCATTTGTATTTTATTTAACTTAAATCATTTACATAGCATTTCTCACTACAGGTGATGCGGCCTAATGAAAAGAGCAATGAGCACAGATGGAGTCAGGAGATGTTTATTTAAGTCCTGTGTAATGGGAGACGTATCTCCTCTCAGAGTGACAGAGAATTAATTCTTTTACATGTTGCAATTTTGCATACTCCTCTTAGGCCATAAAAATTAAAGAGAAGATAGATCCATAATCCCAAAGATTCCTTTCATGTCATGAAAGCTGAACAAACTTAGTAAAAGAGTCATAATCTCATATGTTTCCCAATGAAACAAACCTTGAGTTCAAATCAGGCCTCAGGTGGTTATTATCCATGTGACTTTGGGCAAGGTGATTTGCCTTTGTCTACCTTAGTTCTTTCAACTGTAAAATGGGGGCCTCCCAAGGTTGTTGTAAGGATCAATTGAGATGGTATTTGCAAAGCACTTTGTGCAGTAGCTAACACAGAGTAAATGCTAAAGAAATGCTTATTCCCTCTCTTCCTCCCTCCTCCCATTTTAAAGACAAGGAAACTGAGGATCTAAGAAAGGATATGGCAGAGCTAGGACTAAAACCTAGATTCCTAACTCCTAGTCCAAGGGAAATCTTCCTAAATTACCTCCAAAATGATAGGTAGTGCTGAGCACACTTTTATTTAAGAAGGTTTCAGATAACCTAAAGATCAGCTAATAAACATTTATCAAGTTCCTGTTATGTGCTTGGCGTTTTGCACTGAGGATACAGAATCAAGAAGTGGAACAGTCCCTAAGCTTACATCTACCAGAGGAGACAACAGGTACACATCTAAGTATCTACACAAAATATGTACAAAATTAACATATGGTAATTTCAGGGGAGAAGATACTAGCACTCTAGGAATCAGAAAAGATTTCATGTAGGTAATGGTTTTGAAAATGAGCTTTAAAGGAACTTATTATTTGAAGAGGGCAAGGTGAGGAGGGAGGACATTCTAGCCCTGGGGAACAACCTTTGCAAGGTACAGAACTGGGAAATAGAATGCTGAGTTTGGAGCTGTATTGGAGAGTTTGTGAAAAGAAGAAATGTACAGTATACACAGAAAGGTGTATGAAGAGCTATTGTGAGAAGCTTTAAATGACAAGCTAAGGAGTTTATATTTTATCTAAAGGCAATAGTATAGGAAAATTACAAGGAATATCCAATGTTAGACCCTGACAAGTTTATAAAGATGAGGGAAGAACCTGTTTCTCCCTTCAGGGCACTTCAAATCCTTTTGGAAGGCTTGAGATAAGGGCTCGAATGACAATGATACAAAGTATAGCTTGAGAGCAAAAGAGATTTGCAAAACATATAAGTTAGCATCTACAGAGAGAGGGAATTGGAAGCTGTGATATTGTGGTTGAGCAAGAAAGTCATTTCAGCTGGATTGTAAGGATTTTAAAGAGGAGTAATGTGTAAGAAGTCCGCATCTAAGAAAAAGGGTATCAGAAATATGTAGAAGCAACATGGAGTAGGGGAAAACACAATGGAGTTGGAGCCAGAAGATACTTTGATTTGAATCCTGAGAGTTACTAGAGGAGCAAAAAAGGTCAGTCAATTAAACTCTTGAACCTCAGTTTTCCCATCAGCAATATGGGGGTATATGCACTACCTACCTCCCAGGGCTGTTGTAGTGAAAGTGCTTTGAAAATTTTAAAGGACTATCTAAATACAAGTTGTTGCAGTCTGAAAGCAGGATGTTCAAATGAAATGGAAAAACACTGCTGAGAGAGACCATTTAGTACAACAGGGATGTGGGTTTGCCATTGACTTGTGCCTTTGGATGAACAACCACAGAAACCTTGTTTTCAGCTCTTACAGGGAGGGAATAATGATCACCCTCCTCTCTGGAGTATTGCTTGGGTTAATTAGTTAAGTGCACTTGGAAAAATGCAAAATCTACAGAAAGGGTAGAAGGCCAGTTAACTTTGGAAAGCAGAGAGGAAACTATATAATAATAGGGCTTTTTTGGAGAATGTATAACAGACTAGCCTGGGAATGAACAAACCTAGGATCACACAATTCAGAGCTTGAAAGGACCTTAGAGATATCTTTTCCAATCCTTTCATTTTAGAAATGGATCATCAATTTAGATCTAAAAATTAAACCATAGTTCAACCCCTGAGTTTTACAGATGGAGAAGATAAAGCTCAGAGGGCTAAGATCTCTTGCTAAAGATCACATAGGTAGTAAGTAGGAGAATCGGGATTTGAACTTGGGTGTTCTGACTATAAACCCAGTGCTCTTCCTCTTTCCACTGTAACACTTGGGTTTAGGTCCAGCATCTATACTAAGTTGCAAGATTAGAATAAATCACTTCCCCTTTTTGATCCTCAGCTTCCTCAGCTGTAAAATCGAAAGAATAATTCAGATATATGTGTATGTATATGCACACACATATACATATATGTAGGTATCCATCTATATGTACTAACTAATATGTATACATATATACACACATATATGTACAACATATATATTTATATTATATAATGTATATGTCTGGAAGTGAATATAAAATCTATTCATCATATCAATAGAATATACACACATAAAGTCCTATAGAAACATGATATTTCTGGAGAAGATGGAATAGAGAAGGGAGGAGGGAGAGAGGGAAGCCTTTTTAACCTCACCACTGGCCTTTAGCCTGAACTTTGAGGTAACTTCAGCTTCTCCTTTTTCCAACCTGCTCTTTGTCCCTTACTGAGAGCAGACTTTTCTCAAAGAGTGTAAACTGCTCTGAGTGGTATTTGAAAATAAAATCTAATTGATTTCACAGCTCCTTGAACCTCTCCTATCAGGAATTGATTTTTTTTTCTTCTGTTCTGTTTTACACACTTGAAAGTGGTTTGAGTGATGACAGAGAGAGAAGCTGATGCATAAATGACCTTCAGTGCTTCCATCC